>NC_143442.1:35625570-35929184 GCF_987193195.1 Phasianus colchicus
TTTGTTGGCCACTTCATTGCATTGAAACACTACACACCCATTGCTGCTGTGACACCTGAAGCTTTAGCAGCCTCATATATACGTGCATATTTTTGGGGGCTGAAAAGTGAGCATTTCCTCCTAACCCAGGAGAGCTTCAATTGTGTTGCAAGCTGGCGGTACATTTTCCTGACTTGGTGAGTTCAGGCAGATGATGTACATCCATTTTTTTTCTCTCTGGACATTCACTTTATTTCCCTAATGGGTGCTAACTTTTGGGACATCCCATCAGAAATTTTCCCACCAATTGCTTGCTGCAGTTTGCACTGAGCATGGAGGAACCAGTGCAGTCAGTACCTTATGCTTACTGGGAGCACTCAGTGTTGAGAGGCAGCTTGCAGTGAAGCTGTGATGCCTCAGAAGGACCTACTGGTGTGGGGCAGAACAGCGTAGGGTAAGCCCAGGTTTGAAGGTTTGGAAAAGTCCTACACAGCCAGGTAAGAACAGGGCCATGGGGAATGTGGTGGAATAAGAGATGCACAGCAGTTACCAGGAGGGACGAGGTTCTTGGTTGGATGCTTGCTCAAGCATCATTACGATGAGGAGAAGTGGTTGTCTATCCCCATATACACAACAGTGAAAATATTCCTACTAACTGGCTTCTCTGGGGTGCCCAAATTTAGAGAATAAAGGCAAAGTTTGTAAGCTGTTCACCCTAAGGTGAACAGATCTTCTATGCAATGCTACATAAGGTGAAGTCATCGGTTCATAAGCTTGCGCCAAACCACTGACATTACAAAGCACAGCTGGGCTTAAAGCAGGACAAACACCTGTTCTGGACATGTTCCAAAGCCAGAGCTGTCCAATACTGAGTGCAACTGGCCAAATAACTCTTAAGTATCTGCCATTATTCCTCTCCTTACTTGCAGCTGAAAAACGGTCTCTGCTAAAAACCACATAGAAGTACACATCTGTACTCTCCAATCCAGGTGAGGAGGCTCTTAAACACGTGCATGGCCTTCTGAATGCACTGCACCCCTTCTCCTCTGAGGCTTTGACTACCAAACTAAGGAGAGCTGCTGACACTGCTTTTGAAAGTCCAATAAAAATTTGTGCCCAAGTCACATTCTGGCCAGGTCATTCTATTTCTGCATTGATTTGTGTATTAAAAAAAAAAAAAAAAAAGAATGAAATTGCCAGGCAAGATGTTCCCCTCACTTTCAGCAAAAACAAAGCTTTTTTTTTTTTTCATCCCCGTTCCATCAGATCCTAATGAATTCACTGGAAATTAAATCCTACTGTCCCTCTCTGGGACATAACTTGTATGATCGCTCAACAGAATGAGCAGAACTGGAGCCATAGAACTGCTGCATCCCTGGCCACCTCAAGTCTCTCCCACTTCGCTTGTGACAGTTATAGATCACCATCCTTGATTGGATTTAATGACAAAAGACTCCATCTTGGTCTTCTGGGAGCCTCATGAGACCAAGAGGTGATTTGCTTCACAACGCTTCCCAGCATCAGTACTGGGAAGACCTTGGTTCTGTTTCAGATTGCTTTTCTTTGCACTCTCCACTCACCATCTCTGTTTTCAGAGGACTGGAGCACCTCTCCTATAAAGAAATGTTGAGGGAGCTGGGATTCTTTAGCTTGGAGAAGAGAGAGCTCCACGCAGATCTCATTGCAATCTTTCAACACTTGAAAGTAGGTTACACGCAGGAGAGGGACTGACTTTTTATGCAGGTAGATAGTAATAGGACAAGGGGGAATGGATTTCAACTGGAGGAAATGAGGTTTAGGTTAGATATTAGGAAGAAATTCTTCACTCAGAGGTTGGTGAGGCACTGACATTGCTGCCCAGAGAAGCTGTGGGTGCCTGGATGCTCCATCCCCAGGGGTGTTCAAGGCAGAGCTGAACGGGCTCCTGGGCAGGAGATGAGTAGAAGCGCTGTGCAAATGAATCATGGTGTTTCTTAATTTGCCAGACCACCAGCCCTCTTTGCAAGGGAGCACCAAGATGTGGGATGTGTGCTGCTCTCACACCAGACATGGGAATGTGGTGGCCCAGGTAATGCTGGGAAGAATTGTTCTGTTGTGCTTGTTTGCCAAATGAACATCTGATTTAACATCAAACACTGATCCCATTTGAGGAGGCAATTTCTTCTTCTGGGGACTCACATGCAATCTCCTGAAGCTAAAATTGAAATTTCATGCTGCTGAGAGGTAGGGATGTCTTTCAGGGATCAAACCAGTGCTCTTCTCCAGTCCATTCCTAAATGGGTAATGAGGCCAAACGCTTTTCTGGAATTAGCACAAGCGCAGAATAACTATATGCAGTGGAGCCTGTGTTTAAAAACAAATTGGATCTTTTTGTTATTGTTTTTAGGTTCAGTTATGGCGTGGGATAGGGAATCCAACAAGGGGGAGCATCTCCTGGTGGTCTGGTAAATGCATCATCTAAATACAACGTGCTCTTGCAAACAGGCAAGCCCAGAGAGATGAAGGAAACCACATAAAAAAACATGATGAAAGTTGCCTCAACGCTCTGTATATCACACTTGGGCTTTGGGCAGTTGGGATTTTTATTTCTTCCCTTCTTCTTCCGCTAATAAATCAAAACCTTGCATTCTTCACTTTGGTGTTATAGGCTGAGACGTCCCCCCAGCTTCTCCCCCAAAAACATACACACGTGTGTGTGCATGTGTGAAGGATGCACGTTGCTCCTGCCCAAGCTACAAGGTGCAGTAAGTGCCCATAGGAGAGAGGGATTTGGGCTCCTGCTCTCACTGTCTCTTCTGGGCCTTTCAGCAGCTGCCTCCTCAGGTAGAAACAAGGCTGTTTGCATGCGAAGCAGTCAGCTGGATGTCAGTCTGGGCCCATGCAGACAAGTTATGTTGACACCAGGATCTCTTGGTAGCTTCCAAGTGATTCTGGGAGAGGGAAAGGGACAGTGGCAGTATGTGCTGTGAGTATATCCCATAGCACACAATAATGGAAGGGGAGAAAAGAGCCCAAACCGAAACTTCACCCTACTATGAACTCCCTTTAGCAATGGCAGAGCTAAATAAAACCCTCACATGGTTTATTTTTGAGTTGACCCCCCCTGCCCATCCCTGTCCCCATCCCCTGCTCATGGATTTATGGTGCTATTGTGCTGCACTCTGACCTAACATGCCGAGAGCTTTGAGCTTTGCAGCTCCCACCCTGCTCCTTCAATCATGCAGGTGTAACTGATGTAAAAATGAGGGAGAGGAGGGAGAGAGATGAGGAGAACAGGAGGGAAAACAAGGGGAAAAAAGATGAGGTTACGGACGCACACATCTGCTCTCTGACTAAATCAGGGTATGGCATACCCGTATGGGTCCCTTTTTTATTGCAAACATTCCTTCTAAGTTAGCAGCATTTTTAGCTCCCCCCTCCACCTTTCCTCCAAACTTCAGATGTCCCAGAGGAATGTTTAAATTATTATGGAATCCCAGAGGAGTTTGCTGTTTCCCTTTTTAATTTGTTCCATGCTAGTTGCTGTTTTTTAAAGCAGTGCCCAGCTTACTCTTTCCTAAAGGCAAGCTCAGGGCTCCTTGTTCCGTCTCTGGCACTAAATTCATTGTAATTCTGTTCCTAAATCCCTATGGGTTTATAGCATGGCTATAATAATTTACTTGATGCTGAAATTTGCAATTACCTGCTCTGATTTCTGAGCTTTTGTTTAAGTAGAAATGCTAAAAATACCAACAAAAACCCATCAAAAAAGGCATTGTTGGCTATTTTCCCTTGGCAAGCCTTCACAGGCGAGCTGCCATCCTGCAAGGCTGACAAAGGGGCCGTTATACCTGATGTCTTCACAGCCTCCAGAGCCAGCCAGAATACAATCAATACAAAGCAAAAAGAGGGCTGAAACAAGATTTTAACCTTCACCATTCAGCAACGGCCAGCAACTGTGTTTCTGGAGCAGAGTATGGGATTCTCTGTTTCTACCTCAACAGCCCAAATTCACAGTTAGCTGGATATAAAACTGAAGGACTAACCCTAACCCTTTATTTTTCCATTAAAAGCATAGCACAGACTTGTGCTCCCTAACCCTAACCCTAACCCTAACCCTAACACAAACCCTAGCCCTAACCCTAAACCTAACCCTAACCATAACCACAACCATAACCATAACCCTTTATTTTTCCCTTGCAAACATAGCACAGACCTGCTCTCCCTGGCTCTGATTTCCCTGTAATCCCTTTTGTTTGAAGGGAAACCATCTCACTATGAAGCATTATGAATGTCCCTTAGCAACTGCTGTTTCCAAACTAAAAGCTTAAAAGCCTTGGGTGAAGAACAGCCATGAGATGACTGCAGTAGCAAATGAAATTTATAGAACAAAGTGTTGAAGAAACCTTCTCTAAATGTAGAAGAAAGAAAAAGATGTCAAACAGTTAGGAAGGTTGATGCTTTTTGAAACATCCCTTATTAATTAAGAGAAGATAAGCAAATACTGGCCACATATGTCATTAATAGAGCCAGTTAGCACTCCTAAGCCCAACATTTTGAAGTATTGCTTCTTCATGTAAGAGATTTGTCGTTTCCCTTTCATTAAGAAAACAAATTTCAGTGAAAATGCAATGCTACATTTTTGTTGGTGGAAATGACTTTCCATCCAGCTCTGTATCCAAATGGTTTTAAATATTAGCAAAGGAATTTTCCACGCCACCAATGAGACATTGCCATTTTGGAAACCACAGTGGGGAAAATAGGAACATAGTTCTGTTCCTTCAAGAAATGAAAGAGGATTCAGATAGTGCTCTAAAAATTCTCCTGCTATAGGAAAGTGGAGCAAGACAGAGAGGGAACATGGAAACAAGTAAGAAACCCCAACTGTGTTTTAGAAGGCAGCTGGGTGAGATGAGCTAGCAGAGCCTTTTTATGCCTGAGCAATGCTTGACAGCATAAAGGAATGGCACAGTTGACAAGGCAAGAAGGAGCTGTCTCAAATGCCTTCTACATCACCCAATAAATTGCTTAGGAGTTGGTCCACTGAGATGCTCAACTCCGAACTGCCAATGTACAAAGTCTTGGATGCTGTCCAGAGCCACTGGGTGCCTCGTTGCCTGATCCCACCATTTCTTGAACCAGCTGGTTTGTTTTTTTTGATATGCATAGATCTTCATGTATGGGCCAGGTGGGGCTAAGAGCTCATCCAATATTCCCTGAAAGGATCCTTCTAACAGACACACTCAGCGTGGCTGGAACATACCACACCAGGTCCCTGATCCCACAGAGGAATGACCTGGTATCCCCACTGCGTAAATGACCATGAAGCAATTCGAACCAGAAACCAGAAGGACGTGAGAGCTGCAATCAAAGGGGGCATGAGTCAAATGGAATGCAACATTGCCTTTATATGCCCATTGCTACAAGCTGTCCAGTCCTATCTGTGGCCATTTCTGGCCATGGTTCAGACCTCCCTTCCTTTCAGTAAAAAGGATGGATATCCTGCCATTGGGGTGAGGGTTTCTAGGGAGATCCTGGGAGGACTCAAAGCAGCCTCAGCACAGCACTGACTCAAAACACCCCCAAAAGGACAGGTCTGTTCTGAAGATCTGCCAGCTTCTTTCAATGAAAGGATTAAAGCAGGCATTTCCCCAGCAAAACATCTCAGCTTGGTTGGATGCAGAGGTTCGAGTTCACTGTGGGCTTCAGATTAGACCCATAACCCTTTGGTATTTGTGCACAGAGAAGACACTGTGTCCTTCAGATGTATTTATTCAGGGAAACGACTGCTTTGGACAGGTCTTTGTCTGAGAACAGTGCAGTTCTGCCTAGGTAATTAAAACTGCTCTCACTTTACAAAGTCTGAAAAGAATTGAAGACTGAGGGAGCTGAGGCTGATCCTAGAACCTGATAATCCCCTCTGCAGCGAGGAGACATCACTGCTTTTCCACTGCCCAGAGGACAGCAAGGGGCTCATTAACACTTGTTAATGTTCTGAAAGTTTGGTGAGGAAGATTTCCATGGTGCCATGAGCTGGGTGAAACATTTCCCTGCCACTCACAGGCACGTGCCACTTGCTTGCTTTCACATCCCATAACTCAGCTCAGTCCCTGGCTATGGCTTAAAGGCACTTCAGTCTAAGCAGCTCCATTAATTTGGCTTGTGAGGGGTGGGAGTGGTTTTCTTTGAGTGTTTGTTTGTTTCTAAATTTCCTTTCCATCACATGGCTGCTTTGAGAGCCTGTTCTCTGGTACCCAGAATCAAAGGTAAAACTTAGGGGTGGGCAATCCTCAGGAAATGAACATCCACGAACTCTCCTGTGAAGTGAGACAGCTGAAACTACGTGCCTTTATGGGGAAAATTAATTTTACATATAATTCTCCCTTCCATTTCTACGTGTGGTATCCATGCTGTTTCAATTTCTCTGTGACAAAATGTATTATTGATAGGAACCAGACCTGTGGCTGCTTTAGTACTTAGATATCTAAATACTTGCCTGCAAGTACCATCTATCACTAAAGTGAAAAACCATGTCACTTGCAATGTCCTTTGGGGAGGAGAAAACCACAATTATTTCAAGATTTGCCAGTTACTTTACAAGTTAAGCCTGTCAGTTTAGCACTAAATCTTAGACTTAAAATGGTAAAAGGAAAAAAAGTCCTTGTTTCAAAGCTGGAAAATTGAGCTTGTCTGAGATATTTTATGCTTGTGTTTGGGACTTGCAGTGATTGATTGATTCATGGGTTTGGGAATGGTGTGTGCTGACAGTTCCGAGCGGCCTGCCTTCATTCCTTCAGCATAGATTAGCTCTACTGTAAACAAGCTAAAAGGAGGAGACGGATGAGTAAACATCATTGTTTTGCAGCCTGTCATTACCTCCCACCTGCAGTGCTTTCCAAGCAGCCAGAGTTCAGCTTCATCAGAGATGTGAGGGTCTCCCTGCCTCACCATCAGGTCTGCAGCCTCCCAGGTCAACCCTGTAATTGAGACCAGAAGCTTGCATCCCTTTGCTGGATGGGGCATGAGAACTTTTTGCTGGAGGAGAGATTCTGGAAAAGAGTTCAAGGTGTAAAAGCTGTTTTTCCCATGGTGAGCTAGCAGTCAGTCTTGTTCCCCCTACTGTAAATCACAGGATAGCCTCTGTTTGGCTGGGACAGAGCAGCACTGGTGCCACTGGAGCAGTGACCAGCCACCACGTGGAGAAGCATGCTCAGGGAACCTTTGTCCTTTCCCTTTGCAAACACATTAGCAGACGTACCTGAAAAGATCATCTGCAGACAGAGACACCATCCAGACACTGCAAATTGAATGGCCGGCTTGAGAACCTGCTCAGATTTCCTGCAAACCCTTCAAATGTGCACAAGATGCATCCTTTGTGGGTAGAGTTCTGAAAGCACTTCACTTTGGTCTAAATGCACTGTCTGCGAGTTAAGCAAACCATGGATCTTTCATCTCACATACTTGCCAGAACAGTTCTGACACGGTGAAAAGAGCTGGGAAAAGGAAAAGGCTGTATTTGGTATCTCAGGGCACTGGCACAGGTTGCCTGAGATGTGGTGGATGCCTCATCCCTAGAGATACCCAAGGTCAGGCTGGATGGGCTCTGAGCAGCTGATGGAGCTGTGGGTGTCTCTGTTCATTGCAAGGCAGCTGGACCAAACGACCTTTTAGGGTCCCTTCCAACTCAAATGATTCTCTGATTCTATGATGTTTGTACTGTTCCCTATCAGGAAAGTGAGAGCGAGACTTATGTTTGAAAGCAGAGGGTCAAAAATTCTCGCCTGCAGCATTTAATGAAAATCATCTTATTTCTCCCTTCCGCTCTCCCGCTGAGACAGTTTTCATAGAAATGTCAGTTTTCAACTCACTGCGGGAGTTCTACTCACAAGAAGTCCATCTTTCCATCAATAAAATAATAAAACCCTTCTAATCTGAGGATACGTGGGTGAAAAGAAGAAGAGTGAAAGAAAAGTGAGGTTTTTCTCTTTCCTCCAAGCCTAATACCATTTTAGCTGCAGTTTCCTACTTATTTTATGGCTCCTAGAGGTCTAATTGTCATTAGAGTTTAATTGCATCTTGGCTTGCTTTGCGAAGCAAAGAAAGAAGCAGCCTGTGCTGGCCACTGGAGACAATCATCTGCTCTTTTGAAATGCATGTGTGCGTGTGTCTGTTTCCTCCTTTCATCTTTATATAAATGAGGAAGTAGGAGCCGCTGTGATCCTTCTGCACCTGACAGCTCTCCCTCTCCAGCAGCTTTACAGCCTGTCCAAGAGCTCTGGCTCCTGGGACTGAACCAAGAGCATTGCATGGGGCTGTGGCTTTGGCTGTCAGAAGCAGACACAGCCTGGGGAGGGGCTGTTTTTCATTCTGCCACCCCTTTGGTCTCGTTGCCACCCCTGGCTGCAGCGTTCAGCAGGTGTTGCTCTTCCTTTTGTAGCAGACCCTTTGGAAAACACATCAAAAAAAAAAAACCCTCCATTTGCAAAAGGAGGGGGTATAAAAAGGGATTTTTCTTCAGACACAAATTATCTTCCTCTGCTAACAAATGGAAGTGGCTATAGCTTCGTTGATCTGAACCAACATTTGGGTTTGTAGCCAGATTATGCTGTTGTTTCTGTGCCTGAGCACAAGTTGATTTCAAGGGGAGCAAATGAGAACAGCATCCCTTGTTTTGTGTCGTTCAAAGTCGGTGAGGTGCTGCTCGAGTGAGGCACTGGGAGAGATTGCTGGGAGACTGAGGGGGAACCAAACCCCAAAATATGTGCTGCTGGCCCAAGGAGACACTCAACACAGGATTGACCAGCTTCCCACAGAGGTGCTGGGGGCTCCAAGCAGACCAAATCAGCACCAAAGCTTCATTTGCAAGTGGCAAAAAAAAAAAAAAAAAAAATCAGCAGATTTTCCCCAAACTTAATTATCTTTCCTGCTTTTCCCTGGGAGCCCAGGGTTCACCTCCTGGGGTTTCTGGCTGCAGGGGCTCAGTGGTGCCTTGGCTTCTCCCTGCACCTCCTTATGGAGTGGCTTTGTGCCGGGCTGTGAGCACATGTTCAGAGGGAAAGGGTTGATTTCTGGGGCTGTGGTTCAGCTTTCTAATGATGCGTGAACGCTGGGGGCAATTTGTATTTTTATTTTTATAAATAGATGTTCTGTTTCCTTGGATTTCTGGTGGTGTGAGGTTTAGCACACTCGTTACTCTCGGCATTTAAGACCAAAAATAAGGAAACATAATAATCAGACAGTTCATGATTTTTCTTAATAGCATCCAGGGGACAGAAAGCAACTTCCTCCCCCCTCACATCCCTTCCAAAGCAGCAGTGATTCAAAACATGAGGTCCGAGTGAGCAAAGCCACACCATTTCAAGAGCAGCACCAGTAGCAAAGCCTACAGTTCTTCCCCTGTGGCTAAAAAGACACTGAACAAAGGCCTGGGCCATCTAAAATATAGGTGGATTCAGGATGATCATTACCAAAACAGTATTATCAGCTTCAGTCTGAGCTGAAATTTGTTCTCCATACCAGTGTGTTCATGCTTTATTCTTCCTCAAAATGGATGCATAGAAACATCGCTCAGAATGACCAGGGATGCAAATGCAAGTGGAAGCAAAGCTGATATCTTGCTGATTTCTTACTGATTTCAATGCAATCAACAACATAGAACTTTCAGTAAGACTATAGTGACAGTTTCATGCATTAATAGAATCACAGAATCACAGAATCACTAAGGTTGGAAACGACCTATAAGATCATCCAGTCCAACCATCCACCTGTCACCAATGGTTCTCATTAAACCATATCCCTCAACACAACATCCAAACGTTCTTTGAACACCTCCAGGGTCGGTGACTCCACCACCTCCCTGGGCAGCCCATTCCAGTGCCTGACCACCCTTTCAGAGAAGTAGTATTTCCTAATATCCAGCCTGAATCTTCCCTGGCGAAGCTTGAAACCATTCCCTCTAGTCCTATCACCAGTTACACGAGAGAAGAGGCCGACCCCCAGCTCGCTACAACCTCCCTTCAGGTAGTTATAGAGAGCAATAAGGTCTCCCCTGAGCCTCCTCTTCTCCAGACTGAACAATCCCAGCTCCCTCAGCCGCTCCTCATAAGGCCTGTGCTCCAGACCCCTCACCAGCTTTGTTGCCCTTCTTTGAACACGCTCCAGGGCCTCAATGTCTTTCTTGCAGTGAGGGGCCCAGAACTGGACACAATACTCAAGGTGCGGCCTCACCAGAGCTGAGTACAGGGGAACAATTACTTCCCTACTCCTGCTGGTCACACTGCTTCTGATACAAGCCAGAATGCCATTGGCCTTCTTGGCCACCCGGGCACACTGCTGGCTCATGTTTAGCCGAGCGTCAACCAACACCCCCAGGTCCATTTCCTCTACACAGTCTTCAAGCCATTCCACCCCAAGCCTGTAGCGTTGCTTGGGGTTGCTGTGGCCAAAGTGTAGGACCCGGCATTTGGTCTTATTAAACCTCATCCCATTGGCTTCAGCCCAGCTCTCCAGCCTGTCCAGATCTCTCTGTAGGTTAGATACTTAATTAGAGCTTTAGAAGATTGGCTGATGATGTATAGGGGTGTCAGGAGACAGAACTTTCATCATTAGAAGGACAATTGTTTTTGATCACGTCTAACATGAAGTGTTTTATCAGATGCATCTTACGGATTAACATTCATTTGATACCTTTTGGTTGTTTCCATATATAAAAGAGCAAGGAATGTCCTTGGGCTCCCTTTCTTCCTCTTGTGCTTTGGAGAGGCTCCTTCCAATCTGAGCACTGCAGCCGTACAAAGGCTGATGTTATCCTGCACCCTTGTGCCTTTTGTTACGTGAGGTGCAGAAATGCCAAGAACAATCCCTAAAAGAGCCAGGAAGGAGCTTTCTACGCTGTGAAATCTCACCATGGCCAAAGCATTGAGCTGTTGCTGAGCTGTCTAAGTGTCTGGATGTTTCTGGGACACGCTCTGTTCCTAATACACAGTGGTTTAACACTAGCCATGCACTGGGCTGTCCTGGCATCTGGCTTCCATGGAGCTCACAGATTGCCTCCCCTTGCAGGGCGAGAGGAGGGCAGGCTGCCTCTGGTCCTCTCTGATTGAGGATGGCAGTCTGCAGGCCTGCTGTTCTTCAGCCTTGCCCCAGAAATTAACTGCAGTTAAGGTCAAGTGGTTTTGGAAAATATGAAGACTATCAAGCATCTGAGAAGGTAATGAGCCTCCATCATAAGGAAACCACATAGGAAATCAAAGCAAACATTGCACAGCCCTCCAACTGGGAACTGGTAGTAGCTCTGAAGAAATCTGGAGTTTTACTGAATTGGGATAATCACGAAAAATGGAGAAACTGGGATAATCATGCTTCATATGACTGTGAAGCAGGTGGATGGTCTTGACACTTGACTCATGGAACCATACACCTATTGCTTGGCACCATCTCTACTGGCTCCCTATGACCTTGATGGCATCGAGAATCTTGGCTGAATGCAGGTAAGCAGATCTACAGCCTTCTCTGAAGCCCTCTGAAGAGCTGCAAGGTCGTAATCAGAACTCTAATCTGCACCAGCGATGCTGTTGCAGCATGAGTCAGTGCAAAAAAAAAAAAAAACTTGAATAACTTTTTCTATTTCTTAGTAAGACAACCGGGACAATCCTGCCTGCTTAGCCTTGCATTCCCTCTCCTTCCTTACCATGTACAGCCTTTTAGCCTTTTCCCCAGACCTGGAAGCTCTGCATGCTGTGGACAGCCAAGCAGTGGGGTGAGGGGCTCAGGCTGGGAGAATCTGATTGCTGCTGGATTCTACCTAGCCTGTTTTGCTGCTGTGACACACAGCAGGCAAGCTATGTGTGGGCTACAAGTTGCACTGTGTCATTCCTCAAGACACCACAATCTTCCTGATCGCATGACTTCATCACAGTGCTGAAATCTTCACAATTTATGGGGATTTTGATGCCGTTGGCTCTTGTACAGAGTTTCTTTTCCTCTACATTTATTTCACATTTAACATGACTGTTTGCATTTTTTTTTTTTTTTTTAAATGAGCAGGCTCTTTCTCATAATGCAACTTTTTTTTTTTTTTTTTTTTTTTTTTTTTTTTTTTGCAGTGCACCCAAGTAATCCTACACCAAATGCTCCCCTCTGGAACAAAGGGGAAGAAATGCTGTACATATCACACGATGGTGCAGCATGTCTGGGAACATTCTCATGCTAGGGACCAAGCCGGATTTGCAGATACACTCAGTTGGCCATATACCATAATTGCAACACATACAGATGCAAGAACAGTTGGACAGTGGGCCTGTGGAATGAGTTGGGCTGCATTTCTTTTGTGTTTTCTCATTCCTAACCCGTCTCTGACCTGGAATCTGGCATTTCACCCACCATTGTTACATGTGGGTTCTTCTGGCTGAGCTCCCTGCATGCCTGCTGGGTGTGCAGTGCATGGCAGGGGATGTGGCTAGCTAATCCCACCTGGTTGGAGAGGCTTGGAGAAGACTGCATCATCATGCATCTAGCAGAACTCTCTGTCTTAACATAAATATCGTGGTTCCAGCTATTTCCAGCTGTTCTTGTTTCAGCAGTGCATGCTCTTGAAACTATTCACTGCCTTAAGGTGCTGCTGAGTGCTGGATGGAGGGGAAAGTATCGCATGCACTTCTCTTGAGCTGTAGACAGATGCAGGAGGAATGTGAAAAGGTACTTCATGCGCTGGCTGTAGTTGTGCAGTAGTTGTCAAGAGAGTGGTTTTGGATTCAGAAAGCCTGAATTTCACTCAATTCCAGTCTAAAGCTCCAAGTGTGCATCTCACGTCTGTGGAGAAAAAGAGGAAGACACCAGGGGGGTTATAGAAATAAGAGAGGCGAGCACACATATGCCTTGGGACACATCAACTCACCCAGAACAGGTCCCATCATGGTTTCTGCTTGAGTGCCTACATGATTCCATAGCACCACAGAGTTCCAAAACATTTAAGAACAGAAAATCCACAGAAGATACGTATTCTTGGATTCTGTGCGACATTAAATACCCTCCTGGGTATTTAATGGGTATCTCCAGCATCCTGGAGAACATCCTGCCATCACTTACTTCCAGTGCTTGAGTCCACCAGCTCTTCCTGAGTACTGAATGCAGCACCTTTAAGGACTGTACCAGGTCATTCCCCCGCTGTGTATCGCAGACAATGGAAGAAGACCATACAAACATACCTGGAAATGAAGACATTTGCCACACACAGGTACCCAGATCTTCCTATGAAAGCCAGCAATAATGCTGTGTGTTTCTGAATGTCATCTCCAGGATCTTGTGATCTGGTTTCTCTTGGGCATCAAGCATTGTGCAGCAGTCATCATTTGCAAGTACAAGACCCAAAGTCCACAGACAGGGCATTAAACTCTTCTTCTTTTTGAAAGTTAATGACTTCTAATTTCACTGAATTGTACAGACATTAATTGAAAAACTCCCCACATGGATGGTATTAGCTTGTCAACCAGGAACCTTCACTGTTGGCTGAGTGGAGGATTTGCATGGATAGTTCTCATTAGAGCTAATGCAAATCATATGGGACAAGAATACTCTTCAGAAGAGCTGGGTTGAAGAGCATGTGCAAAAGAAAAAAGTGAAAAAGACATGGGATAGTTGGGTGAAGACAAGGATTGCGTGATCTTTTGGTTAAATAAAGCTCTTCTGACAAATGTCCCACAACTCCTAGGAGATGGACTAGGATCTCAGCAGCACGGTAAACATTTATTGTGCTCCTTACATCCTCTCCCCCCAGGGATTTTAACAGCCATCTGACCATTGTCTGCCATCTGAAGCTGGTGATACATGTCACAGTAGCAAAGGTATACAAATTGGTCCAATTTCTAGGGAGCTCACTTCCAAGACATGTTGGCAGATGAAAAACAAGAAAAATGTAGCAGAGAGAAAATGATGACTATCAAAAGCTCAACAGATGACAACCCCAGGTATCAGTGATCAACAGCAATTGTATTAGTAACGTTTCACTATCATCCTACAGACTCTTTAAGGGGAAAATACGTAGAGGGATTGCAAGTTTGATTAATATAAAGCTAGTAATTGATTACCGTAGGTGAAGAAAACTGAGGAGAGGTTTGGATGATTAATCTCTGACATGGATGAAGTCATACAAGAGGCAGCAGCAAAGCAGATGTTTGCTTTCCTATCTCCTCAGTCCTGCTTCAGTGCCTCAACAACTAACGCAGATGCCCTTACTTCTAACTCTGCAGTCTGAATGCAAGTGGTCAGACGCACCCAGTGCCTTTCTTCAGGACTGCATGTTATCAAAAAAAGGTTGGGCTCAGTGTGGTTTAGCTGGTCCGTTCACACCAATTTGACTCTGCTGTATCCATTTCATAGAATCATAGAACGTACTGGGTTGGAGGGGACCTCGAGAATCATCAATTTCCAACCACCCTGCCATAGTCAGGGTTGCTAGATCAAGCAGAAGAACAGGCTGTCCAGGGCCCCCTCAGGCTTGGCCTTAAATACCTCCAGGATCCGGGCATCTACAATCTCTCTGGGCAGCCTGTGCCAGCACCTCAACACACTATCAGTGGAAAACTTCCCCCCTGTAAAAGACACTGCCAGTGTTGGCTTCTCTCATTGCTAACAAACTTAATTGGGAAAGGAGACTGAAAAAGAAAGATGTGTAAGCTCCTGTCTTTCTCATGGTTCCTTGGTAGGTGCCATCCAAGCCTTGCCAGCAGACCCAATGCTCCTCTCTCTCAAAGTCTGACTGTTGCTTTCCATTGTGCCTTAGATTTTGCTGCCGTCCATCTCACTTGAAAAGATGATCAAAGCGGAAGGACCAGCAGTTTCTTGGGTCGCCTCCTTGGATCCTCTCTCAAGTCTGAGTGAAATGTAACCAAAAAGATATTTGCTGCTGATATACAAAAGCGTACCAAACTGCAGACAGTTCTAAAAAGTTCAGGGTTAAAGCCTTTGTAAATGCATGGAAACATCTTTCCATCCCTAAAATAAATGTAGCTTCTGAGAAAAAGAAGACTGCAACATGCCCATCACCAGGGGCTTTTGTCCCTGAGATGATGTCTCTTTCCCAAGGAAGACCAAGAAACTGAGCAGTGGTGGAAAACTGACACGTTGACAGTCAAATGAATTAATCCTGTCCTAGAACAAATTCTTGGTAAATGCTGTAATGAGCCAGCTAAGCATGTTGTCTACATGGGAAACAGTAAAAACAACAAAAAAAAAATGTTACAAAACAGATTCTCTTGCAAAATCCTTGCCCAAGAACTCCAAACTTGCAGTACTCTTTGGCTCACACCACAAGAAAAGGTACCTCTTGCTTTATCTTTCACCCAACACTTCCCTCATTGCCAAGTATTTAAAAATCTCACAGCAGGATACTTCACATGTCTCCCAGACCAACTGCAGGTTCAGGGGACAGGGAGGGGAGGCAGGAAAGTGAATCAATTAGGCCAGCAGATGTCTAAATGTCATTTGTTCCATGCACCTAAACCATAGTAGAATTTTACCCTGCAGCAAGACTCTCTCTGACAACTTCTCCATCTGTTTGCATCCAGGAGTTCCCCAGCAGAGAAACCAGGTGTCCTATCTGAATGCATGCACGCAGTCAGCCACCACCCTTTTAAATACTGAGCATAAAACATACTAACAGAGCAAGCTGCAGTCCATCAGGTGCTATCTACCTCATTGCCTGTGGAAAATGGCTTCAGTATGTGTGACAGATATGAAGCTGTCTGTTCCCAAGATCTCAGAGCTTGTAAGAAGTGCCTTCCCCCCAAGCTATCCTCCCTCCTTCTCCTTTCAACCACCAAAAAAATGATGTACCTGTTTTTATTCATTTTAACATGTCTGAGTGTATGCTGACAGTTGGTTCGCTTGCTGCTGCCATTGGAAGGGACTGGCAGAGCTGGGGCTGCAATGTGAGAATTGCGTCAGTCAAACTGGAACCATATGGATGACCTGTGATACGAACAGCATAAGAAAGACAGAGGATAAGTTTCAGTGTTATGATAGATCCCACTATCGTTTTTCATAGTCCTTGGCTCGAAATCATCCTCCCATGTTCCTTCTCTGTAGTCTACCTTAGACTTCAGCAACACCTTATTCTCCTGGAGAAGCTGGCAGCCCATGGCTTGGATAGGTACACTCGTTCCTGGGTAAAGAACTGGCTGGAGGGCTGGGCCCAGAGAGTGAACAGAATTACATCCAGCTGGTGTCCAGTCACAAGTTGTTTTCCCAGGGGTTGATATTGGTGCTGTCCCTTTTTAGTATCTTAATTGATGACCCAGATGAGGGAATTGAGTGTACCCTCAGTAAGTTTGCAGAGGGCACCAAGTTGGGAGGAAATCTCGACCTGCATGGGGATAGGAAGGCCCTATAGAGGGATCTGGGCAGGCTGCATCAAGGGGCTGAGACCAATGGGATGAAGTCCAACAAGGTAAGAATCAGGTCCTGCACTTTGGCCACAACAATCCCAGGCAATGCTACAGGCTTGGGGCAGAGTGGCTGCAAAGCTGAGTGTAGGAAAATGATCTGGGAATCTTGGTTGACTCTTGGCTGAACATGAGCCAGCAGTGTGCCCAGGTGGCAAAGAAGGCCAGTGGCGTCCTGGTTTGTATCAGAAATAGTGCAGCCAGCAGGAGCAGGGAAGTGATCATCCTTCTGTACTCAGCTCTGGAAAGGCTGCACCTTGAGTGCTGTGTTCAGCAAGGAAGACATTGAGACCCTGGAGCGTGTCCAGAGAAGGACAATGAACCTGTGAGGGGTCTAGAGCACGATTCTTATGGGAATTGGCTGAGGGAGCTGGGATTGTTCAGCGTGGAGAAGAGGAAGCTCAAGGGGAGACCAGTGCTTCTCACCTCAAAGACAGCTGTGATGATCCGGATAATCTGACTTTTTCTCACCTCTGTGGCTGAAAGAATGAAGAATTGAAAGAAAACAAGGAAAGCTCCTTCTGACATGCTGCAACATTTTCCATTCCTATTTTGCCCTTGAATGTATCTAGGAAGCTGGTGGAAAAGACAGATGCTCCCTTTTCTTCACATTTTCTTCTTGATATAATCTAGAATGGAAGTCCAAAAACATATTTAAGCATCACCCAGTACAAGCCAAATACTCCTGCTGGAGTTAAGTGTTAGCCTGAACTTAAAATAAGTAGAAAAATGCTGATTTCAGTGTAACTCTGGACAGATAAAAGTGATGGCAGACAAGGTTAATTGAATCTACATTAGCAATGGTGCAAAAACCTGAGGAAAGCTAGCCTGGAGTCTAGGTACAGGCCTCTTGCAATAAGCTGGATATGTAGATGAACTCTCTTAAAAAGTTAAAGATTATTTTGCGCCAGACCATCAGATCTGAAAAATGCAACAGTGAGTTACTCCCAGTATCTATTGCTGGATCCTTCCAGCCACAGCTTCCTAGAGCTCCTTGAAACATACTAAGGGGAGGCAAAGCAGTAAGAACTACCTTAAAAGTCATAAGAGATGAGAAGTCTGAGCTTTCAGTATCTCTGCTGCATTTCTGTTTTCTCTTTTTTCTTTTCTTCAAAAGGAGTGGAAAGGACCCAATAGAACAAACTCCTTTCATGAGCAGTGGGTGACCCCATTCCACCGGATGCAAGTTAGTCACATAAACAGTGTGTTTAGCTGAATTGGCACATCATGGATGCTAGCCTAAATTCACAATGGGGAGTCTCTGGAAGAAGCACAAAGTGATTGGCTCTTCTCAAATCCCAACCCAGCATCACTGGACCATCCATAATATTTGAAGCTCATGTTCATTTATGGCATGTAAGTAAAACTATCCAACCTCCCTGCTTCCTCCCCAGCCCATCAGGCATTCAGTAGAAGTTTGTAGAGACCTGACCTGGGAGACACTCTCTCTAAATTCAAGTTCTCCTTCACTGTTTATATTAGTCTCTTTCAAAGCAGAAACTTGATATTTACTACACAATTTCCTTTTCTGTCATGGGCGTGCACAGAGACAATAACTTTGGTTACAAATGTGGGATTTATATTGGTTTAAGAGAACATTTTAGGAACTAGTTGAAGGAAGGAGAAATAACTTCAGAATTCCACAGAACTTCATCTGACCTCAAAATATATATTATTATTCCCCCACTGTCATAAGAGATTTCTCCTTTAAAATTCATTCAGATTTTGAGGTAGCTCCAACTGCAATAGTTTTATTATTTAGGTACAAGAAAGATATTTCTGGCAGGTAGCCATTGGCTAGGGATAAGCAAGGGAAGATGCGACTGGGAAAATGTTAACAAACAACCCATCAGCCCTGCACATGAGTGAATAGCAAGAAAAGCATCGAACTCGCTGGTATTTGCTTTTTCATGGTCTGTTTGGCAACCTTTCCACTAGAAGTCATGCAGAGGACAAGACAAGTCAGGAACCTGTGCAGAACAGGAGACTAGTTTGACTGCACTTAGGTGCTGGGGGTGACTAAACTAATTATATGTTTTCATGTTTTTCCATGGGAGACATCAGTAGCTCCTGCAAACTAGTCTGTGCTCAGTGTGATTGGAAGAACTTGGCATTACTGGTCTAAGACCAGACAGAAGTGCTCTGATCTTTCTGGGATGTGCTGTTCTAAAGGTACAACCACCAAATCAGCTATGCAATGCCATGGTACAGCAGGAGGCAGTGTAGGAACTTCAGCCCATGAGATCCTGACCCCACAGCCTGGCATATTTTGAATGCTGATTTCCATTAAAATGTGATAAAATCTGGAAACTTCTCTGCAGCCTACCTCTGCTGGCAACAAAGACAAGCAGCTTTGCTGTACAAAGCATGCATAAAATCCTACAAACCTCCTCCCCACTCCCCAGATGCTTGCTGGTGGTAGACAATCCAGCTCGTGTCTCTATGGGGAGATGGCTGGTGCATCTGGTGAACAAGTGGTGTAACTCCCTCTACAAGCTTGCCCCTTCCTCTTCACCTGACTCCTGATGGGTGTAACAGCATTGAAAACTCCCAAACTTGGTTTGGAAGTGCCAAGAGACATCTTTAACTTCTGTAAGTTTTTCAAACATGAACCTGATGGTTCTTTTAAGAGGAAGAAAAAAAGAGGAGAGCTACAACAAAGAGATTAGGTTGCGCCCCACTAAAGGGTTTGGGATAGCTTCTTGTTCTGAAATGAAGAAGAAAAATGAATTCAAGTTAACTTGGCTTTACTCCTTCCTTTCTGTCATGTGGTGCTGTCTTCAGCTTCAACAGTTCCCTGAGCAGTGAAAAGGAAATATGAAGTTATGAAGAACAAGAACTGAAAATAATGGAATCTTAGTTTTTCAGTCAAATATGATTCCAACCTGCATGTAAAAGACATTTGCTTGAACCTTAAGTGTAGTCTAGCCACATAAGAAAGTAAAAACTTGCTGAAAAGGCAGAATAGCTCGATTTTCCTCTAAGACTCACCCTTTGCAATTGATCTACAGGCAAGTCAGCCACAGGACATAGACATGGCTCTTGTGGGCCTCAAACACATTGAAGAACAACTATGTGCTGTAGCTCAAGCAACCATGGCTCTTAGTGTCAGCTGTAAAATACTCTGGTTCAACCCCAGCTACAAGCCTGTAGTAAAAAAGAAAAACAGCTCCTGGCACAAAATGTTCAGTGCTGCTAACGAAATCTGTGAGGCTTTTTCCCTTCAGCTCAACACAGTCGTGTTCTAATTTCCTGAAGTCCCAGCAGGCCACCCTAAGCCTCCAGCAGCTGTTTAAGAAAGAAGCACTACTACAAAAGAAATGCTGAAGGCATCTAGCATAGTTGTCTGCTTGACCACAGTCCTATCCAACAAGAATAGCATTTCAGTAACACTTTAAAGACACTTCTTAAGAGGATCCCTCCTTTAGAGGATATGCAGTCTCCTGCCCAAATCAGAACCCAGGAAGATGCAGAACTAGCAGGGGGATCAAATGGAGTTAGAGCACCTCTCTGAGTGCCCTATTCCATATTTTTTTGATGAACGTGAGGAGCTATCAAGCATCTCACTTCATATTTGTTATCCTTAATTGGGGTAAGACTCCCATCACGCCTCCCTCATCTGTTCTTTTCTTTTTTCCACCTGCCTTTTATTTTATTCCTGGCTCTTTATGGTCTCCCTTTCCAGCTGCTTACTATTATCACCTACAATTCTAATCCCTCCTTAACTGCTCACATAATCACCCTTTTATTTGGGAACCTGGATTCATACCCTTTGATCCACAGGTTGTCCTTGTATTTCCTGATTCCAATTTGTTCCAGTGTGTCCAACCATTTCCAAAGTCTTGGAGCTCTCATTTGATACAGCTTGTCCTTCCTCACAGCAGAGGAATTAAGTAAATGATTAGCAGTAGAGCACACATTGATTGGTTTAACCTCTTTGCTCAGAAATGGTCTGTAATTTGCATTTGAATTCGTTGAACCTCTTCTTTCACATATTGTAGGCAGGCTGCAGCAGCTCTTTTTGCTGTATGTCTTCTTACCACATGAAGCACTCTGAAACTCAGTTCCTTGTAATTTATTGTGCAGAGTTTGGGGCACATCAAAGCAACCATGTGCAGAATCTGGATTTCCAGAAGTGGCTAATACCTGAAGCCTATTTCAGGTTGTATATTAGAAAGAACTTCTCTGAAAGTGCAGTCAGGCTCTGAAAGAGGCTGCCCAGGAAGGTGGTGGAGTCATTGTCCCTGAGGATTTTCAAGAACTGTGGAGATGTGGTTCTTAGAGACATGGTTTAATAGGCAATATTGGTGGTAAGTGGATGGTTGGACTGGATGATCTTAGTGGTGTCTTCCAACCTTAACGATTCCATGATGCTAGGATCAGGTGCTCTGGTTCCATGCACCAAGTTTGTCTTTCTCTGCTCATCCTGGCCATACTTGCCTGTGGCACCAGTCCTGCCCTTGGCTATTCGCACTTGCATGCTTCAGGTAAACTGCAGTTCCTACTACACCAAAATCTCCTTTTTTCCAACTCCAGACAGGTTCAACTTGTACATTTTTCTTCCAGGCTCAAAAAGTATTGTGACAGAGTGCTTACCTATCACTTTCAAGCTTTTACGCTTTGTCCACCACATCTGCTGTCAATGAGGTCTCAGAAGTGCCAGGGGGCAAGGACTGCTGTGATCTCCCCTTTGGGCCAAAACCTTCATTTAGATAGCCTTTCATTTAGATAATATTTTTTTTCCCCATAACTCATAGCCAAACAGACCACTGTGGCAACCTACCTTGAGTTCCTAAATGGCACATAAACCAGAGGACTTCAGCCATAACCCTTGGATCAGGCACAATAGTTTACATCTGACTACAGCATACAACCCAGGAAGGAGTTGGAGATTTGACAACACCGGTGCAAACAGAGCAAGCTTCATCATATGTGCTCTCTGAATGATGCTAGAAAAGTAAAGGCAAACAGAACTGCCACTCACCTAACAACAAATGATATGAAAATACTGCAGTGGATGTTCCTAACCACGATGCTACAGACTCCTCAAGAGAAAAGACAGATGAGTGAGAGGATCAGCACATAGGGAACCTGATCAAGGCACCAACAGTGTAATCATTCTTAAATTGCATTATGCATGTGCCAAGAGCTACTGAACAGAGGCCAAGCAGCTCATCCAAAGCTACAGCTCAGCAAAGACCACTGTACTAAGCACAAATGGAAGGGAGAAAGAGACCAATCCCTAAGACACAGCAGAGCTCCACTGAAGACTCCTGTGTCTTATTCCCTCTGACTGGCAGGGAGCCATATCAGATATATTTTGAAGCTTTTGTTTTCCTGATCCTAGCTTCTCCCTGTAATTGTTTACAATTCTGTAGTCAAGAGCTTCCTTTTTCATTTGAGTAGTACTCTCTCCTTTCTCTACCCACTGAAATCTCAACTAGTGTTAGAACGCACTAAGATTAATGTGAAAAGGAATGGGGTAGATTTCATCTCACAGTCAAATGAAGCAATTTTATTTTAGTGCATGGGAACTGTAAGAGTCCTTACCTTCCTGGCTGTAAAAAAATCAGTAGACATCTTTTGACAGTCTTTTCCTGAGGTGACACATCCCTGTGTCTTCACCTTCTGGATAAAGTTCTCTCACATCCAAAATTGTTTCCCCAGTGAGGTATTTACAGACTGAGAGCGAGTCAATTCTTGCTTTTCTTATTTGCATAACCTCTCCTTTTTTATATATCTCCAGTTAAGGGTGGAATCTTACTGTTAGTATTATGTGAAAGAATTAGTAAAGGGAGCCACTTTTAAATGACAGATTGGGATAGACTGAAATCCTCCAGTGTAGCTTGACTGGAATCCCATCAGACAGCTGAAAAGGAAGTGGAGTTAGCTAAAAAGCAGCTGTAATATGAAGTCCTGTCACACATCAAGAAATTTCTAAATTGAGGGAAATTGTTTTTAAGTGACGGTGTTAACTGGGAAGCTCCAAACATTCGGATTTTCTACCACGCAGATGTTTTCTTTAAGTGGGGAATTTCTAGTAATCATTAATGTTAACATATTTTTGTGATTAGGTAAATACATAATTATTTAGCCTTCAGATCTGAAGCAAGATTCACATCAGTTTCAGTCGTTCTTCCAGCAACTGGTTCTAAATAGACAGCATTTGTAGGAAACTGGGATGTATTTTGACATCTCCGTGGATGATTTATGATTCAGTCATCTGATTCACTCCCTTGTCCTATTCCTTGTCCTATTCCTTATACTGCTGTGATACATTCTACCTCTCAACAAATAAACGTGTCATTCTTCCTTTCAAAGGATATGATTTGGCTCAGCTCATCAACATTATATCTCCTGTTGCTAATTAATATAATGCATGCACATAGCTAAAAAAGTAGTTCAGTTCAGATTTGGATTATTGCTCAGTTTACAGTAACAGAGACATTGCTGCACAATGAGAAGGCATCAAATCAATCTTCAGTTTACTCCATGATTGGCACCGAAAGGTATTGTTTAAAGCCTTTATCATTTAAATTATTTTAAGTGGTTCAGAGTTTGCATTTTCCACACCAAGGGATCTGTTCCTTTCTAAAGCCTTTTCAGCAAGGTGCAGATGGCATGAAGCTGTTTGCAGGGCTGGGTATTCACATGAGATAACCCCATTTCTGTGCTTCTAGACATCTTTAAATTTTGTTCTGGGGCAGCACCTGTAAAAAGATGTTTGTGATCCATGAACAGGAGATAGACACACCATAAACAATGCAGAGAAGTTAAAGCAGAGCCTTCTCCTGCCAGCTTTAATCTTGTAACACAATTTCTTGAATTTTCTAGTCAGAATCTCCTGTGGACATGCAGAAGAGGAAATGTTTGTGGTGCTCCTAGATGGCTTTCTCTGTGCTGCATTGTCTTTCCAGTATATATCAGGGATGCAGAAGCCTCCCATGAGAACAAGGGATGAGAATTGCATGACTTCTGCCACCTGCTTGTAGAATACCTTGTCCATCTCTTCCTCTTAGTTTGGTGGTCTATAACAGACCCCCACCAGGCCTTCCCCTTCATCCTTACCAATAGGAACTCAACATTATCATTGCCATCCCTAAGCTCTTCAACATCCAAACACTCCCTAACATAGAGAGCCATGCCACTGCCTCACCTTTCATGACTATCTATCTGAAGAGCTTATAGTCACTTACTTATACTCACTTACTGCACCACTCAGTTATGGCAGTGATCCCACCTTGTCCCAGTAATGGCAACTAATGGTTTGCATGCTGCATTATGGCTTCCAGCTCCTCCTGTTTGTTGCCCGTGCTGCATGCACTGGTGTAGATGCACTTCAGCTGAGCCATTGGCCTCATCACCAGCTCTGATATTGTTTCCCCAGGCTCATCTCTAGCAAGCCTCACATCATCCTCTTCCCCCTTCATACCTGGTTTAAAGCCTTCTCAAGGAGCCCTGCCAGCTCCCAGGATGGGATTTGTTTCCCACTTTGAGACTTATCAGCAGCCATCAGGTCAGGTGCTGAGTACACTGTTCCATGGCCAAAGAAGAACACAATTCCAAAAATTAAAATCAAAACTAGCTGAAAAGCCAGCAAGATAAAACCTGAGGAGACTTAGGCTGGATTCCTGATGCTGGTATGCATGCCCTCAGGTTGGTGTCTGAGGACACACTCCAAGGCAACCCATCACCTCAGTACATGTGTGGATGTGGATCTTGCAGTTCTTTTTCCAACCCTAATCCATTCATACTTGCAGCACAACATTGAGGCTAATAAATGGACACCACTGAACCCCAGCATCCCAGACTGCAGTAAGACAGAGTCCTAGAATATTACTGTTATAACCATACTGCTCGCTTGCATCATTCACCACACACCAAAAACATGGAGATATGCACAAGTTTCACTGTTATCCTACAGCTGGAAATAAAACTCAGGTGGAACTACCCAGCCAGCTGCTCCATTTCCCAATCCACTGCCTTCCCATGCAGGATGCACATTAATGGCTTGCTTATCTCAACTAAAAACTGTACACAGACTGCTAGAGCTGGAATGGATTAGCTTCCATAACACAAATTCTTAAACAGAGATAGAGTTATGAACGAAGAAGATATTAATCCCATCCTCTCAGAAAAAAAAAAAAAAAGTGCTTTAACTTCTTTTAGTGGATTTGTTCCTGGCCTTAAAACAAACTGCTGCTCCCTAAAAGATCTTATCTGCCTGCTTCAAGACAATGGCACACCACTTATGCATGACTTTCAGTTTAACAACCCCCACAGCAGGAAAATAAATAAATAAATAAACAAATAAAATAAAACACAGTAAAAGAACCACAAAACCCCACTTTCTCTCAGTTAGCTTTTTTTTTTTTTTTAAAAAAAAAAAAAAGACATGAAGCCCCACCGTGGCTGCCTTTTCCAGATGACCATTTTTACATGCTTAGCAAGAGTTCCTTCCTCTTCTACCTCCGTTAGCAGGGCAGGCTGGATCCATTTGACAGGGGCATGGTTCTCATTTCCTACACAGAGTCAGCAGTAAACTGCTCTTTCATGGTCTGGCTGCTCTGAAGAGTCCCAATTAGATGTCCATGCAGGGATGGAACAGCAGTGCTGTTTCCTCTTGAGGAAGCCATTGCTAGAGCTGCAGTGGTGGTTAGGATTTGATTATTTAAGTGGCCATGGTTGTTTTCAGACAACATCCCTGGGGTTTTCACACCTGCTCCCTAGTACCTATAAATTGCCCTCTTTTTTTTTTTTTTTTGGCAGAGCCATGAATTAAAGGCACCTTCCTGCTGCAATTACAGGTGACCCTGGCTCAGGCTCCTTGCCATTGGCATCACCAAGGATACAGGTGCTGCTACACACTATTTTAAACAGCCACAAGTGGGTTTTCTTTGCTCGCACCCCCAAGATGTCCTTGTCATAAATCCTTTTAATAAGGACTTGCATTTCCTTGGGATCTTTCCACTTGTGTAAGGATTCTGTTTCACCTGGGCTGACAAATGAAGATGTCCTCCCAAGAATTTGAGTCTTCCCAGGACTATTTCTATTAGAGGCACTACAACTAATCTCCCCATGGCTGTTGTTGGGAGACATTGAGTAGCATTCAGTGAGAACAAAGGATGTTTCAATCGTTTCTTGGGTGCATTCTAGTGACACAACATAACAAATCAAGTTTAAGGAATGGTTTATTCCTTGACACTGGTGCATCAAGGCTCACTTCTTCCCAACATGTTGGCTTATAAATGGAGAGCTGAGTGGAAAAAAATATTGGATCCTTTGGGATTGCTTCTTCTTAAACCCTTTGACCTCAAGAAACCCACAGAAAGCTCCTCAGATTGGCTCCATGGCTCAATGAATTGCTCCCAACTTGCATAATCCTTGCCTGTTGAACTTCTTCAGCCCTAACACGTGGAATAAAAACAGGATTGTAAAGGAAAGAGCTAGGAACACCAAACTGCATGTGAAGGAGAGCGAAAAATTACCAAAATCTCACCTTGTGCATTAATGCCTAAGATACACGTGATCCTTTTCTCCACACACAGATATTGCTGCAAAACACAGAATTTAAGGCAAATAATTGCCTGATTTGCAATGATTTTACGTAGGATTGGGCACACATCTCCTCATTCTCCCTTGGACAGGCATCCTTGCACCTGGCCCCTAGCCCTGGGGAGTGCAGGACCAGTTATGTTGCACTGTGAGACTCCCAGCTGCCTCTGGCTCCTTCCTGTTCTTCATCTCCCCTACCCTCTCATTCCTTCACTGCAGCCTGCCACTGCTCTCTATCACAGGTGAGAGACCATGTGAACAACAGGGAGCAAGCTTGGGAGAATTATTTTAAAACCCATTAAGGGAGTCACCTAGAGTTTTATGGTGCTCTGGTTTTAAAGCTCTGGAGAGCCTGTATTTGATGTGTAACATACAGCCTGCAGGCATCATTTCACAAAGTATTCACCTTTTACCCCACGCTGCCATGCCAGTTGCCAGTTACCTGGTTTTACTTTGATGTCTCCCACGCTAACACTGACAACGCTGGTAGAAGAAATCGCAGGAGATGCTTCGTTGTGAAAACAAGACCCAAAGATAAAGCTGATGTCTTAAGATCATAAACATCCTACGGCGAAGAGGGAAGTATTCCAACTTCAAGGACTCTTTGGCTTTTTTTTTTTTACTTTTCATCTCACCAATTTCACCCGGGAGCAATTTGCAGCAATGCTAATTGTATGTTTTTCCCTGAGCTGTGCAATGTTATAGGCCAATTATTTCTCTTCCACCCCTGTGATGCATGTGGGTTGCTGAAAAATTCTGAAGGAAGAAGCCAAATTTTTTTGTTCAAGCAACAAATCAACATCATTTCTTAAAGTCAGTGAAAAAAGACATTATCAAAATACAAGCAAGGAAATGCAAGGTAGAAGCAGATTTATCCTGCCAGTGATTTCAGCGGGAAAACGATAAAGCTGATGCCAAACATTTCTGAATATAAGGATGCATGACAGAACATTGTTGAGAAGCATGGTATGAATTTTCTGCCTGCTCTAAGAAAAAGTTCAGCATTACATCTGTTTCAGTGACCTGTAATGAATGTTGTGGTCATCTAGTCTTTAATAAACCTAGAACAAAGAGATGTTTAAACTTGCACCTCAAAGAGCTGAACGTGGAGATCTGCTCCATGTGGTGCCCCATGAGCTGCAGGGGGACATTGCTCCATCATGGGCCTCTGCATGGGCTGCAAAGAATTTTTACTCTGGTGCAAAAAGCTTGGAAAGTCTGTGTGCTCCAGTCTTTGGATATTTTGGGGCTCAAAAGAAGGCCCCATCTTCAGAGAGGGTCCAATTTGTAAAACACAGATGTACTTATCGAATTAGCTGGGATAGTCACTCTGTTTTAAAAGATTTTAGTTCGAGTAACAATTCTGGGATTTTGCACGAAATTAGGAGGGCAACTTGTTACTTCAAGAAATTCAGATCTGCTGGAAATATAGAATCAGAATGTTAGTCATTATAGCTAAGTGATGGAGAGAAGACAGAGAAGTGTGGTCAACAGTAGATCTACACCCCTTGTTCTTCCAGCATTTCCTTATGCAAGCGCTGCCAAAACTGGGAGAACACTTGTGGAAGGAAACTTTTAAATGTGACCATTAATATATATCATGTAGCAATCAAGACAAGGAAGCTTGGCAGAGTGCTGGCACAGTACACAGTAGAAGAGCTTAAGTGCACCTTCTTGATGGATATGCAAGATGATACACAAAATATTTAACCAGCTGGGCAAAAATCTAATCACACAGAGGATGCTGTGAAAAGCACAAAGCCAAAATGCCTGCACTGTAAACAAACAGCACTAGGAGAGATAGACAGGCCCAAACTCAGAGAAACTTCAGCACTTGGCTAATGGCAAAGAATGCAACAGATCTGAATTTCTGTGAGAAAAGTAATCATAAGACCTACTTATTAGTCTTGAATAGAAAGCATTCTGCCTTTGGTTCCACATGGAGAACGCAACTGGTCTCATCTGATTCTTTATTAACAGATGAAAATAACATAGATGGAAAATAACACCGTCCTACCATCATAATGACAAAAATGGTGTCACAGCAATAATAAGGCTTTAAACATATGATAGGGAAAGAGACTTTTGTGTCAAAGCCTTTTCATACTTGTAATACAGTGGTACAGAGGTGAAGAGCATCTTGCATACATTCCTGCATTTGTGGCCACCAGTCATAGCTGAAGGACACAACCTCCACATGCAAATCACTTTAGAATCATGGAATCATCTAGGTTGGAAAAGATCACCATGGTCCCCAAGTCCAGCCATCAAACTGACATTTTGAGTCCAATCACTAAACCATGTGCCTAGGCAAAGTTAAATGGCCAACTTTGACTAGATGCCCAATTTATATGTAACTAAAATAAGGTGATTTCAATTCCAGCCAAACTGAGGTGCCCAAGGTCACAAAGCATCACAGGTCTCAGTGAAACAGAGGCAGCTTATGATCTAGATTATGACTTCAGTGGGATAAGCAGGTATCTCAAGACAAAAATGCTGTCAGGTCTGTTGACCTCCAAGAAGTAATGCCTGAGTTGCAATGCCAAAGAGTACTATTACAGAATGGATTCTTGTTGTGTTACAGTGCTCTGTTAGCTATTACATGTGCCCCAGCAGAACGGAGACTGATCTGTAGTCCAAGGGAAGGGAACTGGGGCAACACAAACCTACACCCTATTTCCATTGGGAAAGCCTCTCCAGGTGAAAGACCATCTATATTGGTGTGACTCTGCTGAATCCAGTGCTGATGTGCATTTCAGATTCACCACTGCAAGGCCCTGTTAATTCTCATGCCCATTAAGACCGCAGATCCATTGCTTCGCTTCTGGGATAACCCACTGCAAAATGAAGCAGCCAGTCAGGTTCAGAGAAGTGATTTGGAGGTGAAAAGCTCCTTAACCTCTTTTGAAAACTCCATAGTTCTGAACTGTGCCATCTGAGATACAATTTTTATGTGCAGCTTACAGATCACAATAAAAACAATAGGCCAAAGACCTATCAACTCTTTTACGTGTCCTTGGCAAGGTTACAAGACAGCAATTCATTTCCCTGGGATCTTTTACTTTCCTATAAATTCCAAGAGCCACATTTAAAAGTGAATTGGCAGATGTGTTTTTTATTGTAAGGAAATTTGTTTTGCTTAAACAATAGACAAACATCTTCAGTCATAAACAGTGAAAGGGAGGGTAGTTTTCCACCGAAGCTGGCCACAGTAGATGAGCAGTATCTCCATGCAGAAGGAAAAGTTGGATTATGTGGTAATCGACAAAGAAGGCCTGCAGAAAGCCGAATAACAATTTTAGTCCAGAAATCCAAAAGGGCAGACACTTTTGGAAGGCTATGGAATGTGTTACAAGTTGTAATCCTCCCAGCAGAACCTCAAAACCCTTGGCTTCTTCTCTTTTAAATTCAGTACTTGACAGCTATTTAACCAGAACCACAAGTGTTAGAGGTGGAAAAGGCCTGGGGATTATCTAATCTATTCCATGACTTGAACAGAAAACACTGTGCTGCGTAAGTGATGCAAAAATGCCTGCACAAGAAAGAATGAACAGAGCTGATGCTGGAAGTCCAAAGAAGCACATTCCACTTGACTTGAAATTATTACTCACTAATTATCTTCTAGCTTGAGTAGGTGCTGCGATGATGCTCTTGATCAAAAGAATGATAGAGTTGCAGTCAGCACTGATTCAAAGCTACTGACGATGCCCACACATGAAGAATTAATCTTTCCAAGTAGTGTCACCCACTGAGCAGGTTCCAAGTTAGGGAAAAAAGGCAATGGCATTCATCCACTACCAAAACATGCGTTTTTTATGCTTTTATAGGAATGTTGCTTTGAGTCTTATGAAACAAACTCTCCATAAATCACATCATAAAAGATGTGATATCCAGACTGATTGTTTACAAGAAGGTCTACACTGTCAAAGGTATTTGTGTGTGTGTGTTAGTTTGTTTTGTTTGTTGTTTTGTGGACAATCCAGGTTCAGCATTCCTCTGATGTTGGAGGTAGAATACTTTATTACATGTGGATTAAAAACTCTGCTCACAACTTAAATAGTTGAAGTTCCATCAGCAAACAAATTTCACCACTACCCCCTCCTTATTTTACTGGTATTAATATTTGTGCTCTGCAGGTCTGCTATAAAACAGTTTGTGACTTGCTGAACTTTTCACCCTACTTCTTCCACGAGGTTGGAAGCACAAAGGAGGACAACACAATTATGTTACTTGTGTAGGTTCCTAGGTAGGAAAAGAAGACAATCTAGATCTTCAGTCATAACTTTATGAATCTTCTGAAAGATGGCTTGAAAATAAGAGTCCCTTCCCCTGGTGGAGCAGGTACCAGTAGTGATGGATAGAGGAGGAAGAAAGTCCAACCCTAACAGAGGTGATTGTAACATGAAATAGCATGAGATCTAACAAAATCTCATCTCTTACTCAATCCTTTTATATTCTTGGTGGCCTGAGGGAGAATTTTTCCCATACAGGATTTTTTTTCAGTACTCATGGATGACTTTGATCCTGGAGGAAGAAGCTTCTTTACGTGCACAGCAAGCACTCTTCTCACCCACTGAAGTAGTACACCCAACAAAGCAAAAGAAAAAGCCTGCTTTTTGTTTTGTTCACTTCAAATTAGTCCTACATAGCAGACATAGGCTTAAATCCAAGGCCTTCTGTGGACATTCACATTGCACTGCAAGAAAATTTGACTTGTCCCTATGTTATGCCACTGCTCTCTGATGTGAGCTTTGTCATCTTACCACAAGATCCACTCAGACACAGCTCTTTCCTTGGGTGTCCCACTGGTCCCACCAACATCTGAACAGGAAAAAGGAGCCTTAGCTCTTCCATCTTGGAAGCTGATGAAGGCAGTCAGATTTGTTGTCCAGGTGTGTAATCAATGAATATACAGATGTTATAATTAAGAAATACACAGGAAAGTTAGGCTAAGTAAGATTATTGCAACAGGAAGATAATAAATGGAAAATGCTTACCAGTGTTGTAGGCTTGCAAGATTCTCTCAAAGGGGTTTTCAGAGCAGGTTTTGGATGTGGTGAAACATGTTAATCAAGTGACAGAGGAGGTTTGGTTCAGACTGGCACATGTGGCAACAAAACGGCAGCTCGTCACCAAAGCTCCCAGTGCCACTGAAACAGCCTGATATGTGGATCTTTAGGTTTTGACTTTAACATCTGCACTAAATACGCAGTAAACCAAGTCTTCCACATACAGAAATTCTGCAAGCAGATGGCTGCCACCTCTGGAGCATGAAGTCCTTCCTCTGTCCTTGACTTTGCGTGCCACTGTCCTTATCGAAATGAGTAATGACACATCCCCAGCTGGAACACAGGCTGTGTTGGTATCCAGCAGCCCAGATGCTTTACTTGAAGTCTCCAAATCCCTCCAGTCTAAGACTGTGCTGGAAGAATCAGGAGCAGATTTATCCTGAGATTTCTGGCACTTCTCCTTCCAACCATGGCCAGCAGCTCCAAGAGAAATGACTCTCTTTTATGTTTTGGCACTTCTAGTGTTGGCAGGAGGCAGAGGAGAGGAAAACAAACCTGAGCCTTCCAGAAACTCCATAAACAAACAAAGATTTCTTTTCAGTGTGGCTGAAGATGGCCAGAGATCTGGGAAGCAGAAGACGGAGGGAGAATTATAGCGTCCACATCACTAAATGTTTCTCCTAAACACAGCACAAATCAGAGCTTGCACCTCTCCAGCACATTTTACCACAGTGACATCCAGACAGAAAGGTGTTCTAACTGTGAGGGAGGGATCCCATGAGAATTGCAAAAAATGTGCTTGCTTGAGGGTCTGCCTTGCCAGAGGGGCACTGAGTAGGGCTGGCAGGCTGAGAAAACATGCTTCTTAGGCCACAAAAATGAGGGACAGGCTTGGGAACATCACAACAGATCAGGCCTCAGGAAGGCAATTCCATTCTAGGCTAGTGCACCGCAGTGCTGAGTGCTTTTGTCTGGGCTTCGCATCTCCAGAGGGAATGCTAACACATTTGTCATCATTTTGAAAGGAAACTCTGGTGAAACGTTAAATTCAGGCTCTGCTAGACCTCCTAAGAGAGCCTGAGGACATTTTTAACTCATGTTCCTGGGCAAGGCATACAAGGCAAGTGCTTTTCCAGACATGGAGGCATGTCCAGCAACCTTGGTCATGAACTGCTGGTCACAGATAAAAGTGAAGCAGCTTTGACAGCAGCTCTTCCAGAAGTAGTTTTCTTCAATTTTCTCTTTGTATATAGAGGCGGTCGGGTTAATAGCAGCCGTTCTCAGAGCCCTCACAGCAATCAAGTCTGGACTTGAGGCTGTTACAGGGGGTATGGTGCCAGAAGAAACAGATAATTATACCTGAACACCCAAAACAAGACATTAAGGCTGTTATAATCACGAGCACTGAGACATGTTACTTATGTGAGCTGTATTGATGAAAACCTGCTGGCTCTAACCTTAAATCCTAGCACTGTTGATAGGGCTATTTTCTTACAAATCTAAACCAATCGAACTGATTCACCATCACATACTGCCCAAACAACCCAAGGAAGTGCTACTACATAAAATGGACTTAAATATATCCAAACTATTTCTTTCTTGGAAATGGACATATTCAAATAGAACCAGTCGTTAAAAGATGATGTTTGCCACATTGATTTAAGAGAGAGTAAGGTCGAGTAACCACAATCTGAAACACACCATATTAGTAAATTATTGCCTCCTGGCTGAGCATGCTGTTTGGCTGTGGAGTCTTCTACTGTACAGATGTGATCTGAAAAAAGCCAGTTGGTTAGATAACAAGTGCTCAGCTCCTAATCCCACCATTAATGAATGAGTAAGTCATGAATGACTCATTCCTACCTCTCTGGCTTAGTTTTCATGCTAATAAAAATGAAAATGAATAATAGTCCTTCCCTTCCCTTCCCTTCCCTTCCCTTCCCTTCCCTTCCCTTCCCTTCCCTTCCCTTCCCTTCCCTTCCCTTCCCTTCCCTTCCCTTCCCTTCCCTTCCCTTCCCTTCCCTTCCCTTCCCTTCCCTTCCCTTCCCTTCCCTTCCCTTCCCTTCCCTTCCCTTCCCTTCCCTTCCCTTCCCTTCCCTTCCCTTCCCTTCCCCTTCCCCTTCCCCTTCCCCTTCCCCTTCCCCTTCCCCTTCCCCTTCCCCTTCCCCTTCCCCTTCCCCTTCCCCTTCCCCTTCCCCTTCCCTTCCCCTTCCCCTTCCCCTTCCCCTTCCCCTTCCCTTCCCCTTTTCCCCTTCCCTTCCCCTTCTCCTTCCCTTCCCCTTTTCCCCTTTTTCCCTTTCCCTTCTCCTTCCCTTCCCCTTTTCCCCTTCCCCTTCCCCTTTTCCCCTTTTCCCCTTCCCCTTTTCCCCTTCCCCTTCCCTTTTCCCCTTCCCCTTCCCTTCCCCTTTTCCCCTTCCCCTTCCCCTTTTCCCCTTCCCTTCCCCTTTTCCCCTTCCCCTTCCACTTTCCTTCCCCTTTTCCCCTTCCCCTTCCACTTTCCTTCCCCTTTTCCCCTTTTCCCCTTTTCCCCTTTTCCTCTTTCCCCTCCCCTTCCCTTCCCTTCCCTTCCCTTCCCTTCCCTTCCCTTCCCTTCCCTTCCCTTCCCTTCCCTTCCCTTCCCTTCCCTTCCCTTCCCTTCCCTTCCCTTCCCTTCCCTTCCCTTCCCTTCCCTTCCCTTCCCTTCCCTTCCCTTCCCTTCCCTTCCCTTCCCTTCCCTTCCCTTCCCTTCCCTTCCCTTCCCTTCCCTTCCCCACCCCTACCCCTACCCCTACCCTTCTCTTTTTTTTTTCCTTTTTTCTTTTCTTTTCTTGTGATGTTCTGCAGGCTGATTAATGAGGTGATTTTCTGTGAGAGAAAAGGATGCTGGTCCTGGAAACAGTCTTGCGGACATACTGTTGAAGAAGTGCATATTGTCCAGGAATTACATGGAAGAAAGGAAGAGGAAGAGATTCAGTTTACTGCTCTGAAGCCTCAAGTCATTATACTGTTCCTTCCCAACCAATCCTTTTTCCTTTTTGGAAAGGATGCTGTCAAAACCAGCGAGGGATTCCTCAGAAAGACACCTCTTCCATTTTAATGAATTACACCTAACTTATTAAATAAGACTAGCTCCACAAGGGAAGGTGTTATTCTCTCCCTTGAAAGCTGCACGAAGTACAACATCGATCTTGCTGATCCACTCTTGAAGCACACATTTTCCAGGAAATGGATACGTATATTTATATGTATGTATACATTTACTTTAACATTGCTTATTTCTGCTCTCCCTCCAGCACAACAGCTCCACTGCCTTTCCCTGTGCTGCTCTTGGAAGCAGTTCACACAACATCACAAAGGGAATATTGCAAACTTCCGCACGAGTTTCGCACGATCGATGGGGTTTGCCGTGGGAAGGGAAAGCACATATGTACCCAGCCTTCTAAAGGTTCGGCCACGTTTTTGGAGCCACAGAACTGGATCCTGGTATAAATTAACATTTGTCCATTCCCAGATGTTCGTTCCGCCTTGTTGCGACACCTCTTACCTACTTTCAGACTGACCTTGCACTGGTCTTGAGAATGTTCACGAGTTTTTCAGTCATTGTTAAGAACAAGGAAAAAGAAACAAACATCTGGTTAGCAGAGCTGCCAAGTGCACATTCCTTCATTGTTTTTCAACCTTTCAATCCCTTTGTTTTTTGCTTGAAATTCCGTTTGATAAACGTGCAGGGAGCCACAGGGCACTGATTAGATGAAATTCCAGCTCTGACCCACGCCACCAGCGCTGACTCAGTGGAAGCACCACTGACATCCACAGCCCCCAAATGGCCAAAAGTAGGAATTGTGCCCTGGTGAATCTATCCCAAGTGTATTTATGCATAGAGACCTCATCCCACTCCCTCTGAGGTCAATGGGAGATTTGCCACCGACTTCATTGGGAACAGGATGGGGCTTTAATATTGTTACTCCTCTGAAATGGCGTTCAAGTTCACCCTCTGCCAAGATGTGGAGTTCTCAGTTTCTATCGCTGTAATGGTTTTTAATCGGAAACAATGATTTTATTGAATCTTGGCCTGAGGTGCTGGCACTGCTTGACAGAGCAGGTGGGACTGTTCCAACAAAAACTCATGAAATATCAAACTCACGTGACACAGCTTCACCTTCTCTACCTTTGCTGTACAAGATCTAGCCTGCCGCGTCTCCACATGGAAGCATCTTCTCTTGAACATCACTGCTCAGAACTGGATGAATTCAGCCCTTGGTTCACACTGCTCAGATACGACCAACTCTCTAAGCTTCTAAGTTAAGGAAAGGAACTGCCTTAGATTTCACCTGTTGATAGACAGATGCTCTGTGGCCTGATTCAGACCTAGGGCAGGCTGTACCACTTTCCAGAGACAACTGTCTGTTGAAGGAGCGTGCTAAAGTGAGGTCAAATTTTCAGTTGAGGCCAGGGAACTAGGCACAAGAGCTCAGTGTGAAAAGCACCGCTGACTGCTTTCAGTGAGTAATCATAGGGAAAAGGTAAGGCACAAAAGGGCTGCTGCGTTCTCCATCGATGAGATGTCTTAGCGGGGCATTGCATTAGCTGTTGCTTGGAATACCAAGGATCTGAGTATTTTAAAAGCTTCCCTCTGTTTTTTATTTACATGTGAGTGAGTCTGTGTCCCTGAAAACCAGATTTGAAGATCATTAATCTGAGACAAAAATCCAGGCAGACTTATGCAATGCTGTCCCACCCAGCTGTCAATCCTTACCAACCCCAATCTACGCACTGACTGACGCTGTAAGCAGGATCGTACCAGACTGGAAAGCTGTTCGTTTCCATCAGAGATGCCAAATCTGCGGTGTGGCTTTGTGATCCATGTTGACACCAGCCATAAGAAAAATTCTATTTTCTTCCAACTGGTCACTTCCATAAATGCCAAGTTTTGGGCAACACAATGTACGGCATTTCCAGCAAACTGCTCAGTGACCTCATTTGAATTGCCAGTTCTTTTTTTTTTTAATGCCTTTCTTTTAGCCATACATTTTAGATTAAAAAATAATAATCTTGCAATCTCTCAGAAAAATTGGACTTTCAAAACGAGGATGCAAAGAAGCATAGTCTGGTGGAGACTTGAGCAGGAAGACTATATAGTCCTTCAGTCACTCACTAGACATTTATGTTGTACATTCAGCCATTGTATACACAAACGTGAAGACCATTTTTAGCTTTCAGGCTATACTCTGCCATCAGTTTTTTACATAGGACATTTCCAAGTGTTGCCTTATTCAAAGAAACTACAGTCTCAGGAACTTTAACTTGTGAGTATGCCATCCTCAGGTAATTTCCAATTTTAAGTGATTTCTGAGTGAGGAAAATGCAGCCCAAAAGAGATATATTGGCTGCTCAGTTCCTACACACAGGAGGTCCGAACAACAGTGGTGAACTGTCTTGGAGAGATGATAATCCCAAAGAAGAAGAAAATTTTGGTAGAGCTTGAGAATATAAATGCAGAAGGACCTTGGCATAGTAGATTTGTGCTGGTATTTCATGAGCAATGCCCTTTTATGATCTTGAGGGGGGAACAGTGGTGCTCACAACTGGAAATTACATAATAATTTGTCAAGAAAGATAGTCAGGTACAAGCTACTGTGTTCTGTGAAAGAAAAACTGTTAAAACTTTCCTATGTTTTCTATCAGTTCCATCTTTGGAGTCTTAGGAATTCAGGGTGGTTTAACAGCCTCTTCAAAACAGCAAAAGTGCACACTCATGATAAGATCTTTATAAAAGAAAAAGTTTTGGAAAGCCATTTTGACCAGGTCTTCTCCATATGAAGGAGCTACGTTCAAGGATTGGAAATTCTGCTTTGGTTTTGCACAGGCATCCTCTCACTGACCCATAACTTCATTTAAGTCTCCTCAAGAGGAAGACCAGTGCTAAAATTACTAGCTTTCACAAAAAGTATTTTCTTCGAGGAAATGGCCAGCACACGTGCTTTGCCTTCTCTGAAGACTCCCATGAATACAGCACAGACTCTGTACTCCCGTAGCTAGGAGGTCTTTTCCCCCAAAGACAGACATATATTAGTACCCTTCAATACTCTCTTGTCTATTCGTTGCATTTTCCAGGTGCCACTGAGCTCAATAGACAGACCTCCCTTAGTTTCCATGTTCTCTTTCTCGTAGCTAATTTGGACATCTGATGTCCCTTGAACCTATATCCCACTTCTCTCAAACCACCATTTCTTCTGCAGAGTATGAAGAACTTCAATGACCAAAGCGTAGGGTATTTGTTAGGTCGCAAATGCTTTTGGTTGTTTTTTCTTCAGCTGCTTGCCTGCCACTACAAGAGTGTCACAAAATGTGAGATTTAGACCTGAGGCACAGCCCAGGGATGTTTGCTGGAGGCCACTACAGTCTCATAAGACAGCATCTGCCCTATGTTTTAGAGGGAAAAACAAACAAACACAGAATGAATTTGCGCAACATGTAATCGAACACAGTTGTTCTAAAAGGCAAGAAAGAAGAGTTTCGTGCTGTCCTCCTAACATCCATCCAGGACCCCACATCCCGAGGCTCTGCCTAATGTGATCTTTTTCAGCTTCTTCATTGTATTTTCTGCATGTAGCTGGAGTTCCTTTTTCCCCTCATGGGGGTTTGCTTTTGGTTATAAGAGCTGCAGAGAGTGCAGAAATATTAACAGCAGTTGACAGAAGAGCTCTCAGTGGGACGCAAGGCTCCTGGCTTACCACTCAGTGTACAGCCCTTAGGATAACGTATATCATCTTACTGTTATAATTATTATTGCTTTCATTAAAATGGAGGAGATGAGAGACCTGCAAGGGGCGGAGAGCCTGAAATCATGCATACTTTTTTTATGACACCCAATGCAACCCATGCTCCTAGCCAAAGCACCCAGGCAGTCTATCTCATTGCAATCAGCAGTAATAGTGAATAAAGACTTACAAAGTTACTTGATAAAATGCCCCATTATGAGATATTGTGGCCTCACAGCTATACCCAGGCTGGTTACAGATGTTACATTGCTGCATCTCAGTCCATGCTCGGCTTGCTGTTTTGGAGCATACAGAGTTTTCCTCCAAAGTGAAAAAAATGCTGCCCATTCTGAGCAAAGCATATAAGTTTCCTTTTTTTCAAGAACAGATTAAACAGAAAATCCTCTCCATTTCCCCCTAAGGAGGGCTCTTTCTCCATGCAAGGCAGTGCTTTAACACCACGAGATCAATCAATACAAGTATTTCACCCTGAGACTGACTATGCTTTCAGTTGGAGTATCTATCACACTAGATAAACCCATGGCTGTTGAAATGAAAGAGGCTACACACCAAGCCCCTCCTGATTTTGCAGGGATGCAGGATTGAGAACAGTGACCCGATTTCTTGCTGGAAGAACGAAGGAGATCTTTGGCAGCAAGATGAGTCAGGGTAGGCAGAGGAGTGAACATCCGTCCATGGCTGAAGCAAGCACAGCAAAGCCATAACCTCTCACACTACAAGAAAGGCACTGCATTTCTTGGACTGTTTCAATATGGATTCCAATGAGTTCTAATTAAGTCTGTCACATCTCTTGGCTAACATAGGTACAAAGCTCCTGATTCCTAGGACAGTCAAGTGCAAACTAAGTGATCTCATATATATTTGCGTTGTACCTTCCAATCATATTCAGACAAGAAATCAGCATAAACCACATGTCCCTCAAATGAGAGGATGTTTATTCACAGAGATGTCATCTCAGACGTTGCAAAACATAGCCTTCCCACTTCTTCCCAATGATATGCAAGACCCATCATCCTCAAATCAGCCAACATTTTCAGTCTCCAGAATATTCCTCACTCAAACACGTTCTTGGCAACTCCACACAGAGAGGTCACATGCAGACAACTGACCTTGAGCAACAGTGTCACCTCCAGCGCTGAGTCCAGTGCACATTCTTCTGCACTGAGATGTAGCATCTCATAATCTACAACAGTGAATAGAAACATATTCATCTTCCTGGTTTGTCTTCTTCTAATCTCTCAAGGAGTGTCCTATAGTCTATGGCTGCTGACTCAGTATTCCCAGAATGCATTAATCATTTTAAGTCATAATAATGTTTTCTAATGAGGAATAAGCTACAGCTGTTAAGAAAAGGCAAATGCTAGGCAAGCTTTTGTAAGTGTATCATCTAACAGTGCTACTTAGTGAACTTCCCATTTTGATGTGTGCGAATGACATTAATTAGCACAAGCAGAAAGTTAGCTTTATGACTCTTAGAGCATTTTCATCTAATTAGATATATAGGAGACACTTGTAGATGCTAAAGAACAACTCATTCAGTGAATGCTCCTTAGGAATAAATGGGATGCAATGGTTGGGCAATGAGGTAAACTCTTCAACAGACTAGATCTTTAGTCAGGTGGGTAACTTGAATTGTTCCCAATCCATCAGCCCCCACATACCTTTTCACCACCTCCATGTCAGTCTCAGATCTCTGCATGGCCAAACTGCACAAAGCCACATACTGTAGAAGCCATACATACCTCGATAAATGCAAACTAGTTCGTACAGAGCTTGGAGTAACTGAGATTAGATTTGGTATTAACTTTCTCAGCTGTGACTACATGACCTTCTGGTCTGAAATGTAGCCTGGGAAAATGGAAGGAAGTCAAATGTATGTGATCTATGTGGAAAAGTGGAAGGGAGCCATGCTTTGGCCATTAGTTAAGTAAAAGGATGTGGTAAAAATGAAGGGGCAGAACACAGGGACAGGCTGTGGAGTAGCAGATATCAGTGGAATCAAGGGAAAAATTGAGTTGAACATTAGGAAGCATTTTCTACTAGTAAAGGATCAGAAAACACTAAGTGAAGCTGCAGTTACTGCCGTCCTCTAAAAACAGGTAAGACATGTCTGTTAGAACTGAGAAGGTGCCATTCATCATGCATTAGAGAAAGAAGGAGGGTCACATGTCTTCCTGGAATCCTCAGCATCACTGTCCAGCAGACAAACAGCCAAATATATTTCTCAGATTTGGGGAGTTTTTATTTTTAAAACTATTTTCATTTGTGCAATATACCTAATTATCTAGTGCTGCTGCATTGCTCCTGACTGAGCTGTATGCCTATGACCAATACTGATTCCCATATTCATCAATGCATTACTCCATCAAAAGAACACAAACACAAAGTGATTTCAGTCGTGGTAAGTACGGCTACTAAATCTTCAGCTATGGAGTCGAAATTCAGTTAGGCAGCCACAGGTAAGAACTACTTTTTACCCCTTCTATTGCAGCTGGACAGGTGCAGAGGTTATGCTTTGAAGCATCATGCTGATCACATTGTGATCACACCTACTAAACCACCTGGCCAAGTTCATGTTAAGTTTAGCTGTGATGATCTGAAAAGCCTATCTGAAAGGTAATTTACATTCGTCAACTGAAACAATCATAACTTATTCCCATTTCCCCTCAAAACTTCCATGCGTAAACTTTTCACCTATGGTCTCTGCTCACGCATAGTTTTGCAGAAAAGCTGTCCTAAAGGTTAAGCTATTTGGAGAAATATATATCATGTATATGCTTTCACATGGAGGAGAAGACAGCTCTACTGTGCTCCTCTCAGGACTCATCTATCAGCCATTTTTGGGGCCAGTGAAACTCAACAGCCTGCCTACAGCCTGGAGTTATACAGACCTGGGGTTATACAGACCATAATTCCTTCACCTAAAAGCCAACCTGGATGATGGGAGTTCAGACATGACCTGCAAGTATATTTGTTTAATAACACGGTTTCTCAGTTCCACTGATAGGAGCTTAAACAGGGCTGGCTGTCATGAAAGCTTGACTGCTCTCTGATAATGCCCTGCAGCACACAGGCTCTGGCTGCAAAATATTTTGTTGACACCTAAGACCTCCACTCCTCTGAGGCAGTAAAAAGTCAGATAAATAACCTACAAGAGCCAGAAAGTGCAAGGGGGCAAATGCATCTGACTAGAGCATCTGCAGCTTTGCTTTAATGCTAGGACTTACCACAAAAATGGCCAAATGAAGAACCAGCGCTATTTTTTTTCACTTCTGCATGTTTGTGTGTGTGGACATGAGAAAGTTTATTCTCTTTCATTGTGGGTTTCACTGGTATTTCCACCAAGAAGGACAGTGCTTTGAAGCTGGAGGCTGGGTACGTTCCTTAGGAACTGGGGGTGATTCCAGAACGCAATTATATTATTAGTACAAATAAAGCATGACATTTCCTACTACAGCACATCCAGAAGGAATTTTTACATAGTTTTTAAGACCCCAGAGTCACTTCAGCCCAGTGCAGGCAGCCAGTCACGCTGGAATACCAGCTGCTCAGAAGAGCAAGGACTAGTTAAAAGAATGAAGTGTTCAAAACTTCTTCTTTTTTTTTTTTTTTTTTAAGAAATAACTTTTCTTTGTCTTGCTTCACTGGTTTCCAGTAACCCGAATAGATGAAGTTGCTGCATCGTGAGCAATAGCTGAATTACAACCATGAACATACTTTTCTTTGGTGAACTTGTAGAGAAAATGAACACCATTTTTTTCACATACCTGAGGAGTAAAAGCACTCGTGGAGAGGAATCTCTCCCACAGGGAACCCTGGTGTACTTTGCAGTAGTATTTTATTAAGAGCTGGAGAGTTCAAGGGTCTCACAAATGTAAGTTTTCAATTAGCTTTCCATTATGTCCCAAACAGTCTCTAAATACTCAACTAAACTTTAATCCAATCACTTGATTTGACTCCAAGCATGATTTATCTTTTAATCATCATCCGTTCAATGAGGGGGAAAAGAAAGCAAACTTGTTCTTGGCTCATCATGACTCATACATGAATTTACTGCGATCAGAGTTGTGTTTTCCTTTTGGCTGATGCCTTGGCAAGTGCAAGCATTGGCTCTGGCTTTCTGTTTAAGTATGATCATTCCTGCTCATTCCCCATCCCCCTTCAAAATGTTGAATAACACTACATGTTTGTCCTTTATACCTTTTCCCACTGAGGCATGTGATTTTTTTTGCAGTATCTCAGTGTTTCATTAATCAAAACTGTCTGCTATTTGACCTGCACTCACAATATAAAACACGTTTTTAAAAGGGAGCTCAGTATTTTAAATGAATGGCATTTTTTTTTCTTTTTTTTCTTTTTTTTTCTGGGAGGATGTATTATAGAGAGAGCACCACGACAACAAGACACAAACCAGCAAGTACCTTCTGGTATTTGTCATACGGCCAACACAGCATACAGGCAAGCTCTCTGGAGGAGCTACATGGTGTCACCTCTCCTTCTGAGAGCTACAGCACTCCATACACCAGCTAAGCTATACAGGTTTACAGCTTACCACCCAGAGACAGCACAGCCACATGCCTTTGCCTTTGTGCAATAGCCACAGTTAAATGCATCTTCCCAGCTAAAATAAGAAGTAGACCCAAACTTTGCCCACGAGTGGCATGAACTGAAGAGCATTTGGGGCTTTAAGTGCTGTGTAACATCTCCCATGCATTATTATTCATGTTAGTGGCTGGCGAAACGGTTCTAGCTGACAGAGTTTGCATATACTGCTTTCATCATAATTCTGGCTGCCCAGAACTGTGAAGCAGCAGAACTGCCCAGAGTACACACGTTTCTCAAGAGATTTCCCACTGAAGTATTCTTTACCACTGAAGTATTCTTTACTATTCAGAATGGCTAGAAATTTTGGACAAATTCCTTTAGGCTGCTACCAACTCAAATTTTGATGCAAGGCTAATTAAGCTTGGAAGACTTCTATGGATGCTGAGTTTCAGGCTACTAGAAAGGCTCTATGTCACTCCAAGTGACATTCATCCCCTTATTCATATGTGAAAAAGAAAAATGAGGCTACTGGAAGGCAGTTCATCTCAATGCCCTCTTCTGATCTGCTGCCAGCATTGGTCTCGGGAGCTGTCTCACTCAGTTCCAGTGTCAGCATCTGCTTTGTGGGCAGCTCCTGTAAGGCAAGATGACTTTGTGATCCATGTTCCCATGCTGTCCCTAGCTAGCAGGCAGAGCTTGGTAGGTGCCTCACTGATCTTTGCTTCTTGGTTTGTCTCTACTGGCCCATTTCACAGTTTCTGTTGTGCAGCCTAGCTGCTGGCAGAGGTCCTGCCTGTGGTCTAGTTCTTCCCAGTGGTTTAGCTATTGAGAAGGGTGTACTCTACCTCCACAGGACCCACTGATTAGTTCCCAGTGCCAAATCATGTTTTAAATCTGACTTTTCAGACTATGGTACTCGTCAGTAAATGCAGACATTGTAAGGTCCTCAGCTAGGAAATCAGATGCAAACCTTCAATAAAGGCAATAATGACCTATCAGCCTTTGCAGATCATTTAGTGGTCTTGGAGACTTTGAGTCAAGACTGGATATATCTTTGTAAAAATATCCTTTTGCAACAAGAAAATCCCACTGGGCTTAAGGCCAAAGTTGCTGGGTAACAACTGAAGGTGTTTGCTATCATGGCAATCAGAATGGAGGATCATAATGATTCCCTTCTGGGTTTAAATCCTATGAAAACTCACTTCTTGTTAATGCTGAATTCATAGAGCAGGAATTCACACTTGGGATCCTACCCAAGATAACTGGCAGCCAACACAGCAGATCTGAACACTTCGCTGCTTTTACAGTGGGAGGCTGCGTTTGTGCTGCTGGGAACGGCTCTCAGATCTTTTACTTTGATGCTCATTTTTTGCCACTGCCTTTTTCTCTCAGACAGTCAAAGAATCATAACCTTCCTGGTCTGCAGAGCTGCCCCAGAAAATAGTGCCCTGTTAATTGTCTCTGGTTCAATGCAAGAAGGGAAGCGTTGGAGATGGAAACACTAAACTTATTTTTGACAGGGTGATTCATCTGGTCCAAATCTTCCCAAGACTCGAGCTCACTCTTCATTGGTATGAGACACTTGCCTTTCACAAACAGAATGACTACTCCCTACACTGCTGGCTCTTCTATTTTTCCCAGCCATGACCTTCTGATAGAAAAAAAAGGAGGAAACGCCAAAACACAGAGTGAAGTCACCATCTGCTGAGCATCCCTGAAAGAGGACCATGGCTGTGGCCTGCTAGCCTCTCAGGTAGGGCATGCTTGTGGAGTCTAACTGCAGAGCTGTGCCCTCATCTGCTAAGCTCAGCAAACAGCCCATCCACACAGTACCAAAACTGCTTTTTAGAACTTAATCTTTGCATCTGTGATGGAGTTGAGGAAAACCCACTGATGCCAGCTGGTGTCTTTTGCTTCACCCTAGCAGAGCTTGGTTCAAGCCCTTTTCACAGAAAGCAGAGAGTCTGGATACATCTGTATGGATGCACGTGCCCAGCAGCTCAGCAGGCTGCCTGCAGCCCTTTGGTTGTCCCCATATGCTCATCTGTCTCCACGCAGATCTGGGAGACCGTTTTCTCTTCCAGACCTGTTTGTTGGCATGGCTGTGCATCTGGAAACTGATCTCATTTTCTGATTTCTGATTTCCCCCTCCTGATTTCATAGAGATGCCTCCTCAACACAAAACAACCCACTGGGCAGTAAGTAGATAAGCAACTATGGCTCTTCTCTCCCCTACTGCAGTGTTATGGTAACATTCTGAGTGTCCACACATTGAAGGTGGCTGGTAACAGCCAGGGAGAAGCAGCTCCTGGCTGGAGAGCAGAGCTGAAGCATCTCACACAAGTAGAGACTTTCCGAAGCTATTGTTCCCATTTTATAGTGTGAACATGTGCTGGCTTCCCATAAAGCAACAACAGCTGTCAGTCAAACAGACATCACTCTGTAAATCTGCCCCTACAACTCTGTTTCCAAACCCTGAGTCTCCAGGCAGGTTTATGAGGTGCAGCCTGCACGATTAACTAGTGCAGAGGATTGCAAAGCAGGTGCAGTGAGCAGGAGGGAGCAGGGCTGGGGGGAGCTGGGGAGCAGGACTCAGCCATCCAGCCTGGACTTCAAGCCCTGCTCACCAACCTGGTGAGGGTCCAAAGTCCCACACATTTTACACATTAATGGGAAATATCACAGGGTTTCTGATAAGGTGTAATCTAGAGATGCGTAAGCATGAGTCTCTTCTCTGTCCTAGCCTTTTGTTGGACCATGGTGTTTTTCCTCATCAATTCTCTACTTAAGAAAAGCTAGAAGACTAATAAAGAAATTAACCGGAGACAGAATCTGTGGGCATGTCTCTTTTTCTAATGACTTCTTTTTTTCCATTTAAAAAGACCATAAAAAGGCAGATATGCAGGATGCATCTGAAGAAAAGGTGTCAGGCCTCCAGGAATGGATAACTCATCCCTTTAAAACCTGTTCATGCATAGTCCAGAAGACAACTTTTTTGACAGTGGTCTTGCAAAGAGATTGAACTGTTTTCTTCAAGAAGAAAGAGGCAGAATGATTTTCTTACATTCTGACTGCTTGAGTGCTAACTGAACTCACTGACAAGAATTGATTTTAAGGCAATTGGTCATGAACAAGAGAGGGACACTCAAAGCTATTGCTATGACCCATCTAAAGAAAGCCATTAGTAACTGCACTAGCTATAACATGAATTGAAATTCTTCCTCTCCCCAGAGGTAGTTCTCAGTGGTTACAGAGATATGGATATTCATGAGCACTATCTGCAGTCTCTGGAGGATGTCTTATGTTAACCTTCCTGTGTTATCTTTCAGGTGGCTGAGGAAGACACCATGCAATGCAGGACAAGCAGCCCCCCTAAGGCAGGAACTTTCATTCAGAAGTTTCCATAAGCATTTCACCTCCCTTGAGATCCAAACTGTACAATTATGAATAGGTTGATGTACGTGTTGTGTCCCAAAGACAGCCATCCACTTAAATTAGCAGCCACAAACCCCAGTGCAATGACTTGGATGAGGAACTATTTGGCAGCAACAGTCCAAAGGTCATCCCCTGACTCATAAAATGCTCTGTGAAAAAGGGGAAACCACGAGTGACTGTTTTTATTAGAGAAAATACCTTCCTTCTCCTAAGGAGACTGGGATTAATTTTCCATAGCTTTGCAAACACCCTGCAGAAAGTTTAAAGTGACTGCTATCACTTTTAAACACCAAAGACTTTGAAAGCAAAGTCTATCTTGACTAGTTTACGTTAATAAAGAAATAAATCAAAGTTATATGAACAATCATTCACCAGTGCCTTCCCCCACAAACTCTGACATCTGATGTTTCTACCCTGTGAATAATAAAGGTCCTGTTACCTTTTTTCACTGAAAATCAACATCCTGTGAATGCTATGATAGTTTCATTTTGCAATTACTTGAGCATCTCAGGAATAGACATTACTTCTTTGAAATTCTCTTGCTCTGGAAATCCTCCTTCTGCTTTTCATTACACTGTTACAGTTGTTCTCCTTTTAGGTTAAAAAGAAGCACATTCCATTGTTAAATGATAATACTTGCACTTTTTTTTTTGCCCCCAAGCACTTCACAATGTGTCTGGTACTTCAGGAAAAACCAGGCATAGCATATGGCTCAAAAGAAGGCATAGGAACTCAATGGTCCACCTCTTTGATGAAGAGAGAGATCAACCAACCAATTACCAGGTCAGTTCAGATACTGCAAATCCCTCTGAGCAGCTGTAGCTGAGCAGTATCATTACTAATGTTTGTTGAATAAGTTATACCACTGAGAGCTGCACTCTCTCACTCAAATAATGCATTCACCCAAATTTCTGGCCTCTTTCATTTAATTTTCTCTGTTCATTTGGGATCCAATTCCCAGCTCTGCTGATAAACACAGTGTAAATACAGATAATAAATAAAGAAATTCCCAGACAAACTCAGAAAACTCTCAATGTCTTCAGTAGGAATATTCCCTGAAAGCAGGTTTATACTCAAACTCTGTGAAAATCCCAGAATCTGTCGTGGATAGATTTGTTTAGGTGATGGAGAAGGCAAATAGAATGTAAGAAAGTAGCTGCCAGAATGAATATCCCTCTCGTTGTAAGAGCTGAGTAAATCCAAGACTGCTTCATGAGACTTAATGTGTACAAGTTTATGGGGCTGGATGACATGCATCCCAGGGTTGTGAAGGAGCTGGCTGATGTGGTTGTCAATTCACTCTTTGTTGAAAAGTAATGGCTGTCAGGCAAAGTCCCTGGTGACTGGAGAAAGGAAAACATCACTCCCACTTTCAAAAAGGTAGAAAGAAAGACTCTATGGGGTGGTGAGCTTCATGTCTGTGTCTGGGAACATCATGGAGCAGAGCCTCCTGTTAGGGCACAAGCAAGGTGAGGAGTTAAGACAGTCAGCACAGCTTGACCAAGAGCAGATTGTGCCTGACCAACCTTCTATGATAGAGTAACAACATTGGTGGACAAAAGAAGGGCAACAGATACCATCTATCAGAATGTGCAAAGACTTTGATGTGGTCCTGCACCACATTCTTATCTCTAAATTGGAGAAATATGGATTTGAAGGCTAAACTATTAAGTGGATAAAGAATTCACTGGATGGTCACAGACAGAGAGTTGTGGTCAATCCAGGTGGAAGCCAGGTATGATTGGTGCCCCCTGGGGGCCTGCCTTGGGACAAGTTCTTTCCAGTATACTTATCAACAATACAGACAGTGAGATAGAGTCAGGGTGAGGGAGGTAATTGTCCCACTCTACTCTGCCCTTGTGAGGTCCTATCTGGAGTACTGCATCCAAGTCTGGAGGTCCCAACACAAGAAAGGCATGGAGCTGTTGGAGCGTGTCCAAAGGAGGGCCACAAATATGCTCAGATGGCTGGAGCACCTCTTCTATGAAGGAGGGAGTTGGGCTTTTTTAGCTTGAGGAAGACTCTGGGGAGATCTCCTTGTGGCCTTCCATTATATAAGGGGAGATGGTAAACCTGAGGGACACTAACTTTTTACACAGTCTGATAGTGATAGGACAAGGAAGAATGGCTTTAAACTAAAAGAGGGGAAAATTAGATTATCTGTTATACATAAATTCTTTACTCAGAGGGTGGTGAGGCACTGGAACAGATTGCCCAGAGAGGTTGTGGATACCTCATCCCTGGAGGCATTCATGGCCAGGCTGGATAGAGCCCTGGGCAGTCTGATCTGGTGGGGGTAACTTACCCTTAGGTGGGGGTTGGAACTAGATAATCTTTTTGGTTTCTTCCATAAAGTTAAGTTATTCTATGATTCTATGATTTTATGACTCTATGATTCTACGAATTGGGAAAATTATTCAAAATGACATGGATACCTAGACCTTCAGAATCAAAATCCAAATGGTTATGGCTCCATTGTCTAACATAGACATAACAGATATACTGATTCATGAACTTGCTGTCATTAGGCACTAGTGATAAAAACGGCCAGTAGCCAAATTTTGTCTCTAGATCCCCCTCAGTCTAAGGATGCTTTGGGGGAAATGATTGTTGAACAGATCTTGAATTTACACTTCATAACTAACAGCATTCTCCCTCAAACGTTGGTGCCACTTTGTTCGTAGTTTGAGACTCCTTTACCATATATTCCAGATATGGGAAGTGCAAAAATGATCCAATTAGTGGTATATTATGTCCCCATCTGGCAAAATCTGTCAGAAACATCAGGAGTTCAGCAAGTCTGAAGCTGTGGTAAAGTTTGTTTGTGTGAGGCATGGGAACCTCAATTTCTCTTCTGAGGCCTGATCTCTTTCATAGTTGGCTTTCTAAGGGAAAAGCTTTTCTTATTTTTCTCTCCCTCTTCCACTTCCCTTCCCCCTCCTCCATTTTGTCCAGAGCCTTTCTAAGAAAGCCAAATTCCCCTGAACATGCTAAAAGAAGGCTTGCAAGAACATCTGCTTTCCATCTGTGGAGCCAGACATATCCCCAGGCAACACTATTAGCAGTGATGGATCTGGAAGGGAACATTAAGTGCTGAAGAAGCATCTGATGAGAAAGAGGAACCCAGCACATAAAGTTAACCATGTTATTTGCCAGGTATCCTTGTTTCTACCCATTGCTCCCAGTGGACAACCATCTCCTCCAGATTCCTATTCAGGAGAAGACCTGCTGTTTTCTTGCTGATTTAAGTATTTTCAAGTGTCTTACATTTGTGCCTCAGGTGATCAGATGAGAACTACCAAGTGCTCAGTTAAAAAGCGACTGTTGAAAAGTAGAAGTATTCAAGAGGGAATCTGAAATCTGGGAATTGCAAAGCAGCTACAAGAAGTCAACAACAGCAGCAATTCTGCAGAGATATTTTGAATAGAGTTGGTGCAATGCATAAAGTTGACAAGCTGAGGCAAGAACACTTTTCCATTCCTTGTTTTCTGCATAGGAGCACCCAGATCTACCCAGTAGTGTACACAAAGGACTCCTGGGATTGGATACGTAGTTCCAGTGCTATCAATGGGAAAAGGGAACTGTAGTAAGTCATTTCTTTTGAGATCACTGCTTGCACATAGCACAGGAAAACACAGTTACATAGTTTAAAAGAGAATGTGGTAGAATGACCTCTGTGTTGACTGGCCCAAGTTCAACTCTCAATTCTGTCACCTGAACCTGTGGCCATCTCTTTTACCTCTCCCAGACACTGTGAGTGCTTTGTCCCTCGTTGCAATTCATAGCAGATGCTGTCTGTCACTATGGAGTTTGAGAATGTCATGTTAAGGGTATGAGTCTTAAGCATGGCTAGTTGGGGAAGACCTCACATTGAGTCAAAAGATTCAGAAAAGATCCCCTTGCTTTCTAAGCTCCTTCTCAGAGAGGAAACTAGGTCTAGATTTAGCCCCAGATTTAGACTATGTTTTATGTCTAAAGGATGGTGTGTGCAGTCACTTAGCAGAATCAAAGTCTGGCCTCTCAAATATTTTTGTTGAAGCAGTTTCACAAAATCAAAAATAGATTGTTTACTGAGGTAAATATAACAGATTTGAAATTGTCATTGATAAATTTATTAGCTACATTAGTGCTGAATAAATTTCCTAGGTATCTTAACAAGGCTTGTGTTCTTAATTTAACATTGAACCCTCACTCAGAAACAGGACTTTTCTTGGCACAAAGTCAAGCATTTGATAGAGTGCATTGATAGAAGTGCTTAATGCCATGCTCCAGGGAAATCACCTAGGCTTTCTCTAACTTAAAATATGTTTCTTTTCTATTAAAGTTCTTAAGATATCACTTAAACTACTTCTGAAGGAATTCAAATATTGGCTTATGTATTGCAGAAATCAAGGAGGCTGAATAGTCCAATTGCATTGTAAACTTGGTTTAAAGTTCTGGTGGTGTTTAACAACTTTGATCCCATTTGCTAATTATCACAGGAAGAAAAGTCACAAGTTGTCATACTGGACAATTCCTACCATCCTGCTTTCCAGCATTTCTCAAGACGTGACCCACCTGTTAATCATTTTAGGACTACACTTGTGACTGTTACAGGAGCTGCAATTTCCAAGTGCTTAGTATGGTCTGAGAAGGACTACAAAATACATACAGCATCCAAAAGACGTGTAATTAGAAAATGCAGCAAATGTATTGGTGCTGGCCTACTCAGTGTGAGGTACCACTGTTTTCCATTTTAACACAGCAGTACATCACACATCTTTATCCCAACCATTCTCCCACTACAAGTGCAGAAGATGCAACTGGCTTCTGCTGTCAAAAAGGACATAGTCATATGTTTCTGACAGCATTATAATAGGGTTTTGTTCGTCCAGTTACAGGAGAATGTAGGGCTATTAACACTTAACCAGAAAGATAAAGAACTGTAGTTTGTTTCCTCATCCAGTTACAGCTTACTGAAACCAACAGCAATAACAATAAAGTCCCAGTGTGAACCCCACTCTAAAGTGTAAACAGAGAGACTGAACTTGTGGATGAACTCAGTAATTGCTTCAAAGGATATTCCAGCAGAAAGGTAATAGAAAAATTGTTCTCATTTGTTACACTCATTCGTATTCTTTTGTAGTGAATAGCTAATAAAAAGAGAAGCACATGTGCTAATTACCTTTGAGTGTAGAAGAACAGGATCCTTCCCCTGCCGAGGAGACAAGAAGTATTTAAATCACAAGTCTCACTTGGATTTGTAACTAAGGGGACTTCTGCAATAATCTTCCCCAAAGACACAACCAGGACAGGTATTAAGGGGGCATAAATGAAAATGGAACGTCATTTTCCTAATAACTGTTAGTTTGAAGTCTGAAATATTTCCATTAACTTGCTTCAGACTGGTGGATCAGAGAATGGAGGAATCTTTTTACAGCTTTGAGCAGGAAGACCCCACTTCTGAATTTCTCTTCTGGGACCAAGATCCCAATGACGAGCTCCATTTGGACAACCTCTTTCTGGACTATTCCTCCCCGACAGACCACTTGTTCCCTTGGTCTTCCTCTGCGTGCCCGCCCGCAGCCCCCAGTAGCCCGGTAGCACCGCCGAGCCTGTTGGACGGAGCTTCGGAGCGGACGCGGGGTGCTGAAGTGGACAGCTCCCCTCCGCCCGGCCCCGCCGCGCCGCACCCCGGCAGCGCCCACCGCCGGGCCGCCAACGTCCGTGAGAGGAAGAGGATGCTGAGCATCAACTCGGCCTTCGATCAGCTCAGGTGTCACGTTCCCACTTTCCCGTACGAGAAACGGCTCTCCAAGATCGACACACTCCGCCTGGCCATCGCGTACATTGCTCTCCTTGGAGAGATTCTGCTCTCCGGCTGCGAACCCAAATCCTACGTGGAGCAGTGCATGAAGAGCAGTTTGCAAAGCCACCGCCAGGCAATCTGGAATACAAGCGGTGAGCAAAACAGTGATTTTATTTTCAGAGACTGCTGAAATCCTTTGGGTTGCCAGTGAGAGGGAATCTGCCAAACTGAAGAAGGAACTGGGGCTGTTTAGTCTGGGGTAAAGGAGGCTGAGGGGAGACCTTATTGCTCTCTTCCAATATCTGAAAGGTGCTTACAGAGAGCAGAGTATGCCTCTTCTCACCTGTCACAGGATGAGGGGGAAACAGTCTTAAGTTGCACCGGGGTAAGTTTAGGTTGGATATCAGGAAACACTTCTTTACAGAAAGGGTTGTTAAGCACTGGAATAGGCTCCCCAGAGAGGTGGTCGAGTCACCATCCCTGAATGTGTTTAAAAACTGTTTGGATGTGGTGCTCAGGGACACGATTTAGCAGAGGGTTGGTAGAATTAGGATAGTATGGACAGGTTGTGGTTGGACTTGATGATAATGGTATTTTCCAACCTGAGTGATTCTATGATCCTAAATTGCTTTTGAATATCACTTGTCACCAACTTTCAACCAACTATGACTATTTAAAGATCTTCTCCAGTTTCTTTAAATGTTTTCTTTAGCTTTTGCCCAAGACACCTGGCTTTGAGCGTAAACAACCTAATTTCTTAAAATATATGTTAAACGGTTTCTCAGATATGTTACAGTTTGACATTGAGAACTAGGTTACACAAGAATTTGCACTCTAATTTCAGATTTGATTTTAAGTATAATGGAGTGAATATCTGTTTGCAATTAAAATATAAATAATTATGTGAGAATATAGAGTGAAAAGTTTATATTCTGTTCTCTATTTGGCTTGCAAGGGTTATAATTTTGTACTTGCTTCCATCAGAATGTATCATTTCACCTGTCCACTGTATGTTGAAGACAAGAAATTTCCTAAGTATCCAAGTAAAACAGGGCCCCATGAGTCAGGGTGAAAGCAACAGATCTTTAAATGACTTTTGGTTCTTAACCAGTGCAGGGAAGAGCCAAGGTGGATTTTCAGTAGTTCTTGGCACTGTAAGATAATTGACCTGATTTCTAATTTGGGCCCTTCGCAGTTCATGCTCCTTTGGATTTTGTCACATTTTGGAAATGGGCTTGGAAACGTATCAGCCTTCAAAAAGTGCAACATAATTAGAGAAAAATCATTGCAAAATAAAATTTCACAGGCAAGTGTCAAAGGAACAGAGCCTGCTTAGAAGAGGCAATAAAAATTAATTCAGTCTTCATTACAACTCTCCTAAGTGTTGAGAACTTCTTATTTTGTTTTCCAGCTGCCTCCACCTCTAACAGACAAGTAAGTTGATTTAAAACAAAACAAACTTCTCTCATAGGTGTCAAGTCTTTGTCGGGCTTCAGGTCAACTAGTATTCCTGAAGAGCTCCCACTTGGAAACATCTAAATGAATGAGGCCAATTTTCTGGAGTGGCTGAATGTGTTAAACTCTAATGTCAACGTTTTTAAAGTACTGTGTGCTTACTTTGTTTTCCTTTCTTCCTTCTGTTTGATGCAGATCTGACAGCCCGCCTGTCTTGGATGAAGTGGGATTAAGAAATATCCAAAAGAAATATCTCTAAAGGCAACATATTGCTAACCTGATGACCTGACTGCTCGGTGCCAGCTGTTAAATTCTCAGTACCGCAAGCAAAAGCATGGCACTTGCAACTTTACTAATGGTTACTGATCACTCTCTTTCTGCATATCCAACATCCAGACTCTTTTGGTGTAAATTCATTGCTGTTTAGGACCTTCTGTTTTCTTTCTTCTACTTTCTCACACATTTGTAGACCGCTCTTACATGAAAAGAAAGAAAAACTCTCTCTGCCAACAAAAAACATTAAAAAAAAAATCAGTGCCATTACAATCACAATCAATATAAACACTTGGAGATCGTTGTCCTATTCAGTGAGAATAATGTCCAAATCACATTTTAAGTGCATGGGAAAACATATCCCTGCCCACAGGAATAAGCTAAGCAATTCTCATTGTAAGCCACTGCTTGGCTTCAGATGTCCAGGGCAATAACTCTAAAAGTTTCCAGTTATTCAGTGCACAGAGAACACAAAAGGCACAATTTCCAGACATTTCTGTTTATCTTTGCCAAGCTTCCCATACCTTCCTTCTTATATGAGAACTTCTGGAGTTCCAAACCCAAACAATTCTGGCTAGAAATGTGAAAAAAAAAAAAATGGCTGTTGCATATGTACCTCCTTCACTCTCCTTGTATGTTTCATCCTAACTGTTCATGCAGGGCCAGCACCCAGCTTTTGATGTTTTCTACAAAATACTCCTTCCTTCTGGTTTGTGAATTTTAAGGATGTGCCCGTTACCATGTTGCTCCAGGAGCAATTAGAAAGGCTCTGCTAAGTAATTCCAACACCAAATTTCCCCCACTTTCCTGCTGAAACAGATCAGAGGGGCAAAGTAACATGCTTACACTTGGCAAATGATTTACTATAGAGTTGTTCACACAGAGGAGCCATCTCATTCTGCAGCCCATGGGTACAATAAAGGTTTTCATATTAGCAGAAATAAAATCAACTCTAAAACAACCCTGCAGCCAACAAGGTCAGTGCAGAAGGAGGTGTTTCAGGCATGCAGCAGCAGTTCCCTGTGGCCCAGGGTAGAGGCTGCCTCCCTTGCAGCACATGGGCATCACCTGGAACACATTTCCCTGTGCAGCTGTGGAGGAGCCCATGGTGCAGCAGTGGATGTGGACTGAAGGATGCTGAAGCCCATGGAGCCCCTGCAGGAGCAGCCCTGGGAGCTGATGCCTGAGGCATCCAGGAACTTTTGCCCTTGGGAGCTGTGCTGGAGCCATACTTGGAGAGCTGCAGCCTGTGGTAGGCCTATACAAGATCAGCTGGGGAAAGATGGCATCCATGGGAGGGACCCACATGGAGCAGGGGAAAGGAGTGAGCATGGAGGAGCAGCAGAGATGGATCATTATGGGCTGTCCACAGCCCCATTCTCTTGTGCCACTCAGAAGGAGAAAGTAAGAAGTATGATGTGAAGATGTTTTAGTTTGCTTTTAGCTCTCACCTGGTAGGAATAGGCAATAAATTACATTTATCTCTCAACACTGAGTCTGTTTTGCCCTTGACAGTAATTGATGAGTGCTTTTCCTGCACTTATCTCAACAACTGAGCCCTCTTTCATTGTATTTTCTCCCCAGTTCCTTCATGGTGGGAGCTGAGGGAGCAGTATAGTTTAGCTGTCCATCAGAGCAAAACCACCACACAGATGCTGCAACATATTTCAATAAACTTAGAGTGAAATTTCTTCTCAAGCTCTTGACTTTCTTTACTTTTTCACCTACTTAGGGAACAATTTTTTTTTTTTTTTAATACAGGTATCAGTGCCTGAAAAAGTTTTTTGAGGGGCCCCATACCAGACCAGTGGGGAAAATAATCATGGGAGCTCTTTACAATTTTCTTGGTCTACAACACTTCAGTGTTAGCCTCTGTATTCATGCTAAAAGAGCAGGAAAACAATACTGTTCAGGGTTGCTTGCCAGGCAGACTAAAGCACAAGGCTGTTTCTCTCCTAGGAAAGTCACTGTGATGGGACCCAGATCATTGCTCTGAGGAAAGTCAGTCTTAGTCCTTACCTCAAACAAGAGAGGTTTTAGGATGTGAATTCTGTTGCAGTTGTGAATTAAGTCATAAGGAGCTTAAATGGTGGAAAACATCTCCATCTCTTCCCAGGGGGACTGCCTGATTGTAAAGGAGCACTGCACACCAGTTGCTCCGACACCCTCCCTCCTCACCTGCTCCAGCAATGATGATCCTCTGGGAGCACTAAAATCTCAGAAGTTGACAATTGTCATAGTTTAAATGGTCAGTGATTGCTTGGCCCTTGTGCCAAGGATTTCCAAGAGCCTGTCTGGAGCCTGAAGGAAATGAAACCGTCCAGCCTCTCACCTGGGCATCCCTCCTCTTATCTCTGCAGTGTGCCCAGGAGCAGTCATCACATCACCACCTTCGTGGCTAAGCTAAGGAAGGCTCTCTCAGGACCACAACAATCTGCTCAATGCGTAGAGACCTCCATAAATCTCTTGGAGTCATATTCAGTAACCCAGGACTCATGCTCTCACTGCAGCATGCAGTGGCAGAAAGAAACAGCCACGTGTCCTTCTCCCAAAGATAGACAAACCTTTCCACAGAGACCTGTGACTCACCCATCTGACATGCTTTCAGACAGGATTACTGAGGTTAAACATCACAGTCAGCAGGGAGCAGTAACCACTGCTTTAATGTTGTCGTGGCTAATGGCATTATGGCCTTCAAACAGAAATGCATCCACTGTGCAGGGTCCTTCACACCAAGATTAACTTGGGTATCCAAAATCACAGTTTCCAGTTATCCCCCATTTCAGCAGTATCAGAACTCACTGTGTGGCTGTTTTTTTTAATACTACCGCACTCAGAAGTTTGTGGTGGATGCAAGGTTGTAGTGCCATGCTACAAAAGTGAAAAATCTCTCTGTCCTTGGCTCCTGCCTGGAAACCCTTCTGAAGCAGACTAGGCAGGTACAGCAGCATCAAGAAATCACGCTCCTGTGAAGATAACACTGTGCAGTTTCTCAGGTTTGTGACCTGCTTGCTGTGGATGGACAACTAACCTAGAGATGACGTTAGTACCAAAAGCATCCTAATGACAAAAGCAGGAAGAGCTGTCCTGTAACTAAGGGATTTTCCTCCATGTGAGGACTCCAGCTAAGGAAGGCTTTAGCTGTAGGTGTCAGCAAAAGCTGAAGTCCTCCTTTGACATGCAGACTCCCACCTCAATATCCCATGCTCCATCAGCAATGCCAGGAATGACAGAAATACCTGCTGAGTTTCATGAAGCACGGTTCCATCAACAACACCACAGAGTTCCTATGGGATCTGCCAGTCATCTGAGTGCAGCTGGCCTGTGGTGTGCATGCTGGCAAGCTCTGAGAAACACCTAACAATAGAGGCAGTCCCACCTATCACTGCTGCTGTCAAGAAATCCTTGTACAGGGCATGACTTTGAGGAACAGGCTGCTGGAATATGATGATGACTCTAAGCTAGGGAAAAAAAAATGGAACCAATAAATCCTGAGACAGGATATGTAAAGATTGGGGTTTGGGTGGAAGTCAAAACCAGAAATAAAAATGTTCCCTTTGGGAGTTAAAACTCTAATCCTAGGCTCTTGAGCTAGTAAGTAGAAGTCAATACATTTATTGCCCCCATTAAAGCTGATGAAGCTGTTTCTTCTCACGCATGCTCTGGTTTGACACCTGTATCATTCCATTGCTTCATTGCCACATTTGATTTACTTTGGCTGGAGAGTACAGTCTGCCCCTCACTTGAGCTTCCTGGACTCTGACATGTTTTTAATGATGATACACCAGTCAAAGGACTGTTCTTGGGTGAAATCCTATTAAACTATACGAACATAATCAAATGCTAAGCAAATGAAAGCATCATAGTCTCTGATATATCACTGTTTAAGTCACTTCTCTTTAACCAAGACAGATAAAAGCAAATTAGAGGGCTGTAGCACCTCTCCTACTCACTCTTTACCTTTCAGTTTCTTCTAGACCCTGGAATTTCTTCCCATGAACAACTACAGCATGCCCATAAGTGATACAAATCTTACCATGCACACAGAAGCCTAATTAAACAGCAACCCAGACACGGTAGGATAGATCCTGGTGTAGATCAAGATTTTAAGATAGCTTTATGAAGATGGAGGCCTACCTGAGGCTCCTCAGTCCATCAGCTTGTTCTCAAAGGAGTGCATTGACTTTCAAAACAGCTTTCGATCACCTCCCTAGGTTGAATAAGGCTCCATCTTCCTGGTCTTTTCAGGTCAGCTAGATCCTTAGTAAGAAAAATGTGAGTAATTTGGTACACTTTCCTTCCTCCCAAATTGAATGACTGATTCTTTCTGAAACAATACAATATTGTTCTCCTTTATCAACTTGGAAACTCTGGAACAAATCACTTCTCCATTGTGAAGGCAGATTCTATTCTTTTGAGAAGGCACTGGTAACTTCTTCAATGGGCTGACCTAGAGGTGAATGGACAATTGCTTTTTTCTTTTTTTATGGCACAGACTTGCAGCAACAAGCTTCATAACCAAGAGATCTACTATAAAGGAGTCCTGATAGGCAAGTTACTCTAGACTGTAACTGTCTCTATCCAAACAACATTACAGACCATGCTAGATTTGTCGAGGAGAAGGCTGAACTGCAGGGAATGGATGTGTTAAACTCTGCCTTAAGCAAAACACCAACCACAGCGTCTTCACTCCAATACCTTTTTGGATGCTGAGCACATTTGTAAGATAAATTCATTGTTTTCCCTCTAATAAGGGGATTTGTGTAGCCCTTTGGGAGCAAGGCAATCAACAAAGGAGCTCTCTTCACCACCTCCTTGTTATAAAGGATAATAAAGCTTTTCTGTACCTCTCATGCTGAAAATCCCTACTCCTGAGAGTGCTAACTAACAACATAGACAAATTCGCAGATGGTTTGGCAGCCAGAGCTGATGCAACATGACAGCTGCTGGTGATTCCTCCATTATGCTCATAAAGCTTTTCAGGTCCTTGCACTTGGATCTAAGTCCAAGGAAGACCAGCTGTTGAGGAGAAGCAGCCTGAGGAACCAGGAGAAAAGAATTCAAGTCCTTTTTTCCTGGGCATCCAAGCCTAATACTAGTACTTCTCATTTCTTACCTGATTCCACGGGCCACTTTCTTGGCTCGACAGCTGATATGTTATTCACATCACTTTCTCTTCATCAGACATGGTGGCAGTTAGAGACAGCCAACAGGACTTCATCAAAAGCAAATTGCATTTGGTTAACGAAGCATCATTACACAAGGAATGACCGTAACGATGAACAAGGGAAAAGCTGCTGTGTTTATCTACCTAGAGTTCTGGAAGGTTTTTGATGCAGTCCTTCACAATATTCTCCTCTAAATTTAAGACGTGGATTTGATGGACTATTAGATGGACCAGGGAACAAGCACAATAGAAAGGCGCTGCAAAGAAGAAAGAAAAGCACTCACCCATCTCTGAAGATTGAGGCTCACAAAGAAAACTCCACAAGGAAGGGATCTCCAACCAGAGATCCTTCTCCCAGTGGCAGTCAGCCCTTAAATGAGGTTTAATTCCCTTAATTCCCATCCCTTCCAGTCACACAGGTGAACTGCCATCACCTCAGTGCTCTCAGGGCTGACAGGGTCCTTTCCCCAGGTGCTCAATCAGTGGTTCTGGCTGTGACTCAACAGTTACCACACAACATGAAATTCAACAAGGCCAAGTGCAAGTTCTTATACCTTCATTGGAGCAGTACCCAAAACCAATACAGACTGGGGGATGAATTGACTGAGAGCAGTCCCTACAGGATGGTCTTGGAGTTCTAGGGGAAGAGAAATTGGACATGAATTAGTGATGTGTTCTTGCAACCAGAAAGCCAATTCTACCCTGGGCTGTATCAAAAGAAGAGTGGCCAGCAGGTTGAGGAAGGTGATCACCCCCCTCTACTACTCTTATGAGATCTTACCTGCAGTGCCATGTTCAGCTCTGGGGTCCCCAGCACAAGAAAAACATGGAGCTGGAGTTGGAGTGGGTCCAGAGAAGGGCCACAAAGCTGCTCAGAGAACTGGTGTACCTCTCTTGTGAAGAAAGGCTGAGGGAGCTGGGCTTGTTTAGCTTGGAGAAGACTCAGGGGAGACCCCATTGTCACCTTACAGTACCCAAAGGATACTGTAGAAGGAAAGATGGAGAGACACTTTTTCCCAGGATCTGTAGCGATAAGACAAGAGTCAACAGTTCTAAACATCAAGAGATAGATTTATATTGGATATAAGGAAGAAATTCTTCCCTCTGAGGGTGGTGAGACGCCAGAATGTGTTGCCCAGATATATGGATGCCTCCTCATTGGAACTGTCAAAATCAGAATGGACAGGGCTCTGAACAACCTGCCCTAGTGAAGGAAGAGATGTTCAAGAGATGTAATTTCAAGAACTCTTCCACTTCAAACTGCCACTGGGGATGAACTGATTGAGGTCACTCCTACAGAGAAGGGATGCTGGTCACCATACATTGCTACTTGGGATGCTGGTCACCATACATTGCTCTCCCTTCCTAACAAGGCATCTTCTATAAATCTACACACAGGGACCCAGAATATTGCTGGAGGGGCTGTAAGAATGCCTTAATCTTCAGGAAGAGTCTTCTAGGCCTCCTCAGCTCATTTTGTGGGAACAAAGTGCAATTACGATCACCATGTCTAACTTTAGATGACTCCCAGTCTATTTGCTTAGGTCCAAGCACATTAGAATGGAGTGACTCCAGAGCCAAAATGATTCCAATCTCAAAGGTAGCTTCTTGCCACACGTGGGGAAATAAAATCAGATTTAATTTTGCAATAGCAATCGAATCCTGCACCCTGGGAGGAGTTCGAGCAGAGGGAAATCAGCTGCAGACACTGCCCTCTCGTGGCAGAGGCTTAAAATCTCGAGTTTCCAGGAAAAGCAGAGGATAATTTCAGTGAGCACCGTTTCTCCAGCTCAGCAGCAGAGCACAGCGAGCAGAAAAATGAAGATAGACAAGTGTATGCATAGATATTTATTTCTGCAATCAGATTATATTTTTACTTGCTCACCTCAACCGCACCCCCTGTGGTTTATCTTTCTGATGTAATTTTTGTGCATCTTTCTGTTCTCTTTCCAAGCTCTTTTTTGCACACCTTCCACACAGAAAGATCCTGAAATGTTATTCAGCTTTGTACTGCAGTGTCTAAGCATTTAAAAACATGGTGTAGTACAGCCCCCCAGGGAGGTGAGGTGACAAAACTTACAGGCAGAGCATCTGCCGATCTTGTACATCCCCAAAAACACTTCCCAAAAATAATCAACCTGGGGCAGACGTGGAAAATTTTAGCCCAGACATTGTGTTGCACACGATGGAGCAAAGGAATGGGAACAGCAGTCTCAGGTTGAGCTATTCAGAGTGCACACAAGTGTGAGTGTATGCGTCCCTATCTCAGAAGTGGGAAACAAAAAGCTTCAGGTACAGAGGTCAGCAATTAGCATTGGTCATAAGAGACCATAAGCCTGGACCCGTTCCTCATGACAAGTGTTTTCCCAACGTTCCAGTGCCCAGCAGGCTTTCTTCTCGCCCACCCCTCCAGCAACAAGCAACACTCACAGATGAAGCTTATCAAAAACCCATTTCCTAAGTCACAGAGTGAGACTGAAGTTGGGACTTTCAAAGAGGGACATTTGCTGAATTGCCACAAAGCTCCTCCAAGAGGAATCTGATCCTGATAGCCTCTGCACTGAGCTGCGTGCAGGCATGCACGCACGCACACACACACACACACACACATCCTGCTTGAGCGTGCAAGAGAGGTTTCTCAAGCTAACATTTACACAGTTCTCTGGAGGACAATAAAGTTATATGAACTGTAGCCACAATTATTGGATGTTATAGCAGTAGACCTAGCCAGTGAGCTAATCTGAGACCTGGTTTTCAACAAACATCAAATTCTCTCGTTGTTCAGATACCTGTATTTCAGCCCCGTGGTTCCCAAGGTTTTTGCCTTACACAGCACGCCGCTCACTCCCTGTTATGAGCACCTCTCTCCTCACGCTGTCTAAATCACAGGAGATACTTCTCACAGTGCACTCATTTCCTCCTATCCCACTTTTTCTCCTTCTGTGGAGGTGCAAACCAACCCAGCAAAATCACCACCTTATTTACGACTCTTGGGCGATACCGCAACAAGACTTTGCAGCATTAACTGTAGCAACGTAGACTTTCCCCAGCTCGTGGAAGTCATCACTGCACAGATTTCACAGACTGGTTCCTGCTCTTTAATTCCATTCCATCAGACCGGGAGAAGTGGTGAAGTGCATGCTTAAATTAACGTGATGTGTGCTTGAACTAAACTGGCTTCAGCAGGGTGAGCCTGCCCTTAGAAAGAAGTGTTTTGGTGGATTGACACCTTTATATTGGGTAGTTAATAAATCTCCCTCTCAGCTATTGAAATGCACACAACACTCTTAAATTAACTGTTTCCATGGAAGTCATTCCACGTTACCAACGGGTTTCCAATAGGAACCTCTAACTTCTATCACTGTGGCTAGGATTTCTGCAGCGTAATGACAGTACAAAAATTTCACGCTTAGAAATATCACACTACTCTGGCAGAATGATGGGTCTACTTCCAGAGGGGGGGAAAAAAATCATCAAACCAAACAAAACCCAAACAAGGCCTTTTAATAACATTGTTTTCCTTCTCCACGTTGAACTCTTCTACCGACTCTTACATCTCCACGGACTGATTCCAGCACAGCTCTTCAACAGCCAAGTTATTCTCAATGGGGTAAACCATCAGCAAAACACACGACCCTGAGCCAACACTGAAGCCAAACTGCTTCACAAAATGAAAGTAATATGCGATTGGTATCTTTCTGCTAAATTGAATTAATAATGTTAAAATCAATAGTAACTTCACAGCTGCATAGAGCGTGAAGTTAAATCAGTGGAAGGAGCTGGCAAGCACTTCAAAGTTTAGCTGACAAAAAAAGAAAATAGAAATGACAGTCTCTCAAGGTATCTTAAATACAGCAGAGGAAGAATTGCACGCAGTCAAAATAATTTTCTCTTGGAACGCTCAGGTGAAATGGAGAGCAATCTTAACTGGTGCTATTTTGAGGTTAAAATGCGTTGCCTTTGTCTACTGAAAGAGTTCATAAAATCAAATGTTATCTAAGGAAGAATCCCATACTCTCTCATCTGAGAGAGTTTAGCACAAATATTAAGGAGTGAGACCAGACTCCTAACTGATAGAAATACTGAGCTTTTCAAAGTAGTAAAAAGTAGCTAAAGAACCACATTGAAAAAGTATTCAGGGAATTTTGTTTTTCTTCTTCACTAACGTATGAATGCAGAATAAGTATTTTTTAAACTACTCTCTCTCATGGCTTAAATAAATCAAAGATCACGAGTGAACAGTGATGGAAGTGATTCCTGGCTTACTCGGACTCCTTTTTTCCTCCCCTTTTCTTTGGGATTTCTGTTACCTTGCTACTTATTCCTAGCTGAAGCTCACAAATGCAGGGAAGGCTTTTTTCCTGCTTTCCTGCTTGAGTTCAGGAGGAGATTTCATGGTCGTGGCTCTCCCTGCCTCCAAAGCAGAGAAGAAAAGCATTCAGCCTTCCTTTGATAAAAGTTGTGGTAGAGACAATCAGTGCATTTGAACCTCAATCTAAGAAGAAAAAAAATATATAGATTTCATAAACTCAACCACATGCTTTAAAAGAGCGAATATCTTGGTCCTCCTTAATTAAAAGGTATGACAAATAAAAACCTGTTTTTAATTAAACAACAGGAGTACAAGATGCTATCTCGCCAGCCATTCTGCTGCACCAAATTACCATTAGCTTGTATGTTTTGAAATCCTGCACCTAACCTCGGCACGCAGAGGGAGAACTCGGTTTCTATGGGAAGATTGGTGTGCTCAGAGATAAAGCAGCAGGTCCTGACTGAGTACAAAGCAGCAGAACCACCGGGTCCTGTTGGGTTAAGGATAACCCCAATATGAGTCCTGGGTCAGCTGATGCTGAGCTTTGGGTCTGGGGGATACCAGCACGGGTGCTCATAAAGTAGCACAGGTGTGTTTATTGTAATCCTCCCTCACTAAAAAGAACCAGGTTCCAGGAGGGGTTATGGATAATTAGCGTGAGCTGTGTTTAATCAATACCTTGCTGGTTAGCGTAATCAAGAAGGTAAACAAACGAGGATTAACTCAATTGGGTTAAAAAGATACGTATTCTACTGGGAAAGCTGGAAGGAGTTCTGTTTTTGTTGTGCTGCTAGAGAGCATCACTTTATTTTTGCATTACAAACGATTTTTAGTGTAAAAATACTTGTCTAGGAGAAGACTTCTCCCTGTCCCCTCTAAGAAAGGGGTATAACGGCAACAGCTTGCACTTTCACAGCATCTCTCCCTAGAAGATAAACCAGTGCTTTAAAGTATTTTGCTATACACCAGATAAAAGATAATATTTGAGTCATCCAACTGCTGCTCTGCTAATTTCTCCAAAGCAGAATGTCAGGAAGAAATACCCATTTCTTTATCGGGGTTGAGGTCCCAGGTGCTCGGATCACTGCAGCGCAGTGATTCCTGTGGCTGTGCTTTTTCAGCATCTGAGCATTTGGCTCTGCTTGGAAAGACAGGTTGGGGTACTTTGCAAATGAGTTTTATCGTGACACAAGATACCCCTCTGAAATAACCATTTATTTCATGCACAGTGCTCAATGTAAAGAATGCCTGTATAGAGGAAACGCTCTTATCACGTTAATGCAAAGCTCACAGACCACGGAGACGTTGAAGCTTCGTGCTCGCAAGAGGAAATGCAGATAAATGCAGGAATGTGGATATAAGCCTGTCTGGATGGGTATATATTCTTCGTCCCATTGTAGAGACAACAAATAACTATTGCATTCTCTCCTCTTCCCTGACACACTCTCCTTCTTTTCCTGCTTCCACTGTAAAACAGCCGTCGGGATCTTTCACAGATATGTTTTGTAAAACTCCCCTAGCTTTCCCAGGGAGGGAAAAGCCAGCTCCACCAACACGGTTATTGATGCAGGATGTTACATACCTGGCTGACAAGATTTTGCTTACAATAAAGGCACTTTTCGTGCAAATTCTGTGGAATGCGGCACGCTGGAGTTTGAAGGAAAATGGGGGATTGACATGGTAACAAACAGCACATGGAGGCTGCAACGTGGAGAAGTCCCTCCAAGGAAACACAGCACCACCAGAACTGGAAGCATTTTGCCACTGTTATTATTACTATATTAATTCACATCTGTGCCATAAACATCTAAACAGGGCAAAAAAAAAAAAAAAAAGAAAAAAGAAAGAAACAGGGAAACACCACGGTACTCTTCACTGCTTTGCGAATAAACACCCGTCCTTCCCACTTAAAAGCTGTGAGAAGGGGAAAAACGTTGGAAGAGAATATTCTGCAGAAACTACTCTATTTTAGAAGCAACCTTGCCAGTGCTGCTGGAATCAAAGCAGGTTAGAAAGATGCTCGGCGGAGAGTGGCTGCTCGCTGAGTGCCTGAGCCTGGAAAGCATTAGAGCCGTCCTTCAGGCACGGCGATCCCAGTTCTGCAGCAAGCGGTTTGTGTGCTCTGTTTCAGTTACTCTGAGTTGCTCTGCTGAGCCCAAATCCATGGGCATGGGCATAGCAGCACCAGCGGTGGCCTGGTCTCTGCTATCCTTACTAAAAATCAAAATTAACACAGTGTTTTCCTTTGTTATACCCGTGATTCCAGAAGCCAAACGCTGAGAATGTTGAATAAAAACGGGGGTTACTTTGGTCTGTAACAGAAGACATTTTCTGCTCCTACATTCCTCATTTTGGAGCCAAAACAGCTGAAAAAAAAAAAAAGAAAGAAAAAAACAACCACCTTTTCCCGTGGAATAATTCATCCCGTTAAAGAGAAAAAAATCTTTCGAACTGATAAACCATTTCCAACATTGTCTGGGAGGCAGTGCATAGTTTAACCATGCATTCTGCCTTTCTTATCATTCCTCGAGCTGCCTCAAGGAGCTGCAGGAGCCCATCTGCTCTGACAGACAGAAAGGTGACTTTACAACCTCTGTCCAAAAGCAAATCCTAATGCAGGAAATTCTATTTCACAGTCACGGCAATACAGGCTGCGTAGATCTTCCATTGTGAATGCTCAGCATCAAGGACTACAGAGAGAAACAGATGTCAAGCAATGAGAAATAGTTATGATCTGCTTTGAGAAGAAATATTCTGTTTGGGGGTTTTGTTTTTTTTTCTTAAAGAAAATATCTTTTGAATATTATAGGCTGATAACTTGGAACTGCGCAACAGCAATAGATCTGTTTATACATCTGACTTTGAAAATGACCACAGGTGTTCACGGGTTTGCTCTACATTTCACATAGTTCTGCTTGTTTCTGGTGGTATACACAACAATGATCTGAACGTCCTCTTTTTTTTTCTTTTCTTTTCTTTCTTTTCTTTTTCTTTTTTTTTTTTTTTTTTGCACAGAATAAGTCCTAATTGCATATAAGGCAGCTTTGATTGGAGCAATCCCCCGACACAGAAATCCTGCTCGGGGGCAGGTCCCAAATTGCTGACATTTTGCTGAGTGCAGTGCATTCAATAGGAGCTGGCACCTCTGATGTGCTGAGCGCCAGGAACATGCCATCCAGCCGCCAGTTGCAAAGCAAGCATGCAGCACTGCTCAGCAGAGCACAGCTGTTAAAATGGACTTTTCCTGCTCCTTTTTAGCACACCCGGTACTTGTTGAAATAAAGGTGGGATTTTTCAAAGCGCTGAGCACGGCAGTGTGAGCAAGATTTTAACCAGTGGTCTCAAAAGGAGCAGAAACAGCCCAGTGCAAAACATTCTATAATTCCTGCTGTCTGAACACCTGCAAAATCCCATGGTCTCACCCAGAGTGGAACCGAAACTAGCGGGGACTTCCAAACATCTTTAAAAGAGGGGATGGACATAAAAATGAAAGCGACATGAGATCCTTCTTTCAGCAATCTCAAAAGCAGACAAGTGCCAATAGCCCCTGTCCTGCAGCACCCACTTGTGCACCGCCGTTCCTTGCTGCCCAATGGGAGCCTGCAGCAATCCAAGAAGTGAGATGCACGATGATAAAGAAGGGAGGAACAGCAGCAGAGCTAGAGATGGCTGGCACATATTACAGCAGCATCTGCATGGTTGGTTTGGAAACTGGGATCGTGGGGCTGCTGTCCCCACTTCACTTCGATGGGAGCCAAAGTGGCCACTGTTAAGCACTAGGATCATTCCAGCCTCTAATCCATTTAGTAAGTAGTTGGGATCAGGTGGAAGAAGGTGGCAATGTATAATCATTTCTGAGCTCTGAAAATTCATGGAAACCATAATTAATTAAGAGTCAGAGGAGGCGGTGGAGTCGTCTCCTTCACATGCTCACAGGAGAGAGTCGTTAGCAAGAATATCACCGTCAAGCACTGAATCAGATGCGTACGTGCGTCAGGACCACGACTGTGAGAGCCCATGGATTCGTTCCCGCTGTGGTTGAAATAAGCCACCAATCTTTTTTATCCACATATTTCCTCCCTTTCTGGAACATATTCGCTTTCTGAAACTTCTTTGAGAAATGTTTGAAAGTGCTCTTTGTTTCTGACCTGATTGGTCACTGTCATCTGCGCCTCGAAGCAGAAAACGAAAGGAGAAAGTGAAAGCAAGCAAGAAAAAGTGTGTAAATATACATTTTAAAACATAGTTAATAAAATACGTTTGTGAAAATGCTGATTTTCAAAGCTATACCGTGAGAAAGGAAAATATACAACCTACTCTGGTAGACTGCAAAATAGGAAATCAACAGGAACAAAGGCAAATCCCTCTCCTGTGCTTTTCTAGGTGCTTCAGTGAAAGCTTTTTAAAGCCTTTATTTGGTGGACAACCCTCCCATCTTTCTCCCTCTGTGAAAAAAAAATACTGCAGAAAGAATGAATGTTATTTGAATTAATTCAAACACTTTTATTTTTTTTTTCTTTTATCCTCTAAACAAGAAAACAGTAGGGAAAATATGTTCAGATCAAACATGACATTCACTGTGTCTGAAACAAAATTTTTTAGTTTTGGCTTGGGATGAACTTTGCACAACTTAAAAACACAAGATTGAACACTGAAATTTAGACTCATCGTATCTTGTTGAAATCAAAACATTTCTCTTCTAAAAACTCTTCAAAAATACTTTTTTAATTAGGAAAAAAAAAAAAAGCCATTCTTTTCAGTGAGATCTAACTTACATTCAACACCAGCTCGCAAGTTGCTTTTGTCAACCCCAAAAATGCAATATTTTGCACAGCAGCTTCTGTGTTTGGGATTGTGTAGAAACTGGTGCTGTGGAGCCCCGATGTTCTCTTGGGTTCCTGACTATTGCTGCAGTTTGAACATCTCTGGCATATCTATCCTGCAGCTGAGAATGATGCTGCTTTGCACTGGGTGCTCTAGGAAGACTCAGATTAAAAATGCTTGAATCTGCATTATTATTATCATTGCTATTATTGTTCCTATTATCAGTTCCTATAGCTCGGGTGCCGCTGGTCTGTACGCTCCTCAATCAAAAATGAAGGAAACAGAATGCACCCCTCCATTTCATTTTTTGTTTTTGGATTAAGCTATCATTTCTTTATGGCATTTCTTTGCTTAGCAGCTCATACTACATTTGAAAGGTTTAACTTTGCCCCGTCAATAGCCGAGAACAGCAGAAAGAGATGATCATCAACACGAGATTATAATATCTGCTCCGGCTCTTCAGTGACTCTGAAAACGTGCAAGTATGTTTGGGGAGATGGAAAATAATATGAAACACTCACTAACAGCATGTAGCGTAGAAACTTAGAAAACCACTGTAGTCATTGACTCACAGATGGTCAAATGAACAACATGTTTCTATTCCTGTATTTAATTAAATCTTAATTATGCCACCAACAGGGTTCAAAACGACATTATGAAACAGCTTGCATGAATACCAAAATACGATTGGCTGACGAGACTTTGAACTCGTGTAATTATCTTCCCCAAAAAGTGCACACGTTGGGTCTATAAAGCCTCTTCGCCAAGCAGCCCATTGCACCGCAGCACATGATTAAAAATAAATTCAAGTAAAATACACTCGGTTAAAGATACTGAACTGTTAGATTTAGAGGCAGCTTTTGGATTACCGATGAACCCCACTGAAAAGTGCTGGGAGCTTTTCCATTCTCTGGGCCAGGCCCTTTGCCTGAAGTTTTGCCTCTTACCTTTGTAGGTCTGTGGATAAAACGAAGCCTTAATAAAATCAGGCAACCCTAATTTAATTCTTCCACCAGCTGATCACGTGAGTTAATTAAAAGCAGCCGCTTGAAACGCTCCTTTGAATTGTCTTTTTGTAGTTGAAAGAAGGCCCTTTATTGAAAATAGATATTCCAGACATTTTTTTCCCCTTCATTTTTAATATGTTAGCTAAAACAACAACAACAACAACAGCAACTCGTAAGTGCATTTTCCCAAGAAGTTTAGGTTTACATTACTTCTGAGATTAGGGGGCTGGAAAGGCAATTGGGAGTTCCCTCCTAAATTCAGCTCCCAGATTCTGCTTCAACATTTTAAAGCCATTTCAGGTTGTTTTCCCAAACTCTCCCTGACATTTCTTCCTGATGCCAGCTCCTTCAGCAGAGAGCCATCCACCTGGCCACGTGGATGTTGCTTTGCTTTTTCTCTTGACATTCAGAGCTGGAGCCATGTGGAGCCACTTTTCTACTTACAAGCATTGTGCAGAAATGCTACATGTCTGAGAGCAAAAGAGCGCAGCATCCAAGCTGCCCCCACCCTGCGAGCCACGTGTTCAAGAAAAAAAAAGTATGTTAAAAAACTCCAACCAACAACCCTTACATCTTTCAACTTTTACAAAAGGTTTTCTACATTGCCAAAGTTTTCTTTGGTGAACACACGCAACACCTGCCCAAAAACCCAGTGATCCTTATGGATCCCTTCCAACTCAGGATATTCTAACCCTTCAGCCCACCAGCCTTGGTCTGAAAAAAGACACTTTTCCTCTGCAAAGCAGTATCCAGGGGGGGAGAAGGAAGGTGGAAATGTTGTTGATATTTTCTTTTTTTCAACGAGGAACCAAAATTTAAGCCATTCTGTTGAATAATCAGTAGCAAAACCATGTGATGCATTTCATGACTGGGCACATGAACTCTGTACTGTGTTTTACAGAGATGGTCAGAGCATAGAAAGCAGAGAACGGGGTTCTGCATAGATTTACTATTTAAAAAAAAATGGGGAAAATCCACAGTTACTTTAGGATTAGATTTTCAGTGGCAGTTATGTTTGCAATGATTTTAATTTTTTAAAAAATTGACCTCCCTCCCAGCCCTTAGAAATACTTCTGAAGATGAACCCTAATTTCTAAGGAAAGCAGATTATTTTTGTCAGTGCAAAAAAACCTGTTTGTCTGGGGGAATAATTTTACTTGAAAATTTTAACCCATTTAAACCTATTGCTTGGATCACCTGCTTTCAAAGGAAAATCCCCCTTGAAAATATTAAGGTTCTTCAGGAAAACCGAGCATGGAAAGCCATTGGGATGGAAGAAACCCTGGGTGAGATCAACTTTAGGCCTGTCTCAGAGAGGAGACAGACCATAGTATGGCTGTACCCCACGGACCAAAGTGTCCCCACACAAGGATATCCTCTCCTGCACTGTGCACAGCCTGCAGTGGATGTTACCTCCGCATTCAGAAGTTTTGGGAGAAGCTTTCTCTTCCTTGAGCTCTCATTTTGAAATGAAATACAACACGGAGACACACTCAGTAGACAATTGGCAGAGTTCCTGTTTCCTATAGAACCCCACCAGTTCTGCGGATAGAGACTGTCTTTTCACACCCTTTACTAGCACGCTGTGATTTTTTATCTAATTTGATTACTGGTTCGTCCTAAAGGAAAGCAGTGTTTTGCTCGGGCTTTCCTTTCTCTCCAGTGAGGCCTCATGCTCCCTGAAATACTCAAAATCGCTGACACAGTAAGCTCCTCCAGGAATCCAGAGTCTTTCCCACTGAGTTACAAGCTGCCAAGGAGGCTATACTATAACAAAAGAAGTTTTTATATCCTCCTGTAGGCAGAGTACTGGAAAATACCATGAAATGTGCATTATCTGAACAGTATTTGTTGATGGTTCAAGTCAACTTATTTAGGAAATTTCCAGCTGATATGTAAACACGTCATGGAGAAGGACAGAGACAGCAACTGTGATGCAGGCAGCATCTGAACTCTTTCGGCCCCACTCCTGGGACTTAATATCTTAAAAACCTTGTCCATATGAGTCAGTGCAGCAAAGGAGTCAGAATTGCTTTTGTCACATTTGGTAAGTGGCCTGAAATGCAGTCATGGACTGTACAGTGACTCGAAATGGAGCTGGATGGAACATCTCCATCACAATGAAAGTGCCGTCATCCACTAGGGACCTTGCAGGGACATCGAAATGCAACTGAACCATCACCAGCCACAGATATGTCAACTTGAAACTACCTTGTGAGAGTGAAGAAGTGTTGGCAGATGATTTACAGACTGTGGTAACAACCTGGCTGTTCTGGTTCTATTCCTGACCGTGGCATCCAGCAGTAATGGGACAACTCATGACCCTTAGACAGCCAGGAGTCCTGTATAAGCAGTTTCCTTTAGCAAACGTCCCCCCCTAGACTTGATGCCCATGAAATGGGAATAAAATGTACTTTTTTCAAGAGTAATCAGACTATGAGAAGAAATTACAGACTCAGGATCCTTCAAAATCTCTGAACCAAGACATGCTACACTCCTCAACCACTTCTCCCCCCTGCTGCAAAAGGGATGGGTAGAACCTAATGCAGAGATGGTGATTTTGCCTTTTATCCTGCTTTCTTTTTGCTGGAGGATGAGAGGAGAATTATTTAAAGGATCAAATGAAAAATGTTTGAAAGAAGTAAAAGAAACAGATGGGAACTGCAAAATATTAGGTAAACATCAGTGAGCCCCAAACACATATAAGAGCTCAAGTGCGAGAGCTTACCGTAAACAGGAGGTCAAAGTGATCAGACCACGATGGTTGGCTTTAAGCCTTTAAACGTGTACTTAAAGCAGTGAAGAACACTAATGGCTCCCAGGAGGCCTGCCTGACTTTTCATCATATCAAAGTGCTTTGGCCAATCCCAGGTTTTGAACCTCGGTTTTGCCCTCAGAAGGGTTGTTGTGCATCCCCAGTTTTGGTCTCATGGTAATTCCTGCACCTAACCCTTCCCTCTAAAATGAAACATATGCAGGCAAAAGAAACGACTGGCAGAGAATTTTATTATTGATCAGCTCAACTGATCAATCCAGAGCCTAAAGATCAGGATGAGTGAAGTCTCACCATGAGCGATACATGTTTTGCAGACCTCAATCCCACTCTATGCACAACAGGTTGCATATTAGAAAATATTTCTTCTCAGAAAGAGGCATTGCAACAGGCTGCCCATGGAGATGGTGGGGTCACTGTCCCTGGAAGTGTACAAGAACTGTGGGGATGTGGCACTGAGGGACGTGGTTAGTGGGCATGGTGGGGTTGGACTTGGGGATCATAGAGGACTTTTCCAGCCTTTATGATTCTACCTTACATGGTGCCTCTGAGCAGAAGCTGGTGAGACAAAAAGAAGCAGGGATCTAGACATGAGTTTGGGGGGGTAGAGGATGGGGGCAATCCACTCCAGCTACCTCTGTTTGCTTCTTTGTGTCTTAGACTGCAGAAACGATCTGACGACGCTAAAGAAGAGCAAATCTGAAAGTAAACTGGTGGTAGCCTGATTTCTCAGCAAGCAGCTTTCTCTTGGGAAAAGGCAGCTCTTCTCACATATCTGTTTTGCAAACTCTCAGAGTGACTTTGTAGCCAGCAAAGTATCTGTAAAAACAGCACCTTCTGAGTCATAGGAGCTGCCAACTCCTATGCGGATGCGTGTTCCGGAGCTGCAGATTTGGGATCACTCTGAGACAGGGAGCTGCATCACCCTCCGGCTCCCGCCTTCCCATGCTAACCAAAATCTTCCTGCAGAGTCCAATTGCTGGCACAGATGTGGGAACAGGAAGGAGTCCTGTGAGATATTCAGGTCTCAGCTCACATTCTGCAAAGAAAAACCGGGGCTGGCCAGACCAGCAAGCAGACCTCCCCACCCCCTCAAAAAACCCTCGTGTGGTGCTTTCATTTGAAACTCTTTGTGAATTCAATTTCATTTCCAAGAGGTGGGGATAAGAGGGGAAAGGATCTGTCATGTGTGAGTGCTCTCCACTGCCTCTCGCTGATTTCCTCTGCTCTATCCCTCTTCTGCTGACAGGGAGACCCTTCTGTACAAAAACCAAACAGCAAAGGTCTGAAATAATTTGTTGTTGCCCTGGTTTTATTCTAAGCTTGGGAGGCTTTTATGTAGCTATTTCAAAAGTGGGGATGATGCTCCTTATGAAAAAGGCTGAGGATTCGGGTGGCGTTCCCCCCTTTTAAGAGGTAAGAAATAAAAACACAAGAAGGAAGACCCCCTCCACATTTCAAATTTCATCGTTCCCTTTGTTGAAAAACTGAAAGAAAGTATAAATTTTACTTCAATTACCAAACTAAAAAAAAAAAAAAAAGTATCAGCATTTCACTACTTCCTCTTTGCTTTGAAACACTGATGGGAAAACACAGAAAACTGGAACTTGTGAAAAACTATCTAAATTTTTTTGTCTGAGATGTATTTTCCAGCAAAACCAAAATAAGGCTAAAACAAGTCTTATCAGCAACATGTTTTTGATCCCCGCTATCCAACTGTCTCTTTATTTGTAACCCAAGAGATTTGTATCTGGGTCAAGTGTCCGACAAATTGGCCTCCTCCCACGGCACAAGATTCAGCCTATCGTTTCTCAGGTTAGAAATGCATTTTGCAAACTCTCTTTGGGTCAGCGATTAGGCAGCGTTTAGGGCCAATTCATATTCCATACGAATTAGTGGGTCCATTTTCTAGTGACAACAGCCAAAATATCAAATACACGACAAAACTGGCCTCCTTAATGATATTTAAAACATATGGCACGACGATATTCTGCACATTTCCGTAGCTTCACGTGCGCGCGTTACCGATACGCTTCACATTATAATGAAAATATTAGTACACGTTGGATTGCCATCTCCCTCCCCCTTCCCCTTCCCTCCACGTGGAAGGATTTCGTCATATGTCTGCTCCAGTCTGACTTTGTTATTCATCTCTGCTGAGTGCCTGACAGATGTTGGCTTGCAAATTTCTAAATCAGTCTGCTCTGGACTCGCATTGCTCCCACTGCATTCATGGGGAGTTTTACCCCATGTTTGCTGGGAGAAATGCAGTCTGCCTACTGCTGCCTGCAGTTGGATTGACCACTATGGCATCAACACCCCGTGAGAAAGTTCCTGCATTAAAAGCCTTCATCTGGTGACCAAGGGATTCGGGGCTATTAGGTGGTCATTGTGTGTTATGTTTCTACGCACCTTCATTGCAGCAAACCCTACCCTACAAAGATTTCACTTCAAAATCTCCTCCCATCCTTCTCCACAAAAGCACAGAGAAAGAAGACTATATATATATATATATATATAAAAAAAAAAAAAAAAAAGCAGTCACACTTTGAGGTTTTAAAAATTATTCCATCTATCTGTGTGAGGTCAGACTGAGGATTCATCTTTTGCAATAGCAGCAGTGAGCACTGATGCCTGTGGCCTCCTGCTTTCCCGCAAATCAGAATTCTCATGCTTGTAAAAACTTCCCTTGGATAGTTCTTAACTTCCTTGAAAACAAGTTATTTAATTTTCAACCTTTTTTTTTTTTTTTTCCTTTTTGCACTCTTAATCATTTTTCATCAAAACAGCTGCATGTGCTATCATCCAAAAAATCAGATTCCACTAAAAATATCACTGAGCTCCGGTTGTAAAGCATGTAGCAAAACGCTGACTTCTCTAGCTTTGCCTCATAAGCTAGAAGGTATGCATCCCACCACTCCGCCACACGTTGTAAAAGTGCTGCTTCTGTTTTTGGTGGTGTTGATGTGGCAATCCTGTCTCTTTGTTAGCTCCCCAGGTCTTGTGATTGAAGTGAGGCTGAACCAGGGTCAGTGCTCTTCTTTCATCTCACTTCTGGAGCAGCCAAGCTCTTGGTTCTCTTCAAGCTTAGGTTAAGAGAAGAGCTTTCTGAAGGAGAACATGGTTTAGTGGATGTGAGCTCTGATGACTGTTCACATGTCTGTGTGTAGCTTCATGCTTGCAAGGGACTTTGTATGGAAATGAGGTGACTTCACTGGAATTTATTATAAATGTCTGATCTGCCTCCTGGTGTGGTGCCAGAAAATAAAGTGTGACTAACAGTATTTCCCCAGCCTTACTGTGGATCTGTGCTGTCCCTACTGCAGAAGGAAGACAGAAGACAACCCAGAAGATCTGGAGAAACAGAGTGAGGCATTGTGGGGTGACTGATGGGGAGGATAAACCCTTGCAGAATCATTAAGCAAATTCACAATCACTTGAGCAGCCCGAATGAGTGATTTCATCCCTTCCTGCTAGCCATGTCCCCAGGTGCAGTCCCCAAGGGCAGCCCTGTAATGGCATCCACAACCCAACAATACATGCCAAGTCATCAAGAGATGAAACCAGAGCAAATGAAGAGCCAGATCACAGGAAGCCACACAGGCTCATCTGCCAGAGCAGGCTCACAGATCGAAATCCCTTGAAGAAGCTCCTCACCTCCTGCTGATAAAGGGTCCTAGGAGACTGGAGGTTCTCCAAGGGACTGCCCACTCCTTTCAGCAATTGACAGACCAGCTGTCCTCCTGCTTGGTTGAGATTGGCTCTACCTCCAGTTGGCTGCATCTCCCATTCTATTCTCTCCCATCCTCAAGAAAATTACTTATCACACAGCTTCACCCATTCCACTTAGCCAGCTGAGCAACTCTGGAAGCCTTCAGTGGAATTCTTATCAGAGCCCTGAAATAACTACGTCCCAGTTATGATAAAACTACCCTAAAATCCCACTAGACCCACCTATTCTTGGAGCCAGTGGTAACGTCTGCAGCTCAGCGAGGTCCCTCTACTGCTAATTCTTTCTAAATGAAAGGCTGCCTAGCGGCACGCTGGAAATTAAAGCTTTGATGCCAACACACGACTCCCTGGCCTATTATTGCTTTTTCAGATATACTCCACTATATCTAAATTCTACAGATGGGTTCTGTCACGAGTGCAAAAGCAATGGTTTCAATGTCTTCCCCACAAATGAAATGTAAGCCAGCTTATAGAAAGGATCTTCCAGTTATATTTCCTCCATGTGTTATTTTTATGTATCATCCAGAGAAGTGCAACTGGAGAATTTGAATTTAATAAGTGCGGGATATGGGGGACTATTAAGTCTTCAAAGCACAATCAGGCAACAGCGATGGATCAAAGGCCTACAAAAATATTGCAAGATATTATTGGCCCTTTAGGAGACTGAGATACGACAAATGCCTACTGGATTCGTACTTCAGCTCCCTTGGGAGGCCAGAATTATTAAAGGTCGCTGTAAAGCCTGCTGAGAGCAACATAAAATTTTCTGCTGACTTTGCAAGTTGTGAATCAGGCTCCAGGTCACCTGATAGATAATATAGTGGAACCAACAGTAAACTTTATCTTTGCCAAAAGTGCAAAGTAGAAGGAAATGAAACATCACAGTAGTATTGATGCCAGGGAAGAAAAAAAAAAAAAAAAGTCACAAAGCTCAATTGATAATGAAAAAGCTGGGGGAGGTGCAGGCTGAAGACAGGTATATTTTATAGCTCTCCTCCTTCAACAATTAAATGCAAGTTAAAAGAAGTCCTGAGGAAAAAATGCAGGAAAATGTAATACTTTGCAATTCACAACAGGCTGTAGTACTCTTCCCCATGGCAAAGAGAGCTACCTTGCAGTGCTATTTTTTTACTTGAAGTATTTTGGGTAGGTGGACTCGATGATCACTGGAGGTCCCTTCCAACCCCTACAATTCTGTGATTCTGTGATACCATGGAAGTTAGATGACATCCATAAGGCTGCAGCGTCACCAAAACAGGGGCTGCTCCTGGAGAGAATCTGAGCACATGCATCACCTTCTTGACTTCAACACAATGCCTTCCATGCTTGAAGCTGACCGTAGAGGATGCTGTTCTATGCTCAGAGACTGAAACATGACCGATCCTGTAGAGCATACTGGTGCATCCAGCCCTGCAATGCATCTTACAGCTTCACCAAAAGGAACACTGCCCAAAGTTACTTCTCATCTGAGATGCTCAAGGTAGGTTATGCACAGCTGCACTGGAAAAATCAGAACTCAACTTCTTGGAGTACTATTGGAGCACCACATTCCACCAGCTGATCCCAACACAGCCAGTATTTACAACTTGATCTACATCAGTAAGACTTGGCCTATCATTCAGGATACTCCAACATGCAACACGGTCTACCCAGATAGAGGTTGTTACTCTTGAGAAAACAAACCAATGCCACTAACTCATATATTTTTATGATGGCTTATTTTAAATTCTACAAACCGTCTGAGATTTTATTTGTTTAGGTTGAGAGTTTGTCATCTAATTGGTTTTGAAAGAAAATGATTGGGCTTTCCTGCTTTTTCTCAACAGATCTCAATAGGAATGCCAAGCTTGGTTTCCCATGGATATGCAGAGGATTCCAGAAGTGGAACCTGATCTTTTGAGGTCCACTTGAGTCTTTAAAAAGTTCTCTTTCCTCCTCAAAGTTTATTCAGGTGCTTGAGACAAACAGGTGTCAGTAAAGACAAAGAAAAAGAGGTTTTAATCAGACTATGAAAAATAATGTTCCCCCTCTGATGAGCAGTTTTGGTTGAATGTCCTGACTGATGTTCTAAGTATAGCTACTCAGTGAGACGTGTTTCTTTTTGTTTCTTTTCCCAGTAGAAGATTTCAACTTTTCAGCAGTAAATGAATTACTGAAGGGAAGACAAATCAACTGATAGCTAAATGACTTCATCAGGACACAGCAGTCCAATGGGCTTGTAGGACTAAAAGTAAGACTTTTTGGCTTTTTATCTCCATTCCATTTGTGGACACGCAACCGTGGACACAGCAATTCTCTTGCTGCTCAGCTGCTGTGGTTTGTTAGTACCTGGAGACACAAGGATTCTAAACTGAAGCACATAGAAGTAAGGGGGTCAGAGTCAGGGTGCTTGGTTTTCCAAAACAAATCATACTTTCTAAGGAACGCTTCATGAAATGTTGCCGTTTTTAAAAGTCAAACATTTTTCTTCCCCTCTATGACTAATTCTGTCAGATTTTTATTTATTTAGTTGGTGAGAAATTCACCAGTCATCCACAGGGTTTTCCAAGGTAATACCCCTTCCCTCTTCTTGGCCATTTAAATATATAAAAGCAAGGAAAAAAAGAGACCCGCTCCAGCTTTTTTAATTGGTTATTGAAGTATCCTTACCAAATCTTAGACAGTAAACCACAGAAGATGTTCAATAGCATCAACCCCCTCAGAGTGTGAGCCACAGCTCTTCTGAGGTTAGGCTCATATTCTTCAGACCAAAAGTAATAAACATGCATTTTGTCCTCCTGCTGTGGGAATGTCACTAATACCTAAAGCTGCACAGAGAACATGGAGAAATACTGTTGGGAGAGAACGAAATAAAAGGTTAAAATGTGGTTGAAAAGAGATGAATAAGAAGGGAAGAGTGAATATGATTTTTGAGCAGAGTTTCCAGGATAGGGAAGAGGTTAGGCATTTGTTTTTTCCATCAAAGCATGGAAGAACAGCTGTGTTTTGGCTCACAGCAATCTCTATAGCCAGTGAGGCAGAAGATCTAAGTTTCTCTTTAAAGTGGATGAATATTTAGGGGAGGTTCAGTCCAATTTCTTGAGTTGGTCCAGTGATGGCAAAGACCCAACTGGTAGAAATCTTCCTTTCTGGTACAGGAAACCAAGATCCCATCTCTAGGATAGCACTGCCATGCTGATTGGGAGTGGGAACACTGTGAAGGTGGGACTTTTCACCACTGGGATCTGTGATGAATGACCTGCCACTCAGCAGTGACCCATCCAACCCATCAACAATAGCTGCTAATGAGCTGTCCAGTCTCCCTTAGCCAGAATACACATGCAGTGCGATACACAGACTCGATTATGGCTTAAACTCTGGAAGAAATGATTGGAGAATTATAGTGTAGGGGAATGAGGAGTGAGGACAGATGTTGCCTGTTTTTATCCGGGCAGAGGAAGGCTTGAGGGTTTACAAGCTAACATATTAGCAAAGCCAAGGTAGAGTTCAGAGCTGGCCAAGAGACAAAAAATGGCTTAACTGACCCTATTCTCTTCAGAAAAATTTGGCTTTCTACACTTCAGAAATATTGAAAAGTTTCCTCTTGTTTCACCCTTACACTCAAAATTGGAATTTTCTAAATTCTGAAAATTCCCCAAGTCCTAGTGGGCTCCAGCCCAGCTGTTTCTGGGGCTGTGCTAAGGCCACCAGCAGATGCATCCAGCATCCTGGGTGGGGTTCACCTCTTCCAGGCAGAGATTTCTAATATCTATCTGTGTCCAAGTCCATTCTTTTGGCTTCCCTTCTACCCAAAACCTGAACTGCCAGATGATGGCGGTTAAATTCAAGAGGTAGCTTCAACAGTTAAGATTTGTTTGGCTAAAGCTCAGGGCTATTAATCCCTCCTCGCTGTGTGCATATCTATAGAGTGATACATCCAGGCAAACAAAGCTACTTCTGGATCTGCCTTTCTGCATGTCATGTAGTTTTTTTGGGGTACAACTGTGCAGATAGAAGGCATTTCTCAGCAACAAGGAGGCATGTCACACATCCCCATGAAGCAGCCTTCGAAGACTGTGCTTAATCCTCAAATATACTGAAGTTCAGGAGTACCAGCAACAATACTTTAGACTTGGTTTTCACACTGGGATCCTGCTGACCTGTTCAGAGAAGTCTGTGGGGTCTGTGGAAGATGGCTAAAAAAGTAAGCCTTAAATCTTCTTTATGAGATCAGCACCTTCCTTGCACTGCTCCTGGGGTTTCACAGATCAAAGAAGACAGCAAAGGGCTGGCCTGATGCAGTCAGCTTCTGCAGGCATCATTTGTAGTCCAGAGGACAGTCCCTCTCTCCATGGCCTGGAAAGGGAGATGGGGTCAGTCTCCCTACACAAGCACCAGCCTGACCAGACTTTTCCCAGATAATAGCCTGCATTTTTTATTGCTCAAGTCAACCAAAGTTTCATTTCAGGAGCAAACCCTGACTCCATGTTCTGGAGCTGGAGAAGCTATTGAGCAATGTCAATAATACCAGAAGCCAACATTGATGTTTTTATGAATTTACCTGCCTCGAAGTGGGTGTTGCAACCCAAAAAATGCACAAAGCCTGGCCCCTTCAGCAGTGCCTGAATGCTGTTGGAACAGCCAGATTGGGTTTGGATTCTCTCTTGGTGGGAAGTCCTTTCTCCCCATTTTAATGAGCCTGGAGATGTGGGAAGAAAAGGCCAAGAGAACAAAATGCTTTACGTGCTTTGATTTTCCACTTCATGAAAAAAATATTTTCATTTTTCCTAACCCAGGTTTTAAGCTACAGTTATTGCTGCAGCAGCCACAATTAATATTTCACCTTCCAAAAAGAGGGAAAAAAAACTGTCTTCCCTGTGGATTCCCAGAGAGACGTTCCTCTCTGATCTGCAATTAGTGGTAGCCATGGGTAAATGATCTAAAATAGAAATGTTATTTTTGGAATTGTGATAGCTACTACTTTTTACTCCCCCAAATGCTGGTTCTTTTTTGCTCTGCACTGTCATTAAAAATAGAATCCACAATTGCATTGCCACTGCCTTTTGGTTTCTTCCTACAGCAGGGCGCACACTATCTTTTGCAACACTACTGACATAAGAAATTACGCAGATTTCTAATCTTGCCAGCAAACAGCAATCAGACTTGAGACAGCGAACCAAGCGTTCGAGGCAGAACTGGGTCTGGTCTGAATTATCCCTCTCCCACTGACAATGGAGCGTGGACTACCAGGAGCTGTGAAATTGCCCTCTGTCTGACAGTGCAGCGTGTCAGTCCCTCACCCAAGGTCTGTTGAATCCACTGAAGATCTCTTTTCTTATTTCAGAGGGTATTCAGGTCAGAAATTTAGCATATATGTAACTGGACACACCTGCTTGCGTTCCACAGGAGTTGACTCGGATGCAACCCTCTTTTCCAAAGCACGCTGTAGTGCTTTGCAGAAACCAGGCCCCAAATTGAAAACGAATTACAGTGCCATCACATTTTCTGAAAGTTGTTTATGATTTGCACGCATCATTATTACACTGCAGACCGTCTGTCCTGGGACTGTGAACAGCAAATAAAGCAAGCTCTTTATAGTCTAAGAGAAAGAAAGACAAAAGGCGAGTATTTGGGAGATGCAGGGCTGGGTAGCCATGGACAATGCACATCTGTCCCAGCATTTGGGGTTGGCTGTTCTTCAGAGTGTGGCAGGAGGGATGTGAAAGCTAAGTTATGCTTTTGGAAGCACTGCTCTTGAGGAAGCATGATGAGGGGAAAACGGCTCTTGTGATCCATGTGCTCGACCAAAGCTTGGGCAGAGCTATGGCTTCATAAGGGGATGGAAACTAGGAGATGTACAACCCCTTGGTACATGTGCATGTCCTTCTCCTTCTATTTTCTGCACCCAGGTCAGCCTCTCCTTCACTCCTGTATGCCGATCTGCTGCTTAGGGGTTTTATATCTGAGAAAGCAGAAAGAAAGAACGGGCACATCAGCTGGTAACAGTTCAGAAACAGATGTACATTCCTGCACAAAACTCCAACATTAGCGGATCCAATTACTTTGAAACTGTGCTCTGCTCCACAGCCTTATCCCTAAAGCCTCACACTCCTTACCTCCTGCCTCTTATCTCTGCTGTTCGCTCGTTTCTTTGCTTTTGATTATAAACTTGTCACTGCTTTGGGAAACATCCATCCACTGTACCTAGCCACTGCTGCAGCACAACAATAAGGAAACTAAGTCAAGAAGCAGAAGTACAAGATGAAACACGGCTGCCCTTGTGCAATGACAGCAAGGGGAAGATGCCTACCCCAGGTCACATTTACTGGCTGCTGCACAAGCATCAAGGAATTACACTCTTTTTAAGTCACATCCAATAAGAGAGAAAAAAACAGCTTAACTAGGCCTGGCTGCAGCAGGGGCCATGCAATGCTGCTTGCCATTTGCAGGTAGGAACAGCAGGATAAATCCAGGTACTCTCCTCTGCTGTGCAGAGGGGATGAAGGGTGATTTGCTGACCAAGCCCTGCTGTTGGGATAACCTGCACCACAGCCTTTATATGGAGAATGAGCACTCTCCCTAAAGCCCGGTCTGTATTCACAGTTCTCCTTTAGAAGCAAGCTAGTGAAGCTGTAGCAGCATCACGGTGGATGTCACTCTGTTTAAACAAAATGTTAAACTTTCACCAAAGCTGTCTACTTATACTGTAGTTTTAACTCTGTAACTCTTTTCTTCTGTGCTGAACCATCCACCATCCTCTTCCCCCACAGTTACCCTCATACCATGGGGCTGTGCCACAAGTCCCTCAGATTTCTCCTTCCTCACGCTTCCCCCGGCTCCGTGAATCTGCAGACCGTGGCTTTGGTCTGCTCCAAGGAAACATCTTTGCAGTGTTGTCAACACCACTCCTAGCTCTGGCACTAAGTGCTGCTACAGGACAGCCGTAAAGAGAACACGCATCCACAGCTGTTCTGGAGCAATGCTAGTTGGAGCCGGGCTTGTAGACCTGTAATTACAACACAACACCATTTCACCATAAATTTGTCCTAGTGAAGCCTTTTGGATACTAAAAAGCTTTGCACATTTAGAGGCTTTGCCCCCTTAGGGAGAAATCCTGCCTTGCTTTCTCATGCAAGCAGTCCTTCGGGTTGTTCGCAGGAGCCAGGCAGGGGGCTGGGGCTGCTGTGTATTTATTTAATGCAGCCGTGGCGTGCAGGATGCGGAGGAGCATGGGGCCTCTTTCGCTCACTCTGCACTGGAAGCAGCCTGGAGGGGCACAGATGAGAGAACAAGGAGCAATACTGCAGCCCGAAGCCCAAAGTGTGGTGCCCAGAAGCTGGTTGTCACCAGGGTGAAATGGTTATGCAAGCTGCGAGGTGTGCGTTTTGGGGTACAACCCCACAGTCTGCCCCCAAACCCTTCTATTCCCCCATCCCCAGAGGAACTAAGACTCACTGGTAAGGAGCCTCCTTGCTCAGAAAACCCCGCTTTTTGTGTTGGAAGGCGGAGGTGCCCCTCCATACTTTGGTGATGATCTCCCTGGCTCACTGTGTGATGTATACTCTTAATATTTGGAAATGATCCCAAGCACTCAGAAGACTTCTAAGTAACTCCAAACTGAGCACTGCTTACTAGCAGTTCTTTGCCCTCCAAGGCACAGTTATCATCAGGACGTTCTTATAGGGACCACGGTATTGACTGTAGTTTATTTCACACAAAGGGCTGCTGCTCAGCTTTCCCAGCACAAATGCCATTTGCCCTGACTCAGCCGAGAGCTGTGTCTGCCCACAGACCTCCAGGTCACGACTGCACAGAGGTGACCAACCCTTGGACACGTCCACAAGCACCGAGCCCTTCTCAAAGCCTGGCTTTGGGGTGTGAGTGGAGGCACCGTCCTGCCTGACCCAGCAGAGTCTTAAATTGGATTAAAAATCTATTTGCTGAACTGCCTTGCTTTCCGACTTCTGTGCTGCACCTGAAAACCTTTCCTTTTGAAAGCAAACACAGGCTCTCCCCAGGGGCTGCCTGGGGAAGTCTTTCCACTATAAACATTACCTACCAGTAGTGGAGTCAGCCCCAGGCAAGCCAAAATTCCTTCTCCGACCAAAGAACACTTTCCAATCAAACCAGACATTATTTTTTCCATTAATGAGTGTTGATACCTACTGGAAAACTCCGCAAAGAAATCTACTCCAAAGTAATTCTTCTGATACAACATCTACATTTTACGAGTTTCTTTTGTTTTTCTCTTCTTTTTTTTTTTTTTTTTTCTTCTGAATTTATTTTATTTTCCTGTGCCGTATCGAACACACAATTTTTGCTGCTCAGGAATGCATCTGTTCCTGCAATCTGGGCTTTAGCTGAAATCAGAGGTCCAAATCCGAATGTGCCTCCACAGAAGCAAGTGGAGTTTTCCCACATTTTCCCCGGTGTGCTGGAGAGAAAAAATAGATCTTCATCTTCTGTTCGATGCATCAGAAAGACAGACACCCCCTCTCACTCCCCCCCAAACCCCGCCATGATGTATATACCCTGGATGCCACAATTTCAGCTGTGGGGTAGGCTGTAGGAAAAGATGTCCTCTGAGATTCTGCAGCGCTCGCTTCCCAAAAAGGGCTACGAGTAGAGGAATGGGGAAAAATGTGGGGAGAACCATGGCAGGAGGGCGGCTGCCTGTCCAGAGCATGCGATGCAGGGCGTTCCACAAGCCAATGCCTGCTTCTTGATGACCCACGTACGGTGCAGAATGGTCTTCCCATGTCCCTCAAAGCACAGACATTGCACCCAACCCCCTCTCCTCCCAGTGTCCCCCTGGTGTCACCCATGGGGCACACGGACAGATCCCCCCATATGTTGGGGCATAAAGGATGTCCCCAGAGCACAGGGAGCAAAACTGGGGGTCCTTGCTCTGTGTGGGAATCTGGGGAGCTCACAGGGAAGGGGGCAGAGGAACTTGAACAAAGCACGGTGCAGTGGGACTGGGGATCCTCCCCAAATCCCCGTATTTGTGGGGTGCTCCCCAACCCTGCGGCACAGTGAGTACCTCCCGGGGCAGGGGTGGGGGGTGGTCGCGAGTTATCTTTTATTCGAGGTGCTTTCCCAAGATTTTAGTTAAGTGTAACATAAAACTGTGAAAGTTTAGCAGGGGAAAAGCTTTCCTCCCACTGACCTGGCCGGCCAATCAGAAGGGAGCCCCGCACCTCCCTCACTTCTGACAACTATTTAGCAACTGAGCTCAGCTAAAGTTTCCAAAAAGTTAGAATAACTTCCTCTCTCCAAGACCTCAATTTTTTGCACAACTCCGTCCTTGAAATAAGAGCCCTTCAAGCAACCTGGAAAACGTTTGGTCAGCAAAAAAAAAAAAAAAATCCTCCTGTTTTTCCAAAGGATCTGTCTCAGGAATTTAAAGCACATTTAAGACACACACACTCACATAACATAAGGAGGGGGGGAAAGGCTCTTCCCCTCCCCTTCTTGCAGAAAGCATGGAAGAAAGCTCCAGTTCTCCTGTTTCCCCTGTGGATAGCTTGGGGACCAGTGAAGAGGAGCTGGAAAGGCAGCCAAAGAGATTTGGCAGGAAGAGAAGATACAGTAAGAAGTCCAGCGAAGATGGCAGCCCCAACCCAGGGAAGAGGGGAAAAAAGTCCAGTCCCAGCTCCCAGTCTTATGAAGAACTGCAGAGCCAGAGGATCCTGGCCAATGTCAGAGAGAGGCAGAGGACTCAGTCGCTCAACGAAGCTTTTGCCGCCCTGAGGAAAATCATCCCCACGTTGCCCTCTGACAAACTCAGTAAAATCCAGACCCTCAAGCTCGCGGCGCGGTATATAGACTTCCTCTACCAGGTGCTACAGAGCGACGAGATGGACAGTAAGATGACGAGCTGCAGTTACGTGGCTCACGAGAGGCTGAGTTATGCCTTCTCAGTCTGGAGGATGGAGGGTGCGTGGTCCATGTCGGCCTCACACTAGCCACCGCCGGAGAGAGGCCAGCACAGCCGCCAAAGGGTAAGGAACCGCGGGGCCGGCAGGCGAGGGGATACCGGGATGGGAAACGTGAGGATGGAGGGGCCAAACCTGTGGGAATTTAAGAAGAGAAAAGTCCCGTGTGGGCAAACTATCAAATACACGGCAAGTTGTCGTTGGGAAAATCGTTTGTCTCGCTGCTCCGTGAGGATGGGGGGCAAGGAAAGGGGGAAGCATCGCTGCATGAGGTTTGCCGGAATGCGGCTGCTTTGGGGAAGGGTTGGAAGACAGGCTGACAAGGGGATCCGAACCAGCTGCTGCAGCACACCGAGGGCGGCTGCGCCCCAGGCACCCTGGGTTGGTTGCATCCTCCCCGCGTTGGGGGCACGAGGTGTTCCGCAGAACCCTGCTGGGGCTGGGCGACGAGTTCGTCTCGCTGCACCCCAGGTTGGGTTTTACTTAAGAGAAACGAGCTGCAGATGTCGGCTGCCCCCCGGGCCCCTTCCCCCTCCCTCAATAAAGGCAAACAAAGATAGAGGAGTCCTGGGGAAATTTTCATCTGGTTCAGTTTCCCTTCCTCAAAGTGCCGGTCAAACAGAGGTTGGTGTTGGGCTTTTGTTGGCTGGAGCGTAGTTTCTGATTTACTCTCGGAACTAAACTCTTCCTCATCGTTTTCCATGACGAGAAAACCGCTTCCTCTTTATGTCGCCTTTGTAATATTTGGGGAGGAATGAACAGAAAGGAAAGCAAAACCAAACAGCTCTTAATTACGCTCTCATCCCAAGCTAATTAAAGTGAGCAGCTCTGCGTTGTGTCAGCCGCTCCGCGCGGGGCCGACGCTGCCCAGGGCTCGGTACATAAAGCAGAGCTGCTATCCCACTCTGCCCAGCACACACTGCTTGCTGCTGCAGGATGCAGGCAGATCCAAAGGGAAATTTACCCCCTGCAACGTGGTGATGCAAAATACAATAATTTCACCCTTTGGAGAAGCAGCTCCTCGAAGACGGGAGGAAAGCTTTACCCTACCAGCCCACTGGGCAAGGTTTTCAAGGCAAACCCATTTTGTTTTAGAGGTGATCAGTGGCTGATTTAAAATCCTGACGCAGCCATGGGATGTTATTTGAAAAAGTGCTCAAGCAGGGCTTACGGGTGGTGCAAAAGGGTTGAAACCATTTTAAAAACCACTTCAAGCAGGCGCTTCCCTCGCGCCCCGACGCAGCCTGTGTTTTGGGGCTGTAATTAAAGTTCCTCCTCGCTCACATAGAGACCTCCAAAATGTCAGGCTGAAAATGAGTTGCTCTGCCCATCGCACATTTTGCCCTGCCTGTTGTTTGGCTTTGCTTAAGCAGGTAACGCTGCTGTCGTGGTTGTATTCCAAGTGTTTGTATTTTTGCATTGCTGTGCCCCGATTTCAGCTGCAAGAAGCCTAAGCCGAGTCACTTTTAAGAAGTGCAAGCTCTCTGTTTGTAAAACTGAGTGTCTTTTCCCATGCTAATCTGGCTAAAAGGGCTTCAGCAAATAGATTAACAAAACATACGCAAAACCCAGGCTCCTTGTCAAAAACAGATGTAAAATGTCCCGAACACATATTTCTTCAGCAGTTTAGATTGGCTGAATACTAAAGTGCTGTGATGGAACAATGCATTAATTCTGTTGTTTCCTAAACGATGTGCTGCCATTAGCCAATGGCTTTTTCTAAACCTATTATCTAATATATATCCATTCCCCTCCATCGTTCCATGCATTAGTGGCAAACCCTGCATTTTTCTACCCCCACTTCAGACTCCTTGTCAGTGGAAATGTTGTTAACAACGCTCCGACAAGGCGGGCTTTGTACGCAGATGCTCAGAGATTGTCCCTGCATAAAAGAAATGGGGAGAGACATTTCTGGGCTGCTTAAAAACCTACGATGTCAACCCAAACCCCACCACGGTTTTGCTTTTTTGGGGGTTGATTCACACTCGATGCCTTCCCCACTCCCACCTTGGTGGTGAGCAGTGGATTTTGCTCAGCACTTGGATGCTTGGGGGGGGGGTCATGGCCACCCCGAGCCCCCCAGCTCCCCGTGAGCCTTCCTCCCTGTGTCTGTGTACGCGTGCACACGCGTGCGGTTGAACTGTTGAAAACACTGTTGACAAATGGCCTGGTGTAGCGCGGTGCGGTGTCAAATTCTGTCCTCTATGGTGACAAAAAATTATGTCCGCCAGCATAAGAAGCCCTGATGAGATCTTCAAGAAATGCTTCAGAAAGCCGGGTGGCGTGGCATAGTCTGTTGCACGTGCCCATCCTGAGCAGAGGTATTTTTAGGGACAAAAGGGGATGGCAGAAAGTGTAAGAAATGACTGTCTGAGTTTGGGACCCGCTCCTGGGGACCGAAGAGTGTGGCATCCATTAGTGAGCCCCGTTCTATCATCCTCCATCTCGGTGGGTTTGAGAGATGTAGGAGAGGAAAGGCTCTGTCCTGGAAGAGGCGGTCATCCGGCTGTAAGGATCAGAGGAGATTTTTGATTAGAAAATCAGAGTCTTGGGAGCTGGTATAATGCCACCTGGCCACTGCCAGTGCCAGTAGGTCCGTGTTGCTCACTGCTGGGCCAGAAGAGGATTTTCTGCTTGCTGGCCCTAATTACAGGCAGCTCACTCCGGTAGTTCCAAGAGAAGCAGGCGCAGCTCTGTGCTTCAATCAGTGCATAGGCAGTGGGATGTTTCAGCAGATGTCCAAAGCTTGGGACTCGGTGAGCCTTCCTTCCCACCTCCCCTCCTCACTGCCAGCACCTGCGTCCCTTCCCTTGCAGCCAACTTCTCCTTTCCCCTTGGAAAGCCCGCAATGCTATAAACCACCAAAAAAAGAAAAAAAGAAAAGGAAAAAAAAAAATAGGAGAAAAGAAAGTAGGTTTCCCATTATTCCACTTGGTAGGAAACATCCAGTCGGATGTTGGGGAGCATCAGCAGAGTGCAGAGTGCACACACTTGTGGGTAAGGGGGCCCTGCCAGCAGCCCTCCCTTCTCCTCAGAGCCTGTGAGCACTTTGCCATCCCTGGGCTGACACTTGCAGCCACAACACCTTTGCCATCAGCCTGCTTTGGGGAATCCACGCATAGCACATGCCTGGTACTGGTGCTCTTGCAGATTTCCACTGCTGTTTATGAAATGTATAAAAGGCGAGCATCCTATTTCATTTCGTCCTTAAAGAAGCAAACAGATGTTATCTCTGCTGGCCTTGGGAACAAGCTCATTCTATGGTTTACGAGAGCAGGACAGTTAGCTGGGGGTGCTGTGACACTGGAACTAAGCCCTTTTTGTCCCAAAAGCCCTATTTTTTTTTTATAAGCATCCTTAGAAAATGTAAATATATTTCCTTGACGGGAAAGATTGTAAAGTTTGGTATTTACATTGATAGGTTTAAAGTGGTCTGGGTCTTTTTTTTTTTTTTTTTTTTTTTTTTATCTCAGTGCATTTAAAAGCTCAGCAAAATGCATTTTGGGTCTTCTGTTTACGTTCGTGTCATTTCTTGGGAAAGAATAAATCTGTCGGGCAGTGAACAGCAAACACACAGCAGTCAGCCAGAAAGCGCTCGAATTCAGAGCCCCAGGAAAGAGAGGATGTGAGGAAAATCCTCCATTGAGCAGACACGCGAAGGCAAACCAGCCACATAAATTAATTATTGATCATAAGGAGTTAGAAACAGGCGTAGCGGAGAGATGCGTTGGATTAAAACCGAAGGATTGCTACGAGGAGCAGTAAAGGCATATTTTAATTTAATCCACTTGAGCCGGTGCGGTGCTGTCTGTCTTATCAGGAGAGATGTGCCTTGAAGGGTCACTGAGGAAGCAGTAAAGGCACGCATTGCTACTAAGCGGTCCTCACGTGTCTCCAAATCAGTTGTCCTCACTCTGTGCAGAGTATCTCTGATGTTAAGAGCAGACAGAGCTTCATCATTAAAACAAAGGGGAAGGGACTGCAATGCTTTCCGAATGCTTTGCGTTCCCCTTTCAGTGTTTGCTGGGCTTGTTTCACAGTGAGAGGTAGTGGTAATGCATCAGACTTGCAGATCGCAGCAGCGATGAGACAGATCCTGTGGCCCCAGATTCAATCTCTTTCGGGGACGTTTCTTGTCACTTCTTCCTGCTAGCAGTGTAATTATTTTTATAGCTTCAGCCTGGGAAACATTTCCACGTCATTCAGTACATCTCCGAGCTTGAAATCTCCCGCATTTATGTCGTGCTGTGAAGCAGTAGGAATAGCCTGGTTGGGGAGCATGTTGGGGAGCACAGCCACAAAGCAGAGCACGGAGCGAGCTCTACACACAGCCAGGAAATTACTGCCGCCGCTCGGGGGGAGCACACAATTTGGGCACTGTTTTTCCAGTCTTTGCAGAAGATTAGGGGGGAAAAAGCTGATCCAAAACCTTTCTGTGCCATGAAAACCATGCTGGGCCAGGTTCTGAGCTGGCTCCGAGCAACCTTGGTGCTGTGCACAGCGGGCGATGCCACCAGACATCTCAGTGTCACTCCAAGGGGCCCTATGCACCAGCACTCATGGCTTAGTTCTTCGGCAGATCTGGAAGTGAGGAAAACCAGCAAGTCCTCCAGCTGGATGCCTGCACCATCATTCTAATTAATGATTAGTTCTTGAGAATTAAAACAGTAGAAATATTTGCTGGGGAAAAAAAGAAAAGAAAAAAAAAATTACCCTAGGCACCCCGGCATTTAATTAGATTTGTAGCTGTAGAAGATGACCACTCAGCAGCGACAAGTAATCATACACAAACAACAAATTAACTCAGCCAGCCAATAAATCACAGCATGGCAGCCCTTACCCCATCCTCGTCTCTGTAACCGCTTCCATGCTAGCTCAACCTGGATAAATTCTTATTCCAGTGCCTCTCTCACACAGCCCTGGCTTTGCTGGGCTCTGCCCAGTCTCCCAGTCACTGCTGGGTCACATTTTCACTGTAAGCAGTGGGTGCTGTGCTGGCTCTCTCTGAGATGTGCTTTCTTCTTGTGCTAAAGTGGGGCTTTCATTGCATGGAGACTGGTTAAAACAGGGAACTCTCAGTGATTTTTTTCCACAGTATGTCACCCTGAGCTGTCACATCATGGGAAGCAGCACCAGGTGAATGGGAGCACTCAGGAGGGTGCGAGTGGAACTCCTTCCCTGCAGGAAGGCAGTACCTCCTACACAGTCTCCTAATAGAAATATTAACAAGCGATGACTCTTGAAGTCCCACTGTTAAACCTGGGTTTCAAAGAGGTTTACAGCCATCGCATAATTTGGGATTACTTTTTGGCTTCTACACTTTGGCATCTTGGAATGCGCTCACATTTTGTTCAGGAAGGCAGCAGCGAGGCAGACCCTGTCCTGCACTGCTTGCAAAGCCATCAGACATCGAAAAGAAAACAACCCCTTTGCAGAATGCCATAGGGTGAGCTGGAAGTGAGCGACCGTCCCTCCTCTCCCTCCCCTTTCCTTCTCCTCCCATCTTCTTCTCCTTTCCATCTTTTAACCACAGCTTGGAAAACAGAAAAAGAGGTGAAAAAAGAGACAGATGTCGGCTGGTTCAGCATGATATATACTTGCTGGAAGAGATCCAGTAAGCCTGTGCTAGCTTTAATTGAATTCCTAATAAGATAGTTTTGCTTTGTTAACTGTCACCCGCAAGAAGCAGCTTTGCCATTTCCTTTAGGAAGATACCAGACACGCCAAGTGCGGGCTTTAGAACATACAAATTAGTTCTGGGTTGAATTCAGCATCAAAAAAAAAAAAAAAAAAAAAAACCACAGGAAGTAATTTATGTGATTATACCTTTGGTTTAAGCTGTGTGGGCTGCCTTAAAAATCACACTTTGGTGCTCAAGCTTAAATAAAGCTCAGAATTCAGGGGGTGGGAGGGAAAGGGGGGAGGTGGTTGTGCAAGAAGCAGGATTCACTGTGGGTCAGGGTTCCCCGGCATCCCTGCTGCCCAGCGTAGCCATTTTCTGCACCTGGCTTGTTTTCTCCCATGCTGATTAGCTCCTTAATCAAATTAATCCAGCAGCAGGATCTGCATCAACCACAAGCACACGCATAGGAGACTGAAGATCAGAAAATGGTAGGAATGCTATTGAAAAGCAAAGGGCCAACTCAAGAGAGTATTGCCACTTCTTGCCAAGGCGCTTGGAGATGCTATGGGAAGAGCAGACATCCTCCGCAACGGCTCCCGACTGAATGCAATCATCGTTGCAACAAAAAACAAAGTATTCATACAATACGTTCATGCATATTTTGACACACTAGATAACAGGAGCATTCTGCCGAGTCCATTTTGCTATCTGTCATTGGGAGTGTGATGCATCAGGCACGAGCCTGCGATCTCCGCGCTCATCCCACTCGGTGGGGTTTTCTGTGCTGAACAAGCAGATGTTTTGCGAGAGGATTTTCATCCTTCACCACTAGAAGGGTTGTCTATTAAGTGCCTGATACTACCAGCACTAAATAACCTCTTTTATATTGTTTATATCCGAAACATTCATTGCTGGAGCACAGCTGAGCATTTGCTTTCTAACCACCTTCCCCATAGAGAAGACACAGGATCATCCCTAAGTTTTGGGGGATAGAGGTGGCTCGGAGCAGCTGGTTTGGAGCCTCAAGAGAAAAGATGCTCAGGATGATCCTATCTAGTGTTCCCCTTGGAAATGCTAAACACAACATTTCTTGTAATAATTTAACACGTGTGCACACTGTGCTGTTTCCCAGCACCATAACTTCACCCATTTGTGTGAGTCGGCTGCGGTGCGTTTGCTCCCCGGCGCAGTTTGACCTTAATCTGTCGTTTAGATGCTGCCATATGACTTCTCACACACACTTTAGCAACACTTGGCTGTTTTGTTTTGTTTTGTTTTAAATAAAAAGCCTCTTTTTTAGAGAGCACGCCCCCTGGAATTACTCTTAGGTTGCACTGACCACTTTGCCCATCAGCTCTTATGTATTTTGGGCACGGTCTTAAAATTATACGCATGGTTAAATGTTTCAGAATGAGGGGTTTTTGGCTGTTTCTCCCATTCCACACCACAGGTTCAGACTGAGGAGACACCCAGAGTCCTTCTCAGGAGCACCTCCACACAACCCTGCCCGCAGTCATCTGGGTCCAGAAGGCATCAGAGGGGGCTGAGAGGCAGATGAGGCTGCCCCCTCTGATTTCCATTTTCTTAGGAAACAGAAAATTAACCAAAAGAAAAGAAAGAAAAAAAAAAAAGAAAAGAAAGAAAAACGATATTTGGCAGCGAGCAGAGGGGTAAGGATCGCTGCCAAGGCCTGGACAGCTGTACCTTCTTCCCTAGCAAGTTGTGCGATCAGCGCGGGCTGTGCTGAAAGCCAAGAGGAGTTACCATAGCTGCCACATTGCATTGCACTGATCCTCCCTTTGGGAGACACCTTAAAGAAACAAACCCACCCTAACAGCTACGCGAGCGCGAGCGCTTCGCCGTGCATCAGAGGAAAACTATGGGTGACCTCTCAGGCGTGCTGCTTTGTTTTCTTCTCTTTTTTCCTTCCCCCAAAACCCAGCATCCAAGGGCGAGTGTCTGCTCCAAAGCAATGGGACAGGGGAGGAGGAGAGACGCTTATGCCAAACCTTTTCCGCTTTCTGCTCATGCACAAAAACTCCGCGTGGCTGCAGCAGTGCTCCCTCACCAGGGCCGTCTTGATGGCTCAAAATAACCCAGGAAATGGAGCAAAAACCCAGAGGGTCCCACCCTGTGCTGCATGGCTCTGTGTTTGGGAGCAGGTGCCCCAGCACAGGTTCTTAGCTGGTGGCTTTGATGCGTTACAAATGTTGAAGTGTTTCCTGGACGGGGTGTTGAAGTTAATGTGATGGAAGGGGACTTGGGAGAGGACACAGAGCATCGTTGTGGGTGAAACCTCTGCACCACTGTAATGTAATGGAGCACTCTCAGATTTCTTTTCAAACAGAAACAAAAAGTTGTTCTTTCTTCAGGGCAAAAGCAAGAGACCTATTTCAAGGTATCCCTGCTCTATCCATTCACAACGTAGCGTTTCAGATTTTTAGGTCATGGTCAAACAACATCCTGGCTTCCAAAGCTGCCTTTCACAGGAGCCTGCCACGTGTGCTTTTGCTGCCTTTAAAAACACATTTTCCTTGAAAACATCTCCAGGATCTGTGCCCAGAGCCCTACCCACACCATGCCATGCCAAGCATCCTCCCTACTGCGTTGGGAGCGGGCAGAGGGACACAGGGTATCCAATTGGTTACACAAATTCGGTGATGCACAAGGAGACCAACCAGCTACCTGCTGCATAGGCAGCAGCTTCCCAGGCTCAGAGGGGTGTGTGATAGCACAGGTGAACAGCACAGCCCCCCCCGGTCCCTTGCTGGCTCAGCATCTGCTGGCACTAGAGGGCAGGATGCACTGCATGAAAGAGCAAGGTAGACCACAGATTGCATTCCAAGGGCACACCTAACAGAGCAAACCAGAGGCATCCTCACTGTGCAAAGCAATGAGGACACTCTGCAGCAGGCATCAGTGCAGTCCTATAGGTTGTTTAGCTCAGGGTCAGGGAACCAAATGGCACCAGAGGCTGTTTGCTGCTTTCCCAGCCGTGCAACTCGGGTTTTGCCTTGCAAGGGGATGCTCTGAGCAGTGTTTGCTGACACTGCATAGAAACTTCTGTTCAAAGGCATTTGGTGGATCAGCGCAGCAGGCACAGACAAGCTGTGCTGCAAATGCTGTAGCTCACACTCTTGGAAGTAACATTTTTGTTGTGTACCAACCAGCTAGCACTCAGGCTCCTTAATGCACTCTTCCTATATAGAAAATCTGCATTTCTGTTGGTATTGTTAAAAAATTCTTTATTTCCATAGCGCCGGTGTGTTTTTCTATGTACGTTATAAAATCTGAACCATCCTCTCATCTCAATAGGAGATTTAAGACCAGCTCCAGACAAAACAACTATGGGTGTACTCCAGTTCTTTATTATAGATATCCGCATCAATAAATAACCAATATTTTGAAAGATCACTCTGGACTGGCTCTGCTATGCAATATTTCCTTTAGTGAAAAACTGTAGCATGCTAGACGTTGCATTTTGTGGTCTGATGCCTCCAGAGCCCTGCAACTGAAGGTTGTGCCTATGCTCAGCTGCAGGTAGAGGGGGTGTCCTACAAGACAGTAGATTATAGAGATGCAAGAGGGTGAAGGAGCCCTCTCACCCATCTGCTCTGGCTCTAGCCCATTTTGTGATGCAGCTTTTGGTGTGAGCTGTGCACATCTGTGCCCTAAGGCTCTGGTCATCAAGGGTGCCAGTCGAACCTACTCTTGGTTCAGATACAATTTGCCTGTGTAATTTTTGTTAATGCTTGATGCCTGCATTTCTCCCTCTGCAAAGCAATGCTAATACTTTTAGTGCCTCTGTTGCCTGCCAGCCTTGTAACCCCACCCTACAAGACAGGAGCTCTGCATGCAGTGCGTAGGCAGGGAAGGGACCTGCACAAAGCAACACTCTGGTTCCATTGGGGCCAAGCCCTGGGTTCAGCACTGCTGCCCACCCCATGCCCCCAGCAGCCCGTCCTCCTCTCTGCATGGATTATCCATCCGCTCCCGTGTATTTTTAGGTGCTTTTTTGCATCCCAGGGGGACCCAACTGCTGCCAAATGGAAAATGGCTCTGCACTGGGGCCGTTCTGAGAAGCCTATCTACAGCAATTTGTATGCATTTCACAGCTCCTCGCTCAGAGATCTAAATTGCAGATGTGCTCCTCAGATTCAGAAAGGGACAAAACGGAAGTAAAGAGGTTAAGCAGTGCTGTGAGTCACTCCAATACGCGACCTACTGTTGATTTAGAAACCTACCTCAGCAGTAAATACAGAACAAAGTTCTCCAAAATGTTTAACCTTTTGCATTGTGGCCAGCCAGACAAATAAACGAGAACAAAAATACCCTCACCAGAGTCAGAAAAGCAACAATCTCTGGTGGGGTTAATAGCAAAAAGAAAGCGACCTGAATGAGTGACCTACAGATGGGGGGGGGGGAAAGAAAGAGGAGCAGACACAGAAGGCAGAGAGACATGCATTACTGAGCTGATAATGAAGAACACAGTGCATGAAGCTGTGCTGCTCCCTGGGAATGGTTCCAGGCCACAGAGAGCAGCGGACACAAGCAGCCGTGTCCCAAATGAGCATAAGGAGACTGCTGGGCTTGGGGTTTAGGGCACAACAGGGAACAAAAGAAAAGGAAATACACTCCAAACTATGCTTCTGCTGAAGACAGTCATAAAACTTGAGTCCAAGAGGCAAGGGCACCCACTCTGTAGGGGAGAGCAGTTCGCACCTGCAGCTGCATGGACTCAAATGAGGAACATCCAGTACAGTCTCAAATTATCTGCCCACTGGCAGTTTAGTTGTTTCTTTCCGGGGGTCTGGAAGCCTAGGTTGAATGTAAAACATGTCTGAGGTGTGTAATTCAGGAAAAAAGCTTGCTGCATAATTGCAAACAGGCGTAGCATGCAGGCTGACCCACCTACCAGAGAATTAGCTGCAGAGCAGAGGTCTGACTGTGCATGCAGGATGTGTGCATTGGTGTCGACGAAGCTCTGCAGAGGGCTGTGTGTTCATTGAGGTGCCCTTACCTCAGCTATGGGAAGCCCTGCAAAAATACCGAAGCTGAACCATGCAAACCCCTGCAATCTTGCTGAATGTCTCTATTTCTGCCTTCAAAGCACAGGGTGTATCAGCGGAAGGAGAGCGTTCCCTGGGATTTGAGGCACTGAGTGGGAGTTTAGAGAAAGGCCAGCATCTGCTGATCTCAGGGTACCATCAGGAGAATTCTACACAAAGATATTGAGGAGTTCATTTGGGCCAAAGCCATCCTGAGGACTCAGTTAAAGCAGAATTGCTGCAAAGCCCATGCAGAGTCACCAGGGGAACTAAGAGGGCTTTATAGTCCCAACGGTTGCAGCGATCTAAATGAAAACTGATGAGCAAGCATTTGTAGCATAAATCAGACTTTCCTGAAATACTGAGATGTGCTGTAAGTCAGAGGATGCTGCGCTGCGGTTTGCAAATCACCTAAGAATGGGTGGAAATGGAGATGCATTCAAAAAGGACATTTTGGTCAGCAGGGGACTTCAAGAAAATGCCAATAAAGAGAAGCTAAGGTTTGATTTGGTAACAAGCAAGAGAGGTTTCTGGTACAGTAAGAAAAGCAGGTTGCATACCAGATGTTATTGAGCCAGGAGCGTTCCTAAATTGTGGGCATTTTCAGAGATGCATTTCTGTACCCTCCCTTCCCTATCTTTTTCCTTTTCTACCTTTTGATGTAGATCCTTAGACACTGGTATTTGTCTCACAAAAACTTGTGAGATTCTCTTTCTTGCTGCAGCCCTTCTGCATGCAATGAATGATCTCAGGAAATGCAATGAGATCTCAAATGCAATGAGATCTCAGGAAAGACCTTCACCTTTTTGCAGTGTAACCAGAACAGTTGACAGTGGTGGTGGGATGGGAGCCATTCCCAGGGCATTAGGTTCCAGTGAGCTGTTGTCAGCCTCCTCTGAAGTGGGACCCACCACACACAAGGGGGAGGATTTCATGCTGGTTTTGGGAGGGAGGATCATTAGGAAGTGCTATCAGTGAGGTTACAGAGAGCTGCTGGAGCCTGTGTGCTCACATATCTGTTGCTGGTATTGAAGCTAAACACCAGCAGCCCAAAACTGGGTAAAGGAACAACACGAAGCAAAGCTGGGGGAACGTGAAATGAGAATGGGGCTCATCTCCTCTGCTCTCATCTTGGCCACAGCAAGTGATGGAGCAAGGAGAGCCGACGGAGCAGCAGGGCAGGAGGAGCCTGGGAGGCCATGAGCAGAGGAAGCAGGGGGCCCTGGGGACCAAGAATGAGCCGAGAGGAAAAAAGAGCAGCTTGGATTGGGCTGTGTCACAGAGGGAGGCTGACACTGAGCAGACAGCAAGATAACATGAAGAGCCTGCTCCCAGAGCAGATTGCTGCCTTGCTCCGAAGGCTGTGGTGTCTTGTCAGCAAAGGAAAGGACTATCATGGCCAAATACGAGCTGGAGCATGAAAAAATTATTTCATCCTCACTGTGTGCAGGTGCCCACTCCACAACAGAGCACCCAATAGAACTCGGCCATCAGATTGCCACTATCACTTTCCTCTGGCCTGTTATTAGAGAAGTAACACGTTCTGATGGACAGACTGGAACTGGAAGGTGAGGTGAAGAAGTGTAGGGCCTCTCCAGAGTTGATGTTTTTTGTTTGAAGAGCACTGCTCACCCTAAGTTCACGCCTGAGATTCTTGATATTTAATAGTTTTTTCAATCCCTTTGAAAAGCTTCTTTAATGTGCAAGACCAAGATGAAGAGGGATTAAGCAACATTTGCATGTTCTTAAGTGTGCAACTGGAAGTCCAGGAAAAGTCACAAGCTGGTGCAAAGCAGACCCTGTGTATGTTCTGTTACTGCAGCATCCCCAGGCCATCTCCACAGCCATCAACCACCACTTTCTTGCACCTGCAACCAAAGAAGACTGCCCACCAGAATAGCTCCCTGTAGTAGGAGGCTCCTTGCCCAAGGAGGCTGTGGATGCCCCATCCCTGGAGGCATTCAAGGTCAGGCTGGATGTGGCTCTGGGCAGCCTGGTCTGATGGTTGACGACCCTGCACATAGCAGGGGGTTGTAAATAGATGAGCATTGTGGTCGTTTTCAACCCAGGCCATTCTGTGATTCTATGATTCTATGAATACTGGAATGCTTTATTGCCTGAACACAAACCTTTGCTCCACATGGGCATGGTAGCATAATTACTCCTGCCCTAGAGAGAGGAACCTAGTACATGGAGATGCTATAGACCAGAAGCACCACCCAAGTACTTCTAGCCTTTTCCCAGATCATCTGAGAGCAAAGCTGCATAATCTACCACCTTTACTGCAGTGAGCAAGCAATCCTCTGGTGCCTAGGCCAGATCATAGCTCCCTTTCCTGGAAAGGCAGCCCACAAGCATCCCCCTTGGCTCTCTCATGCCTAGGAGCAATCCTCAGCCAACAAGACAGCTTACCTGGGCCTCAACCCCACTTTGGTCTCCTAGAAGTGGGATTGTGCTGATTATATCAGAGGTGATCCCCTGGTCACTCAGGGAGTCCCCAAAGCTGAGTGCATGCATGTATTCTCCCCAGACAAATACAGACCACCAGTTGCTACAGTCACAGTCTAGCTCGTGTAACCAGGCACAGCTCCAGTGAAAGCAATAAAGCCAACTCCTCCTTTGGTTAATAAATGCAAGTGGTTCAAGTGGAGAAACCTGACAGCCCCATCTCCTGGACTTAAGCACATCCCACGGCCAGAAACAAAGAAGACAAGTGAAGTGATTGGAGCAGGGAGATACACTGTTGGAAAGAAAAGCAAAGGCAGCAATTCTGTATAGTGCCTGGTTTTGCTGTGATAGTGCTCATTTCAGCTAGTTTTCTTATCTCAGCAGTACCCATTTTGGGGGCAACATGCAAACACGTGAAGAGGAGTATCTTCCTTCACATCCATCAGGATGCTTTTCCAGCACTCCAATGGAACGACTGAGGAGTGTTTGCTAAAGAGGGACCAAGGGGGGGGGGAGGAAGGGAGAAGGAAAGGAAGAAGAAGGTATTTAATAACTCCCAAATCATTTTTAAAAAATCATTAGCTATTATTTCAGCTGTGTGACCTCCTGAAGGGACTTTCTAGAGGGCCAGATTATGCAGTCAACTAAAAATATAAATAAGTAAAGAGAGGGCAGAGATCACTTTGCTCAGCCAATTTGTGTGGGATGTCAGGTTAAGCTTCCTGTAGGGTGCATGCATGCGCTTCCTGGACACGAGTGTGGCCCAACAGCTCCCCTAATCTGAGGACACCTCCCCAGTCAGTAGATATGGCACAAGTAATGAGTTTTTATTTCTGCAGCGCTGGTTTCCAAATACGTCTTGCTAGTCCTGCAGGAAATGGAGCACATCACATTGCTGCAAGATTTCCAGCTGCAGTTCAAGCTGGCTATGGTTTCAGATGCTAGTTCTCAGCCAGGCATGCTTCTCTGGGTAAATGTCTTTATTCTTCCCCACTGAAGCATTCGGTGTGGGTAGGGGAAACTTTTGAACTCCTTCCCATTCTATTTATGGTTATACCAAGGGTCCTGCTGAACACACAGACCTCTGTGATGTCCTTATGGCTGCACTCCACCATAGCTGCAAAAAGCATCTCTAACACATGAGAAGTGCAGAGGAGTGAAGTTACTACAAACACCTTGTGCTCCTCCACATCTACAGTATCACAGATGTGTAGGAGCATGCCTATACATTTCTGTACATACAGATTGACCATTGTTTCCTCATACCATCCCTGCATACAGCCTGATTTCTCACTTCTGCTGCTGGACTGAATGTGCAGCCTGCCCCACCCTTCACAAACCAATCTGTACAAAGCTAAAGGAAACATTTTCCTGCACTGAAAACACAAGCTGCGTGTAAAACTTGATTGTATAGAGTGGAAAAGCTGTTCAGCACCAGTTGCAAACGCAGGCAAGTCAGATGAGAAACATGTGAGCAGCATTTTCAGGGAAAGTCCCTGATTTAGGAGAGAACAGGCTTAGCTCAGGTCTGCATGCCCTAGAACTCACAGTCTGCACATCCTAGGGCAGCTTGTGAAATACAGAGAGGAACAACATTGCCAAAGTCAAAGCACAAAGCCTTTGTTTTGAACAGATGCAGAGAGCTCCTCTCCCTCCCCCAGAAAGGAGACTGCATCAGTACCACTGTAATATGGGTTATTAGCTCAGTAGGAAACTAGCAGGGTTCAGATTCAAAGGCTCAGACATGTCCAGCTTGCAGCTGGCAAACCTAAACAAGACCAGCCAGCTGGCGTTGAGCTGAGTCATCCACACAGCAATTTGGTAGAAAATGTTGACTTAACCCATTCATATAATTACCCAAATCCAAAAACCCTGGCAAGTAGAGTCAAGGAAATGTACATCTGCCTTCTGCACAACGACAGACTGGAAAAGATCGTGTAAACCAATTTTCCAGGGCTTTTTATAGACTTCTGTGTTCGTGTTACGTACAATTCAAATTCTTGGTAGTCATTTGTTAGGCTGCTCTGATTCAGCAAAGCACATGACACATCCTCAGTGCATGTGCTAAATCCCACTGAAGTCATGGGGGCTAGAGGCACTCGGTTAGAAATCAGGCATGTGATTGAATGCTTTACTAAATGAAGGCAAGCTAAGGACAAGCTGGCTTTCTTTTTTTTTTTTTTTTCTTTTTTTCTTTTTTAACAGTCAAATTGCTTCTTAAGCAGAGAGGTTTCCTCTCTGCATGTTTCTTCCTCCAGAAGTTTGAATTGTTGGAGTGAGAATGTTTGATCGCCTTCTTAAAAAAGCAGTAGGTGAACGATTAGCTTCTTGTTTCTCCTCTCCAAGCCAGAAAGTTTAGATGTGTGGTGGAAAACTCTAAAGAGAGTTTTAAAGTGTCTGCAGGATAGTTTATCTATGCAAACTTGAAACAGCAACATAGAAAGCTGGTAGATGGCAATGAGAATATGCCACCTTTGGTGTTCACTCCCAGCTCACTGATATGTGAGCCTTGAGAAGAGGCTGGCAAGAAGGAAGGGTAGAAGAAAGGAGATGTCAGGCTTGCTTATAAACACCAAGGAGAAAGAAGAGTGACATCTGGGGAAAAGGTTGAAGAATGAGCTCTAGAGGGCTGGTTTTAAGCTTTGACAGTGACAGAGGTGATGGAAAGGGTTCTACATGCAGCAAATGCTGTAAGAACTGATGTAGTAGTGATGCACAACAGATGAGGGCTCTTGCCAGGCTTACGAGCGTGTTAATGTAGCTGCTGGATCCCTGAAGGCAGCAAGAAATAGCCTCTGGCACTAGCAAATCATGAGTGCAAAGCAAGCTGTGCTCTACCAGGACATGCATTCAAAGTCATGACAGTCATTCCCCAAGCATGGGGACAGCCATTTATGGGGTGTCCATAAGAGAGTGTAGCTGACTTGTTCTGCAGTGGGGCTTCTGCCCTGATGGTGGCATTCAGTGAGCTCTGCTCACCCTCACCTTGCACGTGACCTGATGGCTGCCTGAGGCACGTCATGGTTAGCATCACTGCTGGAGTGCCTCATTCGATGTCAAGAACTTTTTACCACGGCAGGATTGTTTGGTATATAAAGTGCAACTCCCTCTGCATGAGGGCAACACCCAGTAACCCCACATATTTTAAAGAGTTGGACTATTCTTGCCATAAAAAAAGATCAGAGTGGCTTTATTGACTGCAGTGGAGTTAAACTGGTTTATTCCAAGTGAGAATTTGGCCCCTTGACTTCAATGAAGCTGCGCTGATTAATCCCAGATGGAGACCTGGCCTGGTACAATCCCGTCCAAAAATCCTGGCAGATTAGTAACACACACACACACTGAATCACCACCGTTACTCAGAGTCTGGGTGGTTATCAAAAACCTGCACCTGCTGCAGTGGGAAACACTGCAACTGTGATTGCTGACTTCAGGGACCAGGGTGTGGTGAGCGAGGGCACATTCTTCAAACACTGCCTCATGCAAGGGAGGAGATGCCAAAGCAGCACGCTTTCCTCTGCAAATATTTGGGAATGTGGTCTGGGATGTAAGTTCTGGCTCTGATAAAACCCAGGTATAGTGGCAGGGAGCTTGCTGGGCAAGGAGATGGGGAAATCCTGCTCCTCCACACTGCGGGTTTTCTGTGATGCTCTGTAAAGATCCTCAGTGTAAAAAATGAGAATGAAATCCCCTCAGCTTCAGGGAATCTGTCCTAGCATCAGATTGAAGCGCCAGTTGTGAATGCAGCTCCAGGCAGCAAAGGAGAGATTTTGCTGCGCTCCAGATCCCCACTTCAAATGCAAAAAAAAATCCACCCAAAAAAGCACATCTTTCTGCAGTAATCATCCCTAAGTTTCCCTCAGGGTAGGCAGCTTTGCTTCCTGGCGTTCCAGGAACAAGTGCTGTCCTAATGAGAAATGGATCCACTGAAAACCAAAAGGACTTTCACAGCAACATGCATACATTCCCATACTGACACGTGTGTGTGGCTATAGGGAGACACTGAAGCTGTGCCTCATGTTACAGAGTGAAGAAACACCAAAATAAACCTCTTCAAAGACAGATACTGATGATTTTTTTTTGTCTCAGGTGGTAGAAACACAGGGTGAGCAATAAGTAACCCACCTTTCCAGCATATTACCCATGCACATGTTACCCATGGCTAAAGGATGACAATATCCCTTCCCATCTGGAAGGAGGTGCCCCTCATTCGCTCTGAGACAATGTCACATAGGTCAAGGTGACAAAAGAGGGCTCAGCATCGCGTGCAGAGAAGGCACGGCATCACAGTCAGGAAGAAGAAATGCCTAAGCTTGCAGTTTGCTCGCTCCAGCTCTGCCTTCCAAGCGTTTCTGAAGTCAGGCATCTGGAACGTGATGTAATCTGAAGATTGATCAGCAACAGCACACGAACAGCTGTGCACATCTGGCATACAGGTGTTTCAGCTGCTATTTGTCAGGAACTGTATCAAATATTAAAAAGCATCTCGAGTTCATAAGGAAATCTTACCTGTCCTGCAGATTGTTCACAGAAGCGCGCAGAATGCCATTGATTTTATGCAAACTCTTTCTGCATTTTAGTGGGTGGCCCAAGTTTTTATTTTTTGTATTTAATAAGGAGTTCGAACCAGAGATGTTCCTGTGAAGCGGGGTTTTCACTGTTGTTAATACCGCTGGCATTAAGCCACCAGTGGAATTAGTTGAGTTAGTTGTAATGGATAGCTGCTGTCATCCACTTGCTGATTTACTCTTAGGAGGCCACGTTGTTAAGTACTCATACATGGCCTCTGTGCTGCACTGATGAATAAAAAGCAGCCAGCAGTACCCTTTCTCCTTGCCTACCTATAGGTATATACCTGAAAGGCTTGCTCCAGTGTCCCTGAGCCACAAAGACATTTCCTCCTCCCCACGGAGATGCTGCCACTGAGGAAGTTTGCAGACTGCAGCGGAATACACGCTGCACACAGGAAAGAGGTGGAGAGCAGGGAAGGTGCTGGCTGAGCCCCGAAAGAGCTCCCTTGGAAGAAGAATAAAGCTGCAGATGTATATATTTATTCTTGGAGTAGGTGTTTTTCCTAGAATTTCTGTTATTTTGGCAGGAGTGGAGAGGGGAGGAGAAAATGCTTCCCTTTGTCCAATATTCTTTGCTTTTCCAAAATGGGATGGAGGCAGGAGGTGTTTTTACAGCCCATGTTGAGTAGAGAGGGAGCAGAGACATTCACTCTGACCACCAGCACTGTCAGAGCACGTTGCATATCATGCTGCATGCAACCCAAGCCGCCCATAGCCACAGCTCTACATATTTCCAAAAGCAAGGAGGACCTTGCAACTACTGATATTTTCCACCTGGATATTCTCAACCAGCCTACCAGAACACAATATATTTTACTTTGCATACAGCTTAGCACATATATGTGGTCAGTCATCATAGCTGAGCCAATAAATGTAACAACAGGTCGTGCAGCTGTGCCCTAAAGCATACTAAGCCCTAGTTTGCAAGCTGGATAGGATAGGCAACACAGGAGTCTGTTGCTGTGAGCATCTCAATAGAAACGTATGGCTCATGCCTGACCACTTCACCTTCCTTATCTGATTTCTGTGCAGTGTATTCCCATTGCTTCAGCACTGATCTGGCTGGCCCAAGCATGCAGTAGGTGTGTGTTTCAGGCAGGGAGAACCAAATGCCTGCCTGGATCCGCTTATGGGCTGGCAGTTGAAACCCATATTGATAGGGGATGACTCGAGGCTGGAGAATCAGAGAGGCTCATAAGGCAGAGGGAACAACAAAAAAAAACTGCACTCATCTGCACAAGCTTCATCAGCTTCAAAGCCATTGTTTAAGGACACGTGTGCATCTATGCTACCTCCCTCCCCATCCCTACTTGTTTGAGTGGAGCTGCCCAAGAAGAAAATCTCATTTCCTGCCTTCTCCCTCTCCCTGTTCCTCTCTCTATTCCACACCTTTCTGATGCAAAGCCAGGCTTGTCTCTGAGTGCCCACAGGGAGGGGAGCAGAGAGGAGCCAGGGAAGCAGCGTGGACACAGGCTTTGCTGCAGCATCCTTCAGGACGGCTGGAGGTGGCCCCTGGCTATCCCTTGCCCCTTGCACCACGGGCCTTTGTGTGAGTCAGGAGATGCTGGTGGTGTCCCCAAGCGCTCGCTCTTCAGAGCCACCCACGAGGCAGCTGGGCAGAGCTGAGGACAGAGCTTACACGGTCCTTTCAAAATTTCGAAACAGCTCTGCTTTTTCCTGCTCCAACTGCTCATTAACAGCTTCCGGCTTTTGGCAATTTCTAGCAGCGCTTTCAGTGATGTACTGCCAAGATTTTAACAAGGGGCTCCCACAAACCTACCTCCTCCTCCAGCTGCGACGAACCCCACTGCCCCGGAGAGGCCAAGGCTTGGACTGTGGAGGAGTGCAGGGCTGGGGGAACTGTTCCTTTGGGGGACTCTTTCCTGTTTAAAGCTTTTATTTTTTTTTTCTGGCAAGGGAGGGATGCAGCACCTTGGAGCAAACACACTGACTGCCAGGAGGTTGCTGCAGAAAGGCAGGACATAATGCAGAAACGCTGAGAGCCCCAGCAGCAAAACACTTTATTGCAGAGCCCTCACTTGTCCTCCCTGTTGAGAGGCCAGCCCCAAGCAATGGGTTTTATCTGAGCTAAAAAAAAAAAAAAAAAAAAAAAAAATCAGCCACTGGCCAAAATGCTGAAGATGTGCCTTTCTCTAAGTGCTCTGAGACCCCAATGGGAAAGATTTTTCTGCTGGAAGTGGTTGAATGCCTGAATTTGTGTGATTTTAAGTGGTAAAGATAGAGTGTACTTAAGTGATAAATGGAAGGGAAGTTTAACAGGAGCTAAGGGAACTTTGAGATCAGAGTATGCAGAGGTGTTATGCTTGTTTGTGAGAGATGGAAATGTTTCTTTTACCCCAGAGAGCTCAGCCTAGCAGCAGTGCACCTGAACACAGAAAAACAGGAAATCTCACTTTAAGGAAGAACTAGGTGCAAGAAGGATAACTGCATGATGGACACCAAAACTATGGGGCATTCAAAAGACAGCCAATTGACTGCTGATGTAACACATTAATAGATAAACCTATAGCTTACACATTAATACACAAGTATTAAATGCCGCTTGTTCTAGTAAAAACTACAGCATGAACTTCACTAGATCTGTGCAAACCAATGGTATCTTGTTAGCTATTAAAGTATTCTCTGTATTTTGTTCAACTCTTTTTTCCTCTTCATCTAATTGAAACTATTCCTCAAACTAGAAAGACAAACACTTTGCAGCACTGTAAAACTGGACTTGGTGTTGGCAGCTCTACAGGGACCACAAGCCCTGGTGTAGATAATGCCTATTGAGGTAGGTAACCACAGGTACAAAAGAGCCATTCTGCAGGAGAGTAAGGAAAAAAAAGAATTAATGAAGGTTATTTAGGAGGGTTGGGGGGCCCAGGGTTGTGGGCTTGCTTTTTGGTGTTGCATCTTCAGTATCTTTCACCATGAACAGCGAGGTGTGAGCAAGCCTTCGGCTTTTCTTAGCAGCGGACAGGCTGGGCTGGTGAGACAGAAGCAGCCTTGGGGAGAGGAGGATGGAAAGGATTAAATCTCCTTCCAGACAGGCCGTATGTTTGCTTTTTCCACCTCCCTGTCAAACAGTTAGTCACACTCCTGATACCAAACCAGGGAGCTGCGGGACGCAGGGAGGATATTTTCTCTTGGACCAGCCATGGGCAGACAAATCCTGCAAGGTCTGGAAAGTCTGGGGTAAATTAGATTAGAGGCTTTCCTCTAGACATTGATAGGCTCTTGAGGTGGGGGTACATTTGGAGAGAGCAAGGGGGGCCCTGCGGCTTGGGAATGAACAACTGCGAAGGATGTGTTTTTAAATGGTTTCCCAGCTGTAAGATGCACATAATTGTGGCTTTCCTTCATCTGGGAGACTTCAAGAGCGGATGGTTGATAAGAGTTCATACCAGCAAAGGCAGAAAAACACAAGCCAAGGTATCTGGTTTCAGTCTGTCCGTACCCGCAGCATTAGATCTGATTTTGTCCTTCTCCCCTCACTGCATGTACACAATTATCTGAATTCCTTTCTCCACTGCTTCCTCTCCTCTGAAGTCTTGCAGGCTGGCCCTTGTGCCTTTTCTCTGAGGGCTGTACTTGCATGCTGCATTAAAGACAGCCATGCAATTGGTCTCTCTCCATTCAGGGTCAACTTTTGCCACCATAGTGCTGCATCTACAAGGACCCCTACAAGGACCCATGCTCCCTGGAGGGCAGAGAGCCACCAGGGCGATGGGAACTTATCCTCCCATCCCCATCTTCTAGTCTTTTTCTGATGGGAAACAGCCTGTCTAATGACCCAACTGCTCAAAAGTGCCATTCCTTTGTGCCTTAGTTTACCCTTTGTTCCTATATTCTGCTATTTGCCTCCAGCTGTGCTCAGAAAGAAGGCCCCAAACCCTTGTACTGCAAATGGAGCATCTCAAGGACTAGTACACCATTTTGGGATGGTTTCCTGGACAACTCTGTGGGCAGTAAAGTAGATATGCTTGAGGACACAGCCTAAACATTGCTTTTCCACCTCAAACAGTTGTCTCATTCTCCACACCCAGCAGCCCTGCGGTCGAGTTGAAGAGGGACCATTCCTGACATTATTCTATGGACAAGTTGGCCTCCCAAAATAAGACTCTCAATCCTTCTGAGATTGCCACATGCTATTTCTCCCCCACAAAGGGCAACACACAATTGCCTGCTCACAAAGTCTCGACTCTGCTGTGATATTTTTCCTGAAAGGTTGCATTTTTGAACCATCTAAATGACAAAAAATGTTTAAAATGTAAACTACTGTCTACTTTGTCTCTGGAGGCTGCTCTGTAAGATGATTGGAGAATATCCCTTTGGTATCTAATGATGTGAGGCATAGGTTTGTGTAGATCCTTTCTTTCTTAGACTTTATACAACAATACTAGTTTGCATATAAACTGTGCATAAATATGGACACTATATGTACAGATATGGGTTTCCAAGCTCTACACAGACTCATGAACACACCTCAAGAACTGAAGAATTCAGTTTAAAAATCCAGCGTGCTTTGATTTTGGTTTTAGCCCATTTCATCCAAGTTACACATAAAATGTCAGCATGGAAATTGCATAGATGAAAATCCTTTTCATAATTGCCTTTGAAAATTCTTCTGATGTCCCTCAAGCCAGCTGTCAGCACCATCAGAACAGCATCTCGTGGTATGGGGTCCCCCTTTACAAAGTTAGGGAACAAACCAAAACCCCCCAGGACTCTCTTTCCAGTCCAGAGGACATAGGTCTGCTGCATATGGTCTTCAGCAGTCAACAGTGGTTAAAACTGTTCTTAGGAATCCTCTGTTTCACCTAGGAGTGACCGTGATGGACAAGATGCACAGGGGAAGGGCTCACTTCAGTGGTGCATGGGCCTTGAGTAACAGGGGTTTGAGCTGGTTACAGGCTTTTCTCCCCTACTTTCACCCTACACAACAGGAAATCAGAGCAGTTTTCATCTGCAAACCACTGCTTGCAGTTCCTTTCCAGCTTTCCTAATCTGCAGGAGTAATAGCAACAAAGAGACAGCTATGTGTTTTGCCTCATCCTGAGAGCATCAGATAACCTGGTTTGCCTGCATATGTCCCAGTGTACTGGCCACGAGGCTCCTGGCAGGCAGCACCTTGCCTCCACTTTAACACCTCTCTCCTGCAAGTTTAACAAATATACAATAAAATCTAAGCCAAAAAATAAAAAAAAAACAAAAAAACCATTCCTTCTGCCTCAGATCCGCTTCATGTGGCACACAAAGACAGTCACACTGTGTGTTTCCTCCAGGTGGGACACTGCTTTGCAAACTGGGTGTATAATCAAAGAATACATTGATGCTATAATTAAGAAATATACAAGAAAGTTAGACTAAACAGGTAATCACATTAAAGACAAATGGTTGGAAAGCTTACCCCTGTCCTGGGCTCACTGAGAAGACTCCAAGAGGAGCAATCTCTAAAAGAGATCCTTCCCCAGTGCTAGTCAGCTCTTAAATGGGGTCTAGGTCCCATTGCCTTCACCTGTGCTCCCAGGGCTGACTCATTGCTCACCTCAGGTGGTCAGAGGTTCAGGATTTAGCAGTTCCCACACACTGGGCAATAGATATGCTGCTTGCTAGCCTCTCACCCATCACCAGCACAGCACTCATGAGGAAGCTCTTAGCATTTTGGAGCACAGCTATTTTCCACTTTCCCTTTGCTGTGAAACAGCTGGGCTATTTTTTTGCCTAGTCTCCAGACAACAAAAACAACAAGAAGAATCACCTTCAGGCATGGAAAAGTTTCAGTTCAAGAAGCACAAGCTTCAGAAAGATATGAAACAGATAAAAAACAGGAGGCTGGAAGGCAAGGCTTACAGACCTGACCATGCTTATGTCACTGATGTTTGCAGTATGCTTTCTTGAAGCTATTATTCCCAAGACAGCTAGAAGTGGTGGCCCATAGTTCACAAAGCCCAGGGATGAGCAAGGTTAAGGGTTAGGATGGGTGTTTGAGATCAGCCTTACTGCACTTGGTGATGGCAATCCCTGCTAGGTTAGGTGATTGCTGTGTCCCCAGCAGGACCCTCCTGGGTATCTCAGACCTCTGCACTTCAAGCTGCCATGCAGGCTTTAATAGCTGTTTTTATGGCCAGAAGTAGTCCAAATTTAGGTTTTCCAGCCTGAAAGTCAAGGCATTGAGATCTGTCTACCCCTCCAGCCCAATTTCTGCAGCAGCTTGCTTTGGCATTTCAAAAATTCAAATCAGCTCATGCTGACCTTTTCTCTCCAAAGGCACGGGCATGGACATGTGCATCCCACATCATGATTTGCATTGTTTGCTGTTGTTCTCCCCATACCCTGTGTCCCTACGGGGCAATGCACACAGTGCTTCTGTAGTGGGTGGGCAAACTGGGACCATGAAATAGTGCAACAACCCATCCAGCCACATTTATTTGTTTTGAAAAATTATTAAGGGCAGCTGCTACTTAGTGCTGATCTTCTAGAGCAAGAGCATCTCCTTTTGTGCTGTAACCAAGCAGTGTTTGAACCCAGTGGTAGTACTTCTCCCGAATAATTTGGCTACATCATATTTTCCCTTCTCTTTATGAATATACAGAGAGTCTCCAACCCTGAAAATTCACACCTGGGTAACAATGACTGGAGAGGTCACTGTCTCAAATGCTTGCCCAGTCTTGCTCAGGTGTTATCTCCAGGCAATCCAGGAGAGGATTTCTTCTTCCCCATTCACCCCACGACATCTTACTGCCAACAGAAGATGGAAAGAAGAAGGAATACATCACCCAGGGGGAAGGGGGCCCTGCAGCCTTTCCTTGGGCAGGTGAACAGGGTTTTGTTGTAGGTTTCCCTATATTTATCTCTTCCATTAACTTTCATGTTGGGAGGATGAGTTTTGAGATTATGGGGAACTCCATCAGGGTTTGTTTGGGCTTGTTCAACATTTGCTTCCTTGGCACATGTTCTATGGAGGAAGACTGGAGATTTCTTTTGTCACTTGTATCCAGCATCACTGCATGCTTTCCTCATGCCCTACCTCATGACTGCAGGCAGCCCTCTTGCTCACCAGTCACCTAGCAGAAAAATCACTTCCTGCTCTAAACCACCAGAGTCTGTCAGAAAACAAACTTTCAAGTTAACATCCCATTAAAAATGAATGATCTGAGGATGCTTGAAGTGCAGGCATACTCTGGGCAAGGAGACTTCAAAGGAGGCAAAAACACAGCAGTGGAGGCTGTGCTGAATAGGCATTGCATCTGGGACACCACATAACCTGGTTAGTCAAGACTTGTGCAGCTGCATGCAGGGCCAGTTCGATGTGTGCCTGCTGATGTAACTTGTAAGAAACCCACAACTGCAATTCAAGCCCTATTCAGCAGCAAAGGATGCTCAGTCAGGAGCTGCATCCCCTCCAGAGGCAGCAACACCGACCCAGGGGCACAGGCAATATATGCCTTGCACCAGCACACTAAACAGTGCTGAGGTCTCAGCTTTGACCCATGTTGCTTTTCACTTTCCTGAGATGAAGAACGGGGAATGAAATAGTCTATAAACTTCTCAATGACTGCCAAAACCAGTACCAGGTGGTGCAGGACAAGCAGCTGGCATTTCCTGCATCATGCCACTATTTGTGCCTCTCATCTGCCTCTTGCTGCCCACTCCCAGCATGGCTAGAAGCACAAAGAGAGGAATAGGGCATACATGGCCCCAGGCTGGGCTGGGACCTTCCTGGTGGAGTTTTGGCTGGCTGAAAGTAACATGGAAAGAGAGAAGGCAGGTCCTGGGTGCAGAGCCATTTTTGGCATTTCCAACTTTAAAACCAGCTCAAAAATCATCCTTTTGATATGTATATATTTATGTACACAAATACTTAGAAGTTTTTTTCAGTGATTTCCTATTGCTTTTGCATTCTTGGCTGTGTTATGGAAATGATTTCAGTCCCTTGTAATCAAACCCAGCCCTAATGCTCTGTAATTGAAGACCTCGGGGACCTGTAGCAAAAATTTCCTCCAGCCAAGGCCCTGTTCATGCTACCTTACATCAAGCCTGCAGCTCTCAGCTGCTGTGGTTTCCATCCTGTATTCCTGAGCTGGGGAATGGTTTAAAGGAAATTTAAAAAAAGAGCAGCAAGTCCTCAGTTGACTGAATGGCAGCCTGTGTCATAACAAAAACTGCACTGGGTCTGCAGTGCACAACAGCTATATTTTGTGTTATATGCTGTGGGATAACTGAATTCTTGGAAATTATATTCAGCAGAGGGCTTCATTGTGTACCATCAGTCCAGACACTGTAACCATGCATAGCTGTTGTGTAATGTTATGCCCTTCAGCTGAAGGATCACAAGCTGCTTTATGAGCACTAGTTAATTCCAACCCACATGCCCACGTGTGAGAGAAGTGGGGATGTACAGCAATTACCCATTCAAAGAAACCAAGGCACATGAAGAGAGAGCAATTACATAGGCAAACTGAGTAAGCTGGGATTAAAACTGGGCTCCGCTAGGTCCAGCTCCCCTAACTCACCATCTTAGTGCCATGCCAGGAAGAAAATCTGCCCCATCCCCATGAAATCTGCTTTGGGAGGCCAGAGCCAGTTGATGGGTACACACAAGGCACTGCCTAGGAGGAGACATGACTCATCTCACTGCTTCTCTACCTGCCATGAATGTTTCCACTCACCCCACCACCAATGCAAGTCCCTCACACTGCAAGTGGATGACCACCCCCCTCCCGTTACCATTCCCATGCTTTCAAACTTGCTTGATCACCTGGTCTTGTGTTTCCCATCATGGGGTCCATGAAGCATTAGTGAGATGTAAGACTTCAGAAAGGGACTCACACATACAAACCCAAATCCAAAACACAAACACACACAAGATGGGGGGGACAGCAAAATAAACAAAGGAACAGGCTGCATTTGACTTGTTACTTGCTTGTGAAAGTGTCCCACAGTAGCACTGCCACATGAGATAGCATGCTATTTTTTTTTTCTAGGCCTAGTCCTGGGATTAAAAAGAAAACAATACGGCCTGTGCTCCTGTCCTTCAGCTGGGTCCACTACAACACCAGATAGCACTTGGCTTGTGTAATGCTACAATGGGATGATAATAGCAGCATGGCAAAATCTTTGGCTACAGCAAACGAGAATGAGCCCAAATACAGCAGCAACAGAAACGAAGGAAAAGAACTGTTTACCTTTGGAAGGCCTCAGATACACAGGGATGTCCAACAATAGATGCTCTCACCTCTACTGCCAACCCTTAAATGAAGGCTGGGAAGGGGTGGATCCTGGCTCCATCCCTTCTGGTCACTCAGGTGCACTGCATGCAGCTGAGCTCCCCTGGGTTGGCCCAGCCTTCCCACCAGGTGCTCAATCACTGCTTCAGGCTGTGACTTAGCATTTGCCACTACAGCTTGTTTGACCCACTCCTATATATCTCAAGTGTTGGAGATTACGCTGTACAGAAGATAAGAGATGGCCTGCTGCTTGGTCTGATCTGCTAACTTTCCACTGCAGAAAAAATAACCCAAAACAACAGCAATGGGAGTGTTGCTCACAAGAGACATGTGGGCTGTGAGTTTCTTTTGGCATTGGCTGTACAGGAATATGTGATCGTGTCCATTCTGTGAATCAGAGCCAAAGGAGACAAGGTGTCCTCCTCCTCCCTTTGTTTTATATCTCTTTCAGAGCCCCTGCATGCCCTCTAGCTGGGGCTGCAGCAGTGAGAGCATTATGAAGGGGCTGGTCTGCCATCCACAGGACATGCACACATGCAAACCACTGCTGCTCACACACCCCAAGCAGTTCAGCTTTCCTAAGTGGTCCTGGAAAGCCTGTCAAGTCTTGAGCTCGGCTGGAGAATGTGGTTGTAATTAGATAATTAATAATTTTGAGAAGGAAAGGAGAGGAAATAAGCTAAATGAAAGCTTTCCTTAGTGAGGAAATAATTATATCTTTTTGATATATGAGCTGAGGAGGCTTTCTGGAGGCAGCGCCAGCAGCTTGCATGAAGAGCCATCCCTCCCCCAGGTTAGATGTTCCATGGGCACAGGCTTTGTCCCACCAGCCTGCAAACGAGCAGCAGCAGGTTGCTGCAGACCACAGCCAGCCCTGAAGGCAATGGGGCTCTGTGACATGCAGCTGCAGCTTGCCACATCTCTGAGAGCAGAGCAGAGCAGTGATAGTAGGTCACTAGGAGCCATGTGGATAAGGGGCTGAGCATCACAGCCCGTGGGGCTGGAGGAGCTGCTGTAAGGTTTTCCACAGAAGCATTTCTCCCGCCTATGGGTTTAGCAGACTGCATACTCATGCATGATAACCAGAAGCTAAAGGAATTGTTAGGTTTATGTTGACTTCTTTCTTTCTGTGGATGTTTCTGGCTCTTACATAAGTGTGTTACCCCAGGATGGAAAGAAAACACATTTGCTTCCAGCCTGGCCCGTCTGATTTTGCAGGAGGAGCTGAGAGTCACCATGGGTGGGATTGCTGAAGCATGCCTCGGGTGGAAGCACAGTGCTAAATGCAGCAACAATTGGAAGCAGCACTCGTGCTGAGCATTCAGTCTCTCTGTTTTGCTTGTCTGAGAGGCCACGAGGGCTATTCCTGGTGCACTGGATCTGCTGACAGATTAACCATGTGCCCTACACTGCCTGCACCAGGCCTGCGTTAGGGTTCTTCAGAAGCACTTCTTTGATTTGCAAAGGAAAAGAACTTAAGCAGCAATGTGCATCTCACATCCTGTATTCAATGCATTTATTTTCCCTTCTTTCCTCCCCCCCCTCTCTCTCTAGACTGTCCGGTGTCTGAGACTGAAGTGGAATTGGGATGTATCCAAGTTTGTAGCTTCTGAAACCTTAACAACCTCAAGTAAACTGGTCCAAAGACCCTTCTTGACCTCCCTCACTCTGAACTCTTGCAGAGCACTTAGACTGAGCAGGAGCCAGCACCAAAGCTATGGGTCTGAACCTTCGCACCATCTCTCCAAGTGACTGATCACAGAGAAGCGAGAAGCAACATTCCTGACTGTTCATCTGTTCATCGTTGGGTTTTGTCTGTGTGTCTGTCTGGGTGTTGGTTTTTTTTTTCCCTTTCTTCTTTGCTGAAAAAAAAAAAAAAAAATCTTAATTCAGGAACACATTTATGAGAAATCTTTGGGTTTGGATTTTACTTCCCCTTAGCTGCATTCTTTTTGTGTGTGCGTCTATTTTTTAAAGCTCAAAACCTGATTTCTTGTACAGTAATGTCAAAACTGGACCAAGGCTCTCAGAAAAAGGAAAAAAAAAAAAAAAAAAAAGAAAAAAAAACAGAAAAAAAAAAAAAAAAAAAAGGAATTAAAAAGGCCACAAGTCCCCCAGCTCCCTGCATGATTTGTTTCAAGTACAGCCTGGACTACAGACTGCCTTCCACACTCTACTGCCTCTTCCTTATTGCTCCATGATTTGCTACCACTCCTGATCCCCCCCCCCCTTTTTTTTTTTTTCATTTTCTGTTCCAGTGTATATGTTGCTTATTTGTTTTATTTATTGAGATATTTTTAACGAGCTAAGAGACTGCAATGTCGCTGTGTATACTGCTTCTCTTGCCAGTAAAAATAAAGATGTCATGCAGCTACTGAGGGTATTTGATTTATGTTCTGACTGCACAGCTCCGAGCAGAAGCCGAGGAGCTGAGCCACTTCCTTGCACCCCACCAATGTTTCAGCACTCACCAGTTCAGCTAATGTCCATTTTCCAGGTAGCAGGCAATGGGCACAGCATGCATCCTGCAACCCCTGGTGCACGGCAGCTGTGGGAGGGGCTCACGCTTTGACACACTTTGCTTGTTGCAAACTGCACCTTTTCAAATAAAACTTTCAGCCCTTCCACAGAACTCTTGGCAATAGATGAGTTGTGGATGCTCCATCCCTGGAGGTGTTCAAGGCCGAGCTGGATGGAGCCCTGGTCAACCCACTGTAGTGTGTGATCTGCTGGTTGGTAACCTTGCCTGTGGCAGGGATTGGAACTAGATGATCTCTGAGGTCCTTTCCAACCCAAGCTATTCCATGATTCTTTGAATTTTATGTAGATGCAGTTCAGCTGCTCAGCCTTGGAACTCCTATTCATTTATGGATTGCATACTGTGTCCAGAAGAGATTCATAATGTGCAAAATATCACAGTTGCACCACAACGGTGGCCACCTGGGATTGCTGCTCTGCTCCTCCTTCCCCCTCACCTTCCACCCTGGGACCACCAATGGGCTCTGCTGGTGCTCATCAGCCTTCATTTTCTGTCTCCCAGAGCCCTGTAAGACTCTTGGGCATACACATGCTGAAGTGACATCTCAGTCTGAGTATTTTGTCCCAGCAGAGCCAAAAGTGCCATTTAAGAAGGTGAATTTAGCAGATGTCATCTGACATTGCATGTCATACAGCAAGCAGTATTTTTTCCTGTGGGTATGTGTTAGTTTTTTGCATTTTTGTGCATCTTTAGTGATGCTGCAAATTGTGCCAAGCTTATTTCACCACAAGGTGAAGCACCATCAAAGTACATCTCGCTTCAGCCCCATTCAGTTTGTCAGAAGAATCTGTTGTGCTGCTTTGCTTTCCCAAGACATGATCAAACCAGGAGAGAGCTGGCAGGTCAAACCTGCTAATCACAGAGCCATAGAATCATTAAGATTAGAAAAGACCTCTAAGATCTCCAGGTCCAACTGTCAGCCCATCACCACCATGCCCACTAACCATGTCCCTAAGCCACTGCCAAGCCACAGATGAGATGTATGCAACCACAGCAGTGCCACTGTGGTTGCCATGTGCCTTCCTTAATGCTTACCAAGGATCAGGGCTGCTGAATTTTGTCCTCCAACATCATGCATGCAAGGACATGTAATGGCAGACCAAAGCATTTGCACTCTCTCTTCACCACTGCACTAGCAGACAATGCTAGGTGAATACTGACAGTAAATGCTCACAAGCACCAGTTGGTTCCCCCTTCAGTGAATTCTGGAGTTAACCAAGATTTCTGCAGCTGAACGACCATGGAGAGGTAAATGTGGAGCCCAGAAATAAATTCAGGGTACTAGGATACAGTATTTTTATTTTTAGGCAGAAAAAAAAGTAGCTATGTAAACTTGTTCTCCCAGGTAACTAGTGGTAAGTTGAGAGGTAATGGCCTTAACTTGCACAAGGGGAGGTTGAGATTGAACATCAGGAAAAATTTCATCTCCAAATGAGGGGTGAAGCATTAGAATGCAATACCCAGGGAAGTGGTGGAGTCCTTTCCCACTGGGTCTTGAGTCAAGATCATAGACTCATACAATCACAGAATCATTAAGGTTGGAAAAGACCTCTAAGATCATCTAGTTCAACCACCAACCCATCTCTACCATGCCCACTGACCACATCCCTCAGTGCCACATCTCCACATTTCTTGAAAACCTCCAGGGATGGTGACTCCACCACGTCCCTGTGCAGCCTGTGCCACTGCACTGCCACTCCTTCTCAGCAGTTTCTCCTAATATCCAACCTCAGCCTCCCCTGGAGATGTGGCACTTAAGGACATGGTTTGGTGGGCATGGTGGTGATGGACAATTGAACTAGATGAACTGGGAGGTCTTTCCCAATATAAATGATTCTATGATTCTTGTCAGGCAAAAAAACAACAGTGCTGTGAGGCTCAGATGAGAGGTTTCAGCACCAAGATATCAAGCTAATTTGAGAGCTGTGAACTCTCTGAATATTGCATTTCAACAAGGAGACATTTGAATTGATGGATAAAGAGACAGAAGTTTCAATCAACTGCTGAAAAGATGAGTTCTCTTTTACAAGCTGCAGCCCATAATCAGCACTGTGGGGCTGTTAGGATGCAGCCAAAGACAAGGTAAAATCCAGATCCTAAAACTGCAGCAGTGTTGTCATGTACAGCACATGAAGACTTATTTAGTTTTTGTTTTGTTTTGTTGTTTGTTTTTTAATATGTAGCAGCTTTTTCAATAGGGCATACCACTCCTCACTGAATTTGTCCTTCACAATCCCATCCATCCCTGAAATCCCATGACTCTGGGAGAGACTGAGGGCAGGGACAGACTCTCCTGTGCAAAAAGGAATGAAACCACAACCCCTGAGGCACCAGGTTCAACCACTCAGAACAGATACTCAAAACAGGGACTCCTCCAAACCTACAGGGCCTGGCTGAATTTGGCACACATGAGGTCCTGATGCAACCAGTGTGGGTCTTTAACTCAGTACCAGATCAGCTAAGAGTTGCCAAAGCTCCCATTTGCAAAAGGGAAAAAGTTTTCATCTGCCATTCACAGCCATTTTACAGCTAGAGCTCCAGGCCAAATGAACAACAACAACAATAAACAAAACAAACAACCCAAAACAAATCCAAGCTCAAAGTTCCCCCTTGGGATCCCTCCTCTCCATGGCCTCCCCCCAGGCCACCTATTTTCAGGCAGCTGCTGACAGCAAGGAGGAGCCAGGGAGGGAAAAGAGCTGGCAATTCTTCCCAGGGATAGTTTGCAAACTTGGGAGTCCTTGCTTGGCTGAGACCACCCAGGCACCATCTATGGGATGAGAATTCAACTCCCCTTAAAGGACGATGGCTTCAAGAGGTAGTCAGTCTGTGATGGTTAGCACCATCTTGGCAGAGACTTCAGCTAGAGCAACACACACCAGAACTGAGAGAAGAGAGAGCCCATGAGGTTTCAGAGGCATCCATATGAAGCCAAGTGTAAGATCAGGATACAAATGTGCTTCTATTCACTTCTGCGAAAGAAAAGAAGGGCTGCTTTGAAGCACAGCAACAGGGCCTTTTTTGGGGTTAAACGAAGATAAAACTTGGATGCAGAAATCACAAGAAATGTGAAGTGCCTGAGAACTTTGCCAGAACTAATACTGCATGTCACCAAGGAGAAACTCGCTGTCTTCCCACTGGGACTTGGCAATGCCTTCTACAGGCACTGAAACTCGCTTTCTAACTTCTGAGAAGCCACACTGCATCCCTGATTAAGAGAAAAACTGAAGTCATCCTCAAGACCTTCAATCCTCAATCTGTGTGCACGCACTGCAATCAAATATTTACCCCAGTGAGACCTGCCCAGCTCATCTCCATCATCCAAACATCTGACCTTCAGAAGATACTCTTCAACCCCCAGGTGGCACAGGCAGGCTGTTGTCCCTTTGGCAGTTTTCATCGACCACATGGAAATGCAGAGGCCACCATGATGCTGATAGTGGTGTGTCCCCATGGGAGAGCATCGTTATTAATGTAGCCCAGCCAGGTATGGGGAGCAATGCATCACAATTGGTCAGCCCATCTTCAAGGCCAGGTTATACAGGGCCCTGGGCAGGCTGATCTGGTGGGGGGCAACCAGCCCAGGGTTGGGGTGGTCTTTAAGGTCCCTTCCAACCCAAGCCATTCTGTGGTTCCATGATTCTATGATTCCATGATCCCTATTCAGTAAAACTCATATTGCAGTATAGACATGATTGGGAGGAAGAAATCCCTCCCTTGGGGAACTTCTTCATCTTCTTCAGGCAGAAAAACCCTTCTAGAAGCTGCTTCTGCATGCATCAGATGGACTGCTGGAAACCATGAAAGGCAAAAGGAGAGGTCAAGCACGGAAGAGGACCTTCTCATAAAACCCATTTCTTCACTTTCATCCTTTAGACATGCTGTCTTCACAATGTGCTGAAATATCATGAGGTTTTGGAGGTGACTTTTAACACTTCCTCCCACTTCTAGCACCAAATCAGTAACCATAGCTGCTCTCCTAAACCCCAATGAGAAGCAAGCACCACCCGCTACCAGCATTTCATCCATGTTTTAATGCAATAACTCAAGCTGATGTAGAGTTTTCAGCTGTATCTTGATGCTTTTTGTGGTTTCGATGCCATTCCACTTGCCTTTGTAGTCTCAAAATTTGTTTTGAGCATGGTGAAGTGCACTCAGCCCTTTTATGATTTCCTGTCTTGTTGCAGAGTCTTGCACTGAGAGACTTTAGTTGCCTCCTAAATCTTTTTCCAGAACTCTCCTGTCACTTTAAATATTGGCCAGCATTTTGTTAGCTTCAAGACTTTGAAACAATATCAAAGTAAACCTCAAAGGAAAAAAAAAAAAAAAAGCAGTAAAGGGTAAGGTTGGAGCTTAATTCATATTTAAATAAAGATCTTTCACTTCAGCTTGGGTTACTGTGTAAAACAACTGGGAGCAAACGGATCTTTTAAAGTCCTTATTCCCCTGTGGGTCTATGGGTCTATTTTAAAATGAGTGGAGTTAGCCTACCAGGCAGGGCAATGAAATTGCCTTCCCATGAAAAATTCTCTGACACTGGGAAGAAAAAGTCTGAGCTTCTCCAGAACCAAGATGGACTTTTTCCTCCCTCCCCTCCTGAACCGCGGTCCCAAAGGACATATTTAAGTTGTGCTCTCTCCCTGCAGGCAGACAGGAACACTGTCAAAGCTTTTGCAGAAGGAAAGGAAGCGCTAACAATTTATTTGCAAGTAAATATGGAGCTTTAATAGCTTCCTTTTTGTTGTTGTTGTTCTGTTGTTGTTTTGTTTTTAAGTAAACCACATTTTTATGAAATGAGACCGGGAGATTGGCCTTGCCACCCCTACCAAAATGCTTTTAGGATAGTAGGGGAGCTGGAAATTGATTTCCTACAAACATCAGCACCTGACAGGAATTTTTACAAGGCCATAAAGGCAGATTTGCAAGCTGAGTGCCCAGCACAGCCAAGCATACAAACTCCCCTTGACTTTACCTGGCGATCTTTGATATTTGCCTTTAAGCTGCACATCCTGCTGCTGCACAGAGAAAAAGTGGTGATGCATTTAGCCTTCCACATACCCTCTGCCTTTATTCCTTAATTCCTATTCAATCCCAGGGAACAGTGGGCGTGAGGGACCGCTTTTGCTAACGCCAGCAGCTCCAGATCTGCCAAAACCCGAAACAAAGCTTGTGAGAAAAATATTTCGGCAGGAAGCATTTGCTGAAACTTGATTCATTTCTTTAAGATAAGTCATATTTCCTACGGCCGACGCTTACCGAAGGGTTAGCCTCCCTCACCCATACTTCAGCCTGGATGATGAATGGGGCTGAAGCACGTGCTTCCAGTTGAGCCTCTGGGATGCTGGCATGCCCACTCAGAGCTCCAAGGCTTGGTGCACCGGTGCAAACTTGCTCTCACGTCAAGGCAGTTTGAAGCTGGGAACTTTGTGGCTTTGCTCTGCTTTTCAGCTTGTTGCCTGAGACACCCCAGCAGGTCATGGGGTGCAAGGGCCTCCCCCCCCCCCCCTTTGCTCACCACCTCTTCAAGCAGCATTGTTTTCAGGCATGGCCTGACAGCCCTGCCTCATTCAGCGTGGCTTTTTCACCAGCTAGTACAAACAATGGGCTCTGTGGGTCATTTGCAGTTCATCACGTCTTTTGAGTTGTCCGGGTAGTTATTTGAAAAACCATTCCTGCTTAGCACATGGCCGCAAGATATATAATGATATTTCCTAATATCCCTTATTTCAAAAACCTCTTTCAATAGCAGCCTGCCAGACTGCAGCTTTCTTTCCCAAATTAGTGATCTGGTGGAAACTCAGCAGGAACTGGGCGACAACCCAACTGGCACAGCCTTGAAGATGTGCGAGGCAGTGGCTTGCAGCACGCCATGGGAGATGGGGACACACACGCCATGGTCCCCCAGCCCACCTGGCTCTCACACCACGACACAACTTTAGCACCTGCATGGCCCATTTTGGACCTTGGCTGCTCATCTTCTGAGATCAGCTTTCTCAGCTGGCAGGAGGAGCTGGCTGAGTTCCCTTCTGTTCTTCCCTGCTCTGGGCTCTCAGCAGAGGCTGTGTGGGACTCTCTCTCCCAGTGGTGCCTATCAGGATAGCAAGTCCTGGTGGGGTGATGGACCCAAAACACTGGGCAGGGAGCACCACAGGTACGACCCTTCTCACTGGTGAGGCTCTCACTAGAGCTGTAGAGCCTATTTATTGAGTTGGCCGCACATCCACTGCATCCAGGCACAAGCCTGAGTCATGGCCCACCCCAGCCATTCTTCAGTCACAACCTTAAGGTCTATACAACTGTTAGAAAATGACCTAAAAATTGGCAACATGTGTGATGAAGGGTTTAGAGAGCAAGACATGAGAGCAATCACCTGTCCTGCTGTACCCACATCCAGGTATCCCCACAAGCCATTACCCAGCAGTGATGGGTTTGCATCAAGCCATCTGCACCCAGTGCTGGTTGGCCACATCTGGCCATTGTGCTGCTGTCCCAATGCAGCTCTGGGCACACTGCCACAGCTGGGAACATGCGGTGGCCAAAAGAACCAACGTGACCCACTTGCATCAGGGTCTGGTCTTGTGCTTTGGTGACCTGCTGTTGCAATGGGGCATCCTTGTCTCATCAGCTGCCCTTTATCCACAGCCTCCTCTGATCCCCTGGGCTAACACAGCCTGGTGCCCATCCGTCACTTCACAGGGTAGAGGCAGCAGCCCCAGGATCCGGGAGGGCTGAGCCTTTCCTCCGTATCCATCTGATCAGGTGCTGGATGAGCACTGCCTTCCTCAGCCACAAGAAAAGGAACTGTGCAAGAACTGTGCAAGAGGAAGAACAGGGTTAGCACGCAGTGCAGAAGGGAAGGGAAGCAAAGACATGCCTGTTTTTATAGACAGCACATGTCTATACACATCATTGAGGAGAGGGACAGGCATTTGCCTCAGATCCATTTTCCATATATCGAGTGCTGCTTTCAGGTTAGACTTTCATTCACACTAAGCTCATTGCTCTTTTACATTGGGACTTCAGCAATGCCCTTGCAAAACTATGATTTTAAACCGCTCATTAAAATCAAAGTAAATCCTGTTTGTTTGTTTTTTTTTTCTTTTTTTTTTTTTCTAAGTTTTTATTTATTTTTCAGAGAGAAAATATCAAATGCCAACAGTTTTGTTGCAAACACCACAGGATCAATGCTTTCCCACTACAGCACTGAGAAGGTATCATATGCTATTAAAAACTGTTCTTTCCTGCCATTCATGGGCTAAGCAAGAAATCCCTAAAATGTCTTCCAGAGCTGCAGAGCTCTCACTCCTCACACCTGAGATCACCAAGAGTGAAATCCTTAGCAGATATGTCCCTGCCCTACCCTCCAGCTTGCAGTGCAGGAGTTTCTGTCCCACACAAGGCAATACTCAGGGCAGGGACTTGGGGAATCCAGCCTCAGTGCAACATCACATAATGGGAACAGCTACTTGTGGTATGGCTCTGCTGGGCTGTAATCAGATCTCACCCCAGTGAACCTCACGCTGTGACATGTTTATACGACCAGGCCCTTTCTCCTTCATTAGTATTGGGGTCAGAAGGAGCCAAAGGTCAGGTTTGAAGCCAGTGGTTTCACTTCTAAACAAAACCATTGCCTTTCTCTACCTTCCTCCTCAAAGAGCTCGGCTCATAAATTTTCATTTAGTACCCCTGAGTGGACTTTTTGCCTTCACATTCCCTTTAACAAGAGGGATATTTCACTCCTCCAAAGCAGAGGGCAGCTCCTTATTACTCCATGTCCCAAGCTATTTGGGGATCTGGCTATTTCTCAGCATCCTGCCCCATGCTTCCACTTACAGAGTACCAGTCAGCATTGCTGGAGGAACGAAGGTGGCAGAGATGTGACACATGGCCCCAGGCCAGCCTTGTAACCTCATGGCCCTCTCTTGCCTGATCAGCAATCCTGCTGCCTGGCTTTAATGGATCTGCCACCGATATTCCCACAGCATCAGCCCCCTGCTTGACACCCTCGGGCCTGGAATGTGCAAAACCAAACCCCAGCAAAACCTACCGCTGTCAGAAATGATCGTGCTTGCTTCACTTTGAAGAGAAAACAGGGGAAAAGCAGAACATGCAGCTGACTTTCAGGTTTGCTACTTGCAGTCATCCCCAAACTCCAGCTAAAGCACAGGTCAAATCGAACCCCCACGTGCTGAGTTCCTCCTTGGGAAATGGCACATCCAGAAGAGGAATAGGGGAAGTTTTCCCTCTGCTGCTGTGAACATCCTTGAGTCTCCCAAAGCATTCAGCCTTCCTACTGCTTTACAAGGATCCCAGCCTCTCTTACTGCATATTTTCAACCATCCCAGCAGAGACGTTTTACGGTGCTCGCTTTTCTAACTGTGTCCTTCCTATTGCAAGGGAAGCTGGATCTGGGGTGAAGAGACCCCCACGGCACCACCCTTGCCAGGACATGGAGCAGTGTTGGAAGAACCAAGGAGATATACTCCAGGCCAAGAAAAACCTGCTGCCCGGACTGCTTCTCCTCACCGCTCCTAGCAGCCACATTAAAACAAATCAACAGAGGGTGATTTCTGAGCCATAGGGTTGTTATCCTCTGAAGTCCCCTGATAGCTTCAAGCAAAGAGCACACGTCTTTCTGCATCAGCCCAGCCAGGGAGCAGATTGCTGTGGATGACTGCTCAGCAGTTCTGCAGTTCCTGCGGAGCCCAAGATTTTTAACTATGCCCTGGTAAGACGTAATCAATGTGAATATTTGCCCGCTGCAACACGTGATGAATTTGCTAATGGTGTTACTTGTAGCTCCCCCTCAACCAGGAATGAATGTGTGCAACTACCAACAAGTGGAAGCAGAGGGAGTGATACCCAGCTCAGCTGGCTCTGCTTTTCCACCCCTTTGGCCTTTGTTCTGCTCAGGGCTGTTGAGGGGACTCTCCTGACTTGCCTATCTTCATCTCCCCAGCCTAGCTCAGCATGGAGGATAGTGCCTGCAGGTTAGTGCCACCGTGTGGATGCAGCTGCAGCAAGAAGTGGGAGGAAGGACACAGAAAAGAATAAATTTTGTATTGTCCAAGTTAGGGTCTCAGCCTATTTCTCTCCTCATGATATTGATGGGCTTAAGGGGGACCATGCTGCTCCCTCCAGCAGGTTGAATAAATATAATAACAGCAAAAGCATATGTCACCTGCACCTTATCTACCCTGCAACATCTCCAGGTGCTGACAGCAGGTCTTCAGAGGGAATTCTCCCATGTGATGCTCTAATAAAAGCAACAGCAGTTGAGATTAAAATCTCTGCTATGCTCAGAAGTCTCAGAAGCCAAAATGAAGCACCGTGGCTTCACTCAAGCCTTTGTGTTTGGAAATGGGGCTGGAGTCCACAGATGAATGTATCAGCCCCTCCAGGATCTTCAGGACTGTCTGGTCTAATGGCACAAACTTACTCGTGAACCTGAAGGAAAATCAAGCTGTGGATTTTGGCTAATGGCACAGGGTGGGTTCTTTGCTCTGAGCTTGCATCCTGTCCTGGAAGTCACACAGTCCCCAGACTCCAACTCTCTTGCAAAACTGAAAAGCAATCTGAGCCTGGATAAAAATAAAGGGTCCATGGGGCCCTGCCACTCTGGGGTCAACTGATGCAGTGGACGTGCAATCGAGCTCCTTCATGTAATCTCTCCTCTGCCTTTTACAGGCTGAATCTGAAACAGAGCCAAATGACGAGCGAGGGGATAACGAATCATGAGGCTGGGGTTTCCTTTGTACAGTCAAAATTCCAAGCCAAGTCCCGCTGGCTGGGACATTCCTGTTATCTTTCGGAATAGAGTGCTGAACTCCAATGGGCTCCTTCCAAAACCCCATCCGCTGTGATGAAGAGAAACGTGCCCCATCTCCTTCCTGGATGAGAAGGGGGATGAACCTGGTTCTCACAGGGAGGGGGAGGAAGGCTGCTAAGGCCCTTTCCAGGCGCTGCTCAGCCTCCCTCTCCTCAGAGGAGGCAGCCATGTCTCCGTGCCGACCTTGCACCTCCCACACACACGCTACGCCTGTCCACCCTTATCATGTTTTTGGCTTCCCGCGAGTTCATGCTGCCAAGGCCTTTGCAAAGCCCTTGTAGCAGTGTGACTTCCCACTCACAGACACTGCCAGGATGGTTCTGGGAGAGCTCTAGATCTTGGACCAGGAAGAGTTGGCCACCAGGGGCCTCTTTGGACATGGTGTGAGGGACACGCAGGTGGCCAGCACTCAGCCCCAGCACATGGATATCCCACGTTTGCATGGTGCTGGTGGTCACAAGTTGGACCACCAGCCTGTGGGTGCAAGTGGGAGCGTATCTGTTGATCAGAGCACACCGGGGTGTGTGGCATCCATCCTGAACTGGTGCTTTGTTTCAGCTGGATTTCACAGCGTGTGGATGACTGCATCCAAGATTCATTAATGACCCAACCCCATGTTGCTGTTTCGTATTAAATTGTTCCCTATGCTATGTGTTGTTATTTGGGAAATGTACGAATTTTTCCCATATGTCTTTGACCTATAAAATGAACATCCCTCAAAACTGAAAGGTTATTGCCAACGACGACGTGTTTTCATTTCTCATCTTTAAGCACATTTCAAGGTTTGCCAAAACTTTTTAGGAGGTTGAAATTGAAGGCCTCAACTCAGGAAAGCACTTCAAACATGTGCCAAATAGGAGTTACGCGCACACTTGCATCTCAGTACAAGCTATGGGCCTGTGCTGAACTATTTTCCCAAATGGGTGCCAAAAAAATCTTCCTCTTCATTAACTCCTAGATTCGCAAATTCAGTTCCCAGCTTCACTGACAGTCACCTACAGGTGAAATTTGGCTTGCAGATGTAGAGCTCCCAGATTACAGCTAGAAGATTCTGGGATTGCTGGCTGGAGCTTGGGGAGGCCATAAAAAGCCAGATTCAGTGGAGCTGGGTGATAGTTTTCTAATGGATATTTAAAAGAAAAGCAGTTTGCAGTGCTTTAGCTGAGTGGTTGGTTTTAACAACAAAATTTGGCAAATAAAGTCAGCAAACTTCAAGCCTTTCTAAACTAAAGCTCTGAAAGGATTTTGGTTACTATTTTTTTTTTTAATTTTACAATACAGAGCATGCAGTGTCCAAGCAAGGTATTTAATTTCAGGCTTACATATCATGCATGACCAAAGCTTATACCTTTTTCTCTTTGGTTGGCCAGAAATTTCCATTTCCTTTTTCAATTCTCCCCAAATCAGTATTTTAACATTTTGAAATTTCACGATCCAGCAAGCCAGCTGTTCTCATATATTTTTACGTATTTATCTTGAGAACTGTAAGCAGAGGTGGGTAAATGAAGACAGAATGCAACAATCCCACACTCCTAGGAAAGGGAAATTTCATGTTTGTCTTTAAGAACTTGCAAGTCACCTGGGAGGAGTTCAAACGATGGCATAGATGGGTATCAAAGGACAAGGGAATCTCTACCCCACTTCCAGGAAGGAAACATTTCTTAGTTTCAAGGAAAGTACTGGATGGAAATCAGCCCACTGTGAGCTCTCAGCTTTCCTACCTGTACTTCTAGAGCCTGATGGTGAACCTCTCACAGAGTGCCTTTTATCCGAGCAGCACGACTCTCGGCATGAAATAAAACACACATTCTGTTTCAACACATTTCTAACATAGTCACTGCCTTAACTCAGAGAGTGCAGTTCTTACAGATGAGGAGTGGGTGATTGGAGCTTCCCTAGCAGCTTTCTGCCTTTTCAAGGTGAGGTCCAAGCCCAAGACAGCAGACAACCATAGTAAGTAATGTTTTGCCTGACCTCTCCAGCTGTAGTGAGCAGGGAGAGAAGAGTGGTTGCTTAAGGTCTATTCATGACTTTCTCCACTGTTAGGAAAGGTCACCAGTGTGTGGTGTCATCTCGCCCACCAAGACCAGCCCAAGAACATGGCTGCAAGATTGGATTAAAGGATGGACCACTTCTGAGCCCATTATCAGCAGGCTGAGGAGTGGACTTCTCAGTCAACACTCACTGCCAGTGCTTTGGAGAAAGTCTTGACCATGCACAAAGCTTACATCAGCAGAGCAATGGAGCTCTTCCACCCATATGACTATTATAGAACAAGATGTCTGAAAAGGACAAAAATCCCAAATCACAGCATTTTTTTGATCCGTAAAAAGTTCAGTCACTCCTGAAATCAATTAGAAATGAAGAGGCTTTAATGAGGATTTGAAAGAAGTGGTAGGGCGGGTCGCTTGTTTTTAGTCCTATTGTCAAATGGCAATATTGTTCTCATATTTAAGATGTCAAAAGCCTGTGAAGCAAACAAACAAAGCCCAAAGCACTGACTTCCCAATGCCCGACCTTAGTGAGATGTTCGTGGACACAAGGAAATGGGCTGCAACAATTGCAAAAAACCAAACTGCCGTGAGAAGGACATTGCTAAAGTTAAGGGGAAAAGAGGTTATAAGCATTTGTGGGAAACAATGCTGAAAGGGAAGGAGAAAGGAGAAAGAAAAAAAGAGGAAAGAGTAGAGTGAGAGAGGACTGGGGTTAGGGGCTGTGTCAGTCAGGAGGGATTTGGCCGGATGATGGTTTTACTGCATTTAAATGTGTAAGATACACTTTGATTAATTCTTGTAGACTACACCAAAGTCATACTTGCAACTCCCAGTGCACTAATTATGGAGAAGAGGCGGACAGTGACTCATGTTGGAAACTACCCAACTTCCAAAGGGAAAAAAAAAATAAAAGAAAAGAGAGAGGAATCTCAGGCAACCAAGACTGTCCCTAGATCTGTGTGCAGTGCTGGGAGAAAGGTCAGGGCTCATGTGGCCATCGGGAAGGAGCTCAGGATGTTCCCAAGGAGGGCTGGCATGGCAGCCACCAAGGACAGGGACGATCAAAGGGACAATGTGGAGAGACTGGGGCTCTCGAGGCTCCATTTGTCAGCCCTTTGTAGTTTCCTTCTGTGTCATACATAAGAAATGGGTGATCTGGATAGGTGCATGGACATTAGACATTGGGACTTGCTTCGGTGGCTGAAATGTGCAAGCATGTGTGGTGAGCACAATTGGGGCTACTTCAGTCCAACCCCATTTCTACTTGTGCTACAGTCTCCTTGTTTGCATGTCTGATTCCCACGGGCACAAAGACTGGTAGCTGAAGAAAGACAGGCAATGGTGAGGCTTTCAGCCTCCCTTCTTGCTTTGTCCTTTCTCCCAGAGCAATGAAACAAGACCACCATGTCCTTGTTGGAGGCTGAGAGGTTCTGACCTGGTCTGGATAAGCAGAAATTTCAAGGACTGGTCTAAAAGGTTACCAATGGGAAAAAAAAGCCACAGACCCCATGTTAAGACCTAGACTGTCCATTCAGATCCTGAATGGCGGGGAGATCCCTCCCTTCTGTTCGTGTGATGGTTGTATCTATAGGCACACACACAGAGATGTTTGCTTAGCAGTGATTTCCATTAACTAAAACATCTCTCTGGGTGACAGGGGAGAAAATAAGGGGGGTAGTGGCCTGATATTTATTATCCCATCTCAGCTCCATTCTCATCCACTCATTTTTAAGTCTGAGCAGTTGACAGCATCTGAGGGATAAAATAGAAGGCAAAGTCTTGGTTTTCAAAAACAAGAAAGGAAGCTGCAGGTTGTGACTCCCCACATCCACTCTGCTGGCTCACAGCTGAGAGTGCAGCTCAGCAATGCTGCGTGTGAGTGCATCCCTCTCGGACAAATCAGGTACCCCACTCCTGGCCTTCAGATGGTATTAATGATGAAATGAGGTATCAGTGAGCCATGTGCTCTTCCACATCTCCTGGACACTACCACAGCCCCACTTGGCTTCATAACCGATTTCCTCTTGTGTGTTCTCCTGGGAACCATGGACATCAGAGCACTGGGGAGAGCACCAGACAGGCCAGGCTCAGGCTAACTGCAGTGCATAATACATCACAGAATTCACATGAGGATTTCCCCATCGCCCACAACATCAGTACAGTGCTGAAGGAGGCAGCAAATGGAGGAGCCATGTGGGCCATCGTGCCTGTTCTCCAGAGAAGAGTGGCATGGTGCTGGCTTTCCAGTTAGATACCACAGTACTATCAACCCCTGCAAAGATCCAGCTGAGCTTTCCTAATTGCCATAGTAGGGAAAGGGTTACTAAGGAGTTATGGGAGACCAGCTCTACCTCCCTATGTCTCCTACCTGGTCTGGTCACACCTAATAGCATCCACAGAACACAGGCATGGGCCAGAGGTCACCACAACAACCCTACAAACAGCTGCTGACACTCATAGGGCATGGTCATATCCAGTTCAACGCTGGCTGGAAGTCACAGTCTGCAGGTCATAGCCCCTCTAGGCTCTTGGAGATACTCTTTGCTCTGCCTCCCTTTTCCCTGCCCAATCCTGGCTTCCCTCCTTGCTATTGCAGCTGTGGTGCAGTGCTGATGAGACAGAACTACATCCAGTCTCAGTCATTTCCCAGCAATTAGTTTGAGTTACCAGAGCAAGGACACCAATGTTTTCTTTGGTGGCTGTTGAGTCAGGTTTGACTCAACCACAAGTATGCTGGACTGAGCTCTGAGCAACCTGGCCTAGCAGTAGGTGTCCCCATTGATTGCAGGGCAGTTGAACTAGATGACCTTTAATGATCCCTTCCAACTCAAACAATTCTATGATTCTATGCTTGTGAATACAGGAGACTCTGGTACGTGTGAGTACTGAGACTTTTGCTCTGAGTGGGAGACCATGCCCTGCTCCCCATGGCATTTCTTTAGCTCCCAGAACACCTTGTTGCAAGAGAGAACACAGGAGCCCATGACTTCATTGTCTGACCCAAACTCTATTAACACTGTCATTGTACATAGAATCCTAGAATCCTAGAATCACCAAGGTTGAAGAAGACCTCCAAGATCATCCAGCCCAACCATCCATCTGTCACAAATATTTCCCACTAAACCATGTCCCTCAGTTCAGCATCTAAACTTGTCTTGAACACCTCCAGGGGCTGTGACTCCACCACCTCCCAGGACAGCCAGTTCCAGTGCTGATCACACTTTTGGAGAAGACTTCCTAATGTTCAATCTGAAAAGAGCTTGCATTCATTCCCTTGTCTTCCTCCTCTCTTCTGGTTCCTTTGGAGCCTAGGTTGTTGCTTCCCACATTCCTGGCCTGAAGTCAGCACAACAGGATTGTGCTCCCAGCTGGGTGCTCTTGTGCTAAATCCATGGAGGACCTTCAAAACTATATCTGCAAACTGGGCATAAGGAAAGCAACTTATGAAGATACATTTGATGGCCCTGACGCGGTCAAATTCTCAGCAGGGATGAGAGACTTAATTCTACGGCAAGCTCTCTCTCATTTGTATGGTACTTTGGTTTCTATATTAATTCCCCTGGTGGGCTCAGAAGCGGTAGTCCAGCAGGCTGCCCAGTTAGTGGCCGACCTAGGAGGAACAGAACGCTGGACATTCAGACATTAGAAGAAGCCGAGGTCCTGCCAGTGACTAAAGCCAAAATGCTGGTTACTTGAGCTCCTCAATCAGGACCCATAAGGGTTTCCCAAAAACAAATGTTTAATGACTTAATTCGGACTGGGGTCCAATTTGCTAAGACTGACTGCCAGCCCAACCATGTCCTTCTCCAGCTCTGGAGACAACTAAAGGACAATAAAAAAATTCAGAATTACCCTAAGAAACCAAGCGTAAGGGTTATACCAACAATATAATAATAATACCAACAATGACATGGAACCTAGAAGATTTCATAAGAAAAAAAAGCCACCTCAGGTGTCTCGGGCCACAATGCCTGAGCCACCGGAAGCAAAAGAACTGGACATAGCTCAATTCATGGTGTGACAAGGGATGCTAGTCCTCCTAGGGCCTCCAGATGGGATCGGAGGCCCTATGTAGAGTTAACGATTTATTGGTCCCCCAAAAAATTCAAGAGTTATGGCATTAGTGGACACTGGAGCAGAAACATCAATTATCTACGGAGATCCGACCAAATTTGATGGAGACAGAGTGACGATTGGTGGCTCTGGGGGACAGACTATTCCTGTCACCCAAACTTGGTTGAAACTGGGTGTTGGGCATCTCCCACCCCAGGAGTATAAGGTGTCTATTGCCCCAGTCCAGGAGTACATCTTGGGCATAGATATTCTATGGGGTCAGGCTCTCCAGACAACTGTGGGAGAGTTCAGACTTCGACAGAGATGTACCAGTAACCGGGTGGAGCAGGCAATATTAAGAAGCCATGCAAAACATGGGCCTATTTGCCTGCCGAAACCATGCCGGATTACTAATTTAAGGCAGTATAGACTCCTGGATGGGCAGGGTGAAATATCGAAAACAATGCAGAAATTAGAAAAAGTGGGCATTATAGACCTGCACACAGCCCATATAATTCCCCCACATGGCCAGTGCGAAAATTGGATGGCACATGGAGAATGACAGTGGATTACAGGGAATTAAATAAGGTCACGCCGCCTATTCATGCGGCCATACCCAATATTGCCTCCCTAATGCACACATTGAGTAGGGAGATAAAAACCTATCATTGTGTTCTAGATTGAGCAAATGCATTCTTCTGTATCCCAATTGCTGAGGAATCACAAGATCAGTTTGCGTTTACGTGGGGAGGCAGGCAGTGGACCTTTCAGGTACTGCATTCACCAACGTATTGTCACAATCTAGTGGCATCTGACCTGGCTGATTGGAAAAACCCTGATGGCATTAACCTATATCATTATATTGATGATCTCCTGCTGACATCCAACTCACTGGAGGTAGTAGGGCAGGCAGATTCATTAACTGCCTATTACAACAGAGGGGATGGGCTATAAATCCCCCAAAGGTGCAAGGTCCGGGCCTGTCTGTAAAATTCCTGGGGGTGGTTTGGTCAGGAAAGACCAAAGTACTACCCAGTGCTGTCATAGATAAGGTTCAGGCATTCCCAGTCCCTACAGCATCAAAGAAGCTGCAAGAGTTTCTAGGTATACTGGGTTACTGGCGTTCCTTTATACCTCACCTAGTGCAGCTGCTAAGGCCACTGTACAGACTCACAAAAAAGGGGCAGCTATGGGACTGGGGGAAAACAGAACAGATGCTTTCCAACAGGCAAAACTGGCAGTTAAACAAGCCCAAGCATTGGGTATATTTGATCATACCCTCCCAGCCGAGTTGGATGTTCACATCATTCAAGACAGCTTTGGTTGGGGCCTTTGGCAACGCCAGAGTTCTGTTCGGACCCCCATTGGTTTCTGGTCTCAGGTCTGGCATGGAGCAGAAGAAAGATACAGTATGATTGAAAAACAGTTATTGGCTGCCTATTTGACATTACAGGCAGTAGAGCCAGTAACTCAAACGGCTGAAGTCTTAGTTAAGACCACTCTGCGGATTCAGGGGTGGGTGAAAGATCTGACCCACCTTCCTAAGACAGGGGTGGCCCAAGCACAAACAGTGGCACGATGGGTCGCCTACCTCAGCCAGAGGAGTAGTTTGTCTTCATTGCCCTTGAAAGAAGAACTTCAGAAGATCCTAGGCCCAGTGATGTATCACAGTGATGCACCAAAAGAAACACTGGTCGCTCCACCTGAGAAGAGCCCCGTTCAGGAGGGGAAATATCCTATCCCCAAAGATGCCTGGTACACATATGGGTCCAGCAAGGGCAACCCGAGCAAGTGGAGAGCGATAGCATACCATCCTTCCACTGAGACAATCTGGTTTGACAAGGGGGATGGTCAGAGCAGCCAATGGGCAGAACTGCGAGCCGTGTGGATGATTATAGTCAAGGAACCTGCTGATGGTATTCTGAATATCTGTACAGACAGTTGGGCTGTGTACCGGGGGCTCACTCTTTGGATTGCACAGTGGGCCACCCAGGAATGGACTATCCACGCCCAGCCAATCTCGGGCAAGGACACGTGGTTAGACATGGAATACGGTCAAACACAGGACTATATGTGTCTGCCATGTTTCTGGTCATCAGCCCCTACATCACCGGGAAACAATGAAGCCGACATGCTGGCCTGAGTTCGATGGATTGAGAATTCACCATCTGAGAACATCACCCGTTGGTTACATCAGAAGCTACGGCATGCGGGACAAAAGACAATGTGGGCAGCTGCTAAAGCATGGGGGCTGCCCGTACAGCTACCTGACATCGTCCAGGCATGCCAGGATTGCGACGCTTGCTCTGAGACCGAGATCCTTACCCAAAACGACAGCCCATCTTGCTAGAGGACACAATCCTCTCCAGCGATGGCAGGTCGATTACATTGGGCTCCTTCCTTGGTCTGAGGGGGTGAGATATGCTCTGACCTGCGTCGACACTGCAAGTGGGCACTGCAGGCTTATCCAGTACCGAAAGCAACCAGGCATATACCATCAAGGCACTGACTAAACTGATGTCTGCCTATGGGACACCTCAAGTCATTGAGAGTGACCAAGGGACTCATTTTAGTGGTGCAACGATACAGTGCTGGGCAGAAGAAAACAACATCGAATGGCGATTCCACCTGCCATATAATCCAACGGGGGCAGGCCTCATTGAACGTTATAACAGCGTTCTTAAGGCTGCCCTGAAGACAGACTCCCAGTCCCTGCAGGGGTGGACGAAAAGACTGTATGAAACCTTGTGGGACCTGAATGAAAGATCCCAAAACGGCAGACATAGTGCCCTGAGAATGCTGCAGACAATGTGGGCCACCCCGCTTAGGATCCAAATTACGGGCACTGATCATCAGGTAAGACCCCAGATTGGTAATGAAAATAATCTTCTGCTCCCTGCCCCTGAGAATTTAGATCCAGGCACCCATAGGATAAAATGGCCTTGGAAGGTGCAGGTAGGACCCAAGTGGTGTGGCCTACTTGCACCTTGGGGGAGATTGTTGGAGGTGGGAGGCTCAGTCGTTCCTCCAGTAATAGGTACATGGCCTACTGACACTGTGGTCAACACTCCGATCTTCATTGCTAAAGGGACCCCCATCATGTCCCTATGGCAGATCAGGACAACATGCATCGCGATGAAATTGTATAAGCGTCACGGCATATCATTCATTAATTATACACACAAGCTTTGAGGAACCACTGGAAAGCAGGAGCAGGACCTCTCACTGAGCTCTGCCCCTGTTCCCCCCTAGCTGCATCCCTGCTCACTGACTCCACCACAGAGGATGGCTTTTATTGGCAGGCACACAAGGAAGCAGAGAGCTCTGCAGCTGAGTAGTTGGTTGCTTGACTTCATCACTAGCAAACTGTTCAATATTTTGCTCATTTGCGTGTATGTACAGTTATCCCTTGGGTCACCGAAACAATTCATTGCGCTCTGAAGAGTGCCAGCCATTCAGCTTGGTTGTGGGAGCTCAAAGCAGCCTCCCCCCAGAAATACTCCATATATCTTCTCAAGGTGATGGGGTGGGGCTCTGGTGTATTCAGAGTTTCCCCTTTTATCTCTCACAGCTCTGGACTCCATCAGCCCCGTGATATCACTTCCTTGGCACGGCTGCTGCCGGCTTTATTTTTGCTAGTTTTAATCCTGTAAACACTCACAAGGAATCACAGCGAGCCCTTGGGGAAATACTTTTTCCTCCTCCCCTCCAGAAGAGCTGCCCATTCATCAGAGCTCACTGAGAGGAAGAGGAGGGACAGGAGGCTGAAGGCAAAGCAGTTGGGGAAGGACCGCGCTGCGGTTCCTCCTGGTATGATGGAGCAGCGAGGACAATCTTGACAGCTATGGAAAATAAACAAGTCCAAAGACAAAGGAGCCAGCTGGGTTCTCTGCCAGCCGGATGGTTTCTAATCTTTTATTTTCTCTGGTTGTTGATGCATTTATTGAAAAGGCTTTTCCTTGATGTGCCAGAAGCATTGCGAAGCTCAGGACAGCCAACACCCAGCTGGGGCCATCCCTCACCCGGCAGTGCTGTGCTGGTTACTTAAGAAAACAAGGCTGACAGGATGGAGATTAGGAACAATTTCTTCTCAGGAAGGGGAGTAAAGCACTGGCACAGCCACCCAGGGAACGGTGGGGTCACTGGAGGTGTTCCAAAACCATGGGGATGTGGCACTAAGGGATGTGGGCAGTGGGCACGGTGGGGTTGGTTGGGGTTGGATTTGGGGGATCTGAGAGGTCTTTTCCAACTGGAATGATGACTCTAGGACAGAGGGAAGGAAAAGAGCCTCTAAGCACCTTAAAGATTTTGGTACAAACAAACCTCCCAGAGCACTCTGGGAGCTGGGATGATTAACATTCCTTAACAAGGAAGGCAGAGGAGGGCCAAAGCAGCACCCTCCTGCGAGTCCCACCTTCCCATGTCATCCCCTGTTGCCATCTGGCAGATTTATTGGACCCAGTAACGTTGCTCCCACTGATACAATGAGGAATTGCAGGCAGGGCTGTATTTCCTCTTGAATGTTGCTTCCATGCCAGAAAAGTTCAGGTCTGGGTCAGATTTTTACATAAATTCATCCATATAAAAATACATACATATATATATATATATATATGCATACACACAAATGTATCTTTCTTTCTTCTTTCCAACTGATTTCTACTTTTCCCCATCTAAGGACTCATTCATCCTCACCTTCCCATGAAACCTCATTGGTTTCAGCAGTAAGAGGTGTCCAAGCCCCAAAAGTTATTCATAGGTGAATTTTGTTAGGAGTATAGGCTCCTAGCACTGCAATTTCTCTATTAATTAGAGGTCTGAAGGCAGCCTGGTGGTGTTGATAATGCTTCTCATGGCTAAAGTCTTTGGGATAATAATTTGGGTCACATCCTTAGGGGAATGCATCACCCCCACTGACTAAGGATTTCTGTTTGTCTTTCATTTGATCCTGGGGCTCAGGGAAATTTTCAGTCATAGTGCTCACAGGTTTTCTGTTGCTCAGAATTAACTACACCTGCCTGGTGGAGGGATGCAGGCTTTACCCAGAGGACTTTCCCAACTGAGAGCCTGTTGTCTGGGCACAATAGGTTTAAATCTGTGTTTCTTCAGCCTCTCTCTTTAGATCTCAAAAAGAAGCACATGGCAGTGACTTCCCATGCATGGCTCTTATTGTCTCACTTTCCCGTGTCCCATCTTACATAAATCCTTTCCTGCTGGTATAATTTAACCCACCCTGCTTATTCCTTCTTACCAGCATTAAACAAGAGGTGATTTTAACACATCTCAGTGTTGTTTCCTGTGACAGGGAGGTGACTCGTGTTCCCTGTGGCTGGAAGGCCTGATGGAGTCAGGACAGAGGGACATTACCTGCATCCCCATTCCCCAACCAGAGATCCCCTGTTCGACTTGATGATCCTTATGGGTCCCTTCCAACTCAGGATGTTCTACAATTCTACGTTCCATCTGCTGCTGGAGACCCCAACCTCCCCCCGCCGATCTGAACAGGGTGAGCACCTTCTTCTTCCTCACAGAACAGGAGATGGAATCAAAGACAGGAGTTCCTGGCTGATTCCTCCTCCAACTCGTGCTGTCCATATTTTCATGAACACGTTCTTGACCGCGGAAACCTGGATCACACCGCCAGGAGGGGAAGGAAAGGACTTGCTGTACTTGGGACACTCCAGCTCCATTGTGAGGAGAGAGTTCTTGTTAAATACGAGGCTGTTCCCTTGAAAGAGCAGCAGGAGCCTTTGCCTCTCCAAACACCATCCCAGACCAAGTCACACACCTCCTCACCGAAGCCTGGCTCTAAGCTGCCTTTTCCCACAATTTCAGAGCTTTACAGTCAGCGTTCCTTATTTTCCATGTCATTAATCTCCACGGGCCTCAGTTCCAAGCAGGCTGGAGGCCAGGTCCTGCCAGACGGATTTCAAGTGAAATCCAAGTTGTCTGGAAAAAAAAAAAAAAAAAAAAAAAAAAATCAACTAAAAATGTGAAAAGCACGTGAACCATCAGCTGCTGCCCAGCAGGGCCAGGGGGAGGCTGCCCAAGCACACAGATGGCTTTAGAGGCAATCAGTGGACCTCTTCTCATTTCACTTGACTTTTCCAGCAAGCAACCAACCACCAACCAACCAAATACTGGTTGGGTTAACATATTTTCATTATTTTGCCTGGGGGAAAAAAAAAAAAAAAAAAAAAAAGACTGGGAGAATATTTTTAAGTTTCTCAATAAAGATTTTCTTGCTTTGAGAACTTCCATGGAGCGTTGCAAGCCAATACATTTTTCAGAGCATATTTTCACAGTGATTTCTTTCTCATCTCCTCCTTTTGGCCTTCGTCTGAGCTGCTCTGCCATGAAGCTCCAGTTCCCCAAGGTCCAAGAGCTGAGGAAGAGGCAGACAAGAATTCTTTCAGATGGGGAAACACAGAAAACCAGTCCTGCAGTGGGATAAGGGGAAAGGAGAAAACTCTCTTTCCCGGACATCTCTAAGAAGTGTCTCACTAAAACCAACACCACAAGCAATTCTGACCCTCACCTCTTGTTCCACAGATGACTCAGAGCTTGCCATCTTTTGGGCATCTGCCATAAATCTGGGATTCTAGGCAAGAAGTTCACCTGCTTCTGGGAGGTCTTTTGTTCTCAGGGACTTCTTTCTGCCACCTCCACCCTAACAAGATGGGCACTCGGGGTTTTGGAGTGGGATTTGTTCAGCCTCTCCATTGACTCTTGAACTCATGCCAGTGCCACTGGGATGCCCCTCTGGCAGGGCTGGCTCCTCGCAGTGCTGTGCGGGCACCTGCTGCCCGCCCTGCATTAGAACTGGGGAAGCAAGCTGCTCTGGATTCTACAATATAATCACAGCTCAGTGTTTTCAGGCTAGTGGGAGGCTGCGAGCCACGAATCTCCGTGGCTGCATGTTATATTTCTCCCTGCAGAAACAACTGCTGACATGGTTCAGCTAGAGGAGTTTCATGGCGCTGCACCAGGAATAAATTGCTAAAAAGAGCAGCAGCACCAGCGTGCTGAGCAGGGATCCTTCAGAACAGGAGCTTTGGCACACTGTGGTGTGATCCATCCTGCCAGCCCTTGGAGCAAGGCTGGGATGCACTTTGGAGGAATCCTAATGGACTCTGCAGACACTTTGCTGCACTGCTGCATTGCTCTTCCTCCCCCCCCGACGTCCTCCCAAGCCCCTTCAAAACAGAGTTTGGAAGCAGCCTGTGATGCTTAAGTCCTTAAGCCCTGCCTTTCTCAACTCATAAAGGGAACCAAAAGGAATTGTTTTGAAATAACAGTGCAAATCAAATTACCCGTCACAGATAAGGGGGAGAGAGGTGAAATATGAAAAGGCTTTAGATGAAAGAAGAATTAGCCTGCAACCCACAAGGAATAACTCAATTCAAGTCTCATTTTCAGCACCCCCAGAATCTGGCGCACCAGAGGTCCCTAATGAAGCCCAGCAGATAAACCTGGCCAAGGCAATTTGTTACAGCACTGAACACAGAGCCATTTCACCAACCACATGCTAAGCATCAACCGTCGCATAAAATGGGAAAAGTATATCAACCTATTAGAAGCCATCATCAATCAGTGCAGAGGAAACCAAACCGCCCTTGTTGGGTTCCAGCCATGGGAAGCCACGCTGTGGTTTGTGCTCACAGACATCCAGCAGCCTTGTGAGCATCCTCCCATGCTGCATCCCCAAGGCGTGGGGTTGGGGACCTGCAGATGTGCCAAACGGAACCTGGGACAGAAAGGGATGGAGCCTGGAAGGCTTCTCCTTTTGGCTGCAGCAATATTAGCCCAGGACTCCTCAGACCTGGCAGGATTACTGGTGGGCTTGGGATGCACCAAGCCCTTTTGGGCAGGGGGACCCTCCTCAGCGCTGGGACCCACCTGGTTTGTAAGCAGCCTCCAGATCCACACGGATTCCTGCTGAGCCTACTGACGGGCAGCTGCTAAGCTGAGCTGGCTGAGTTATTCACGGGGATTGGGAGGATTGCAGAAATTGCTCTGTGCAGTGGGGAAGGAGGGATTTTGTTTTTCTTCTCCATCAAACTAAAACACGTAATTGAAGAGTGAAATTTGGAAAGCTTTCTCAAGGACTCCAGATATTTAATCCGCTTTAAAACACGGGAATTGCTCCCCGTTCTCTGCCTTATTTAATGGGAAACAGGTCTCTTGCTCCCGCAGCCCTTCTGTAACTGCTGACCGTTTGATAATTCTGCCTTGACACAAAGACAAATGCACTGTGCTGTCTGTACATGCATCCCCAGATCCTCCCAAATAAAATAAAAGGTTATTTTTCCTTTAACATATATTGAATTTGCAGATTCTAAACCTTTCCTTTCATGAACAGCAACTTAGCAGAATGGAGACCACAAGGAGCAGAAATTGTGGCTTGAGCACATGCTCTCCTTGCACATATGGAGGATGCCTAGGCAGTGTGCCATCACCCCCAGGTGGCTTCCCAGATTTCTACACAGAGCCATGGAGCCATTTAGGGCGGAGATGTTCTTTAAGATCAGGAAGTCCAACTATCAAATTGACATACCAAGTCCCATTGTTAAACCATGGTCCTTGGTGCCACGCATCTCTCAAATACATCAAAGACTCCCATCACCTCTCTGAGCAGCCCCTTCCAATCCCTGACCACTCTTTCCACGAAGAAAGTCTAACATCCAACCTAAACCTCCCCAGTGCAACTTGAGGCCATTTTTTTCACATCCCATTTCCTGTCACCTGTGAAAAGAGACTCCTCGCCTATCCTTATAACCAAACAGAAATCCCACAGTCAAACCCAGCAAGTTCTTCTGGACTTTCTTCTTCCCTGCTGAAACTTTTCATTAGCACAGCCTGGGAGAGACTTTATTTGCACAGCCACGAAATATGAGTATATTCTTAGCAGGAACTGTTTGTGCAAAGTTTGCTGTTGTAAAACAGGGCAGACAGTGGCTTCCCCACAGCCTATGGAGATTTCCCTTTTATCTCTCACTCAGTTATTAGAACATGTCTAGTGGCTGGCAACCCAGCTTGCAGTGGCGGGTTGGAACCTGATGATCCTTGAGGGGACCTTCGTTTAAAGCACAGTCTTGACTTGTCGCTCAGAGTGAGCAACAGCCTCTTCCTCCTTTAAAGACAATCAGGTACCACTGGTCCCAAAAGGAAGCCCTGTCACAGGCTGTCCTCCAAAACTCCCAACCCGGCCCTTTTAAACATGCTCCCTTCACCATCCCAGGTTGTTGGGTCTCAAGCCCATCACTCAGCAGTGGGTGTTTACTAGAGCCCAAAATGCACATCTGGCTTTGCAGAACGAGACCTGGGGCTTCTTAAAACATTAACAGCTTCTGATGAGCATGCTGCACCCATACTGAAGATGTGAAGAGTGAGCATGCTTCACTCTGCCAACTCCAGCCCTCAGCCCAGGGCCAGATCGCCCCATGGTAGGAATCTGCACCTCCTGAGGCCCTTCCCACCTCACTGTGAACTCTGGAACACTATTCTGATGGCAGATGGCATCAGGCTTGTTCTGCAGCAGTTCACGTATGATGGATCTCTGCACTCTGCAGATGTAAATGAGCCTCAGCTCAAGCAGGAGCCCCAGGGACTTGTTTTCTCCATCCAGGAGAATGAAAATCATCCCAACAAGTATGAAGTGTATAGTCTGAAGTGCAGCTTGCCTTGAAGTCAGATGATGCTTCTGCTGATGGATGGGGAAACATGACTTTGGATAGTTCAGAGAACTCCAGACACAAGAAGAAAAATACAGAGGCTAAAAGAAAGAAAAAAGGGTGAGTCTGCTGAACACACTGAGATCCTCAGCCCTGCTCCTGGGGAAACCTATGGAGAGTCATAACATGGCTTGGGTTGGAAGGGACCTCAAGGATCATCAAGCTCCAACCCCCCTGCTACATGCATCCAGGTCCTCTAAGACAGGATCCTCTTGTGAGTGGAGCCAGTAGCATTCCCAAAAGCCAGCCCTCGTCAGCTCCTCTCTCCCAAGGGACGACACACCTGTGGTTTCATATGCAGTCAGTGAGTGAATGGCACGCGCCATGATCCTGAAAATGTGCTGTGGGACTGCATGGATGCATTGCAGCTTTCACAGAGATCTTTTTTTTTCTTCTTATAGACTCTGCAGGCAGATGGCTGGGAACAGAAAGGAGACTGGGCAGAAGCTCCAGCAATTCTCTTTCCATGGATATCATGCTATACACCTGGATATGGGCGGATCAAACATCACAGAATGGCTTGGGTTAAAGGGTGCCTTAAAGCCCATCAATTTCCAACCCCCCTGCTGTGGGCTGGCTGCCCAGGGCCCCATCCAACCTGGCCCTGAGCACCTCCAAGGATGGGGCACTGGCTCTCTGGGCAGCCTGTTATGATGTCAAATATGACATGAACCCGAAAGCACCAGATGAAAAAAAAAGATCAGGCACAGAAACAAAGGTGTTACTATAATTAACTTTTTCTTTTTATTTACACCACAAGAATAACAAGTTGTCATAATGTGGTACAAAATACTGGACTCCTAATAAAGTTGAAATTGAAGTCGGTACTGTCAGAGAAAGACACCATTGGCCAGTTTAAAAAAAAAAAAAACAACAACAAAACAAAACAAAAAAAAAAAGAGAAACCAACAACAACAACAACAAAAAAAAAAACCCCACAAAACCAAAAAGAGAGAAAAGAAAAAAAGAAAAAAAAAGAATAACAAGCAAAAACAAGAGTGAGAAAAATATTCCAACTCCATCAAGTAAAACAAAGGACCATCAGAAAATTTAGCACAAAGAATGCTACCATCACTTAAAGAAGGGTCCATACAATAAGAGTGAAATTGTGTCTAAATTACAGCGTAAACCGGTAGCTGCTACCAATGGTGACGTCATACTGAGCATGTATAGGTATAAAGTAGAATATAATATAGTTACAACTTTTTGATACTACATATCTGTAATAAGCTCTTGGGTGAATAATGTTTCAACCCCTCCCCCCACTTTTATATATATATTATATATATAAGTTTGTCATCCTCATAAATTGGAAAATAGCGCCTCCACTATGGAGCACAGAAAAGTGTTAATTTATTTTCTTTCAATAGGATACTTTTTTTCATCAATATCAAAGACAAAGTGAAGATGAGCTGAGAACGAGCTCAACTTCGTGACAATGAAGAAACATGATTTTCCTTTCGATGTAAAGTCTTGTTTTAAACCACAGTGTTGCACAGTACACGACTGCTTAAAGTGAAACCTAGCAAGACATCATGTAAAAGTAATTGTAAAAAAAAGTTAACACAGCTGTGCTGCAGAGTTAACTCTTTAAAGTCCTCGTCATTCATCACCTCAGAATTAATGACTACGTGTGTTGACAAAGGGTTGCATCCAACCTCCCCACCCAAGCCAAGAAATCAAAATAAAATACCCAACCAAATTAAAAAAAGAAAAAAGAAAATAATAATGACACAGGCAGTTAACTTTGTGTTTCTGCGTAGCTTCCCTAAAAACACTGTTTCCACATAAATACAATAAACTCTATTATTGGTAAGTCACAAGTGCTAGATAAACGTCTTTTTCTTCTTCTTAAAATGAGAAATGTTTAAGTAGTCCTTTTTCATTTAACTCTTTCTTAACAACAAAAAGCACGATTTCTTAAGTTCAGTAAGACGTGAAAAACGTTTCCCACTCTCCTTCCTTTGCGTGTGTGTGTGTGTTTGTGTGTGTGTGTGTGGGTGTGACAAAAAAACGTCCCAACCTCAGTCTCCGCAAATGCCACGAGAGGAAAAAACCAACAACAAGAAGAACAACAAAAAAAAACCAACAAAAGAAGGAAAAACAAAACAAAACAAAACCAAAAAACCAACGCAACTTTTTTTTTTTTTCTTTCTTTCTTTCTTTCTTCCTTTTCTTTTTTTTAATTTTTTTTTTTTTTTTTTTTTTAAATTTTTTCCCCCCGTTTTCAAAGCTGCCAAGTTTGGCGTGCAAAATCTGTATACAATATAAAGACATGCCAACCTTACAGACCATGCAACCTCAAAGTGTAGGAAACTTAAAAAAATATATTCATATATATTTATATATATATTTATATATATCAATGCCCATAAAAGACCTGGGCCCAAAAAGTTTACAAAAGGAAGAATGGAATGAATACATGACTGAGACTAATAAAAAAGGAATGTTCCGTATCGAAAGTAAAAAACAAATGGTTACTCGTGTACTGCCAGCCATGCCGGCGGGGCCGTGCTGTGACACCGGCACCCGAAAGGAAGAAGCTGTCGGCTCAAAAAGGGAAAAATGCCTCAAAACAAGGGCTCCTCCTCCGCTGTGCTGGCCTGGGCCATGGGCACAGCTTGGAAGCGGATCCACGTGGGCTGGGATGGGGAGGAGACGAGCTCCGGAGCCTCGGGAAGCCCTTCTCTCCTTGGGCAGGCTCAGAGAAATGATGGCAAGAAACGAACGTGGCATCCTGAAAGCCACGGGAGGCTGGTTTTGTAAGAAACCAGCCCGGCACGGCCGGCTCTCAGGAGCTCAAAAAGGTTTGCCCCAACAGAGAGTGGAAATACAAAACCGCCAGGAAGATCTGACAACAGAAATGCTCATGTAAACGTGGTCGCTGCCCACAGCTCAGAAACGGCCAAAGGAAAATGGAAAGTCAAGTCACCAGATCCTGCGGCCAGGTTGACTTTAGATCACAGCAGCAAAGTGGTCATTGGAAAAAAACGGCGTCTGTGGGCACAACCGTGCGTCCACACGGGAAGGCTGCGTGCAGAACGCGCCCAGGATGGTCCTAGTGACCAAAGCTATTCGTGACTTAGAAACGTACTTGGGTCTGCAAAACTCAAATACAGTAGTGTCTGGTTTTTCAACTGCATTATAAACTGAGAAACAAAAAAACAAAAGCCTCTTGCATTTGCTCACACGTATGGTATGCTTCAAATTCCTTCCACAAGCGAGTCTTGAATGGAATGAAAACAGCCCCTTCAAGAACTGGAAAAGAAGTTACGAGAAATGACCCCGTTGGTTCTCCTAAGAACAGAATAAAAGAAAAATCTAGCCTTGGTTGTTCAGACGAGGGATCTGTGCTATCCTACGCTGCTGCAAGAAGGTACACACTCGCCAATCTGGTCTCCTCTGAGCTGCTCGCCTCTTCCTTGAGCCAGGGATGAGGGGCTGCTCCTGGGGCCGCGTTCCAGCTCGGCTTGGAGAAATCTCTCAGGAAACAGTTCTTCAGGCAGCTCGAGTTGCAACTTCTTCAGAAAGAAGAGGAGAGGGGAAGAGTACGTGGGGTGTGCGTGCGTGCGTGTCTGTGTGTCTGCGTGTCCGTGTGCGTGAGAGAGAAGATGCCAGCTGTCCCACGAGTGTCTGACAAGCTTTCTGTATGATAGCTACTTAAAGCCGCGTGGAATCCTCGCTGCAATCCACATGGAGGATAAATACGTCACCCATTGTAATACTACTATGTTGAAGGTAAGAAAACTCCTTATTTTCTTTACAGAGCTACTATAACAGAACTGAGGAAATATACAGTCGGCGGTATTATACAAAAGAGCTCATTGCATTCCCTCCTCCTCGATAAACGCACGCTTTCCAAAAATAAACTCTGACGATCTGCAACAATTCCTTACGCCTGCAGAAAGCTGCTCACTGTACAAAAGACTTAAAGGGGGTGGTGTGGGGGGGGGGGGGGGAGGAGGGAGGAAAGAAAGAAAAAGAAAGAAAATAATGTACAAGCAAGAAAAAAATGGGAGGAGAAAGGTTTGGACACTATTGCCATTCGGAAACAAAACCTGCCAAATAGAAAACAAATGTCAGATTCACACAAACAAGGCTTCTGTAGGGTTTTGTGAAATATCGATATAAAAATCAACAGCAAATTCATAGTCTTTGCTATAAAAAACTCATTCTTTTTTTTTTTTTCTCTTTTTTTTTTTTTTTTTTAGAAAAGGATCATAACTAAAAACCTTAAATTAAAATACAAATGTTTAGGGTAGTTGCCCAGTGGCTAACGTGTTGGCAATCTGAAAACTTTCCAACCTGTCGTCTGAAAGTCCTCAAGTTTCAACCTGGATCCTTTTCCAAAAGCACCTCAAACATTCCAATTCACAAATCTGTCCCTAGGGAACTTTCAATGGCTACTGTTATAGTATGCATTTATTACATATATTTTTCTATAAATGCATTATAAATATTTTATCAATAATTCATAGGAATCCGGTTTCTAAGCTTGGAATACATTTGGAATATACATTATACACATATATATATTTATACCTAACAATTTAAGCAATATCTCATGCTAGTTGCTTTTAATAAAAAGCATTCCAGTCTTAAACCTGCATTTGTGTCTAATACATGCTTCAACAACCAAATTGATAAGTTCAATTACTAGATAATGTAGAAGAGAGAAAACGTTTGAAAATTTGATTTTAAAAATGGTTGAATTTCAAAGACCCAACAGTATTTGCCACTTTCTTGGCAACTACCTTAATTTTTTCTTTTTTTTTTTTTTTTGAAACAGCAATGAAAGAAAACAAAACAAATCCAAACTTGTAGACAGTTTTTGGAGACGCTCTGTTCAGCTGATGCCTGCTTCCCACCATCATGCCAGCACAAGCCAAAGTCTTCCTTCCTGATGGCAGTTCTTGGCTTTCCAACCAGAGGAAAAATATTCACGAACTGCTGTGTTTTCTTTTTTTGTGTGTTTTTTGTTTTTTTTTGTTTTGTTTTGTTTTTTTTGTTTTTTACTTAAGGCATTGTTCCTCAAACTTCAAAAATCCAGCTGCACCATATCCATCAATTAAAAAAAAAGGCACAAACTCATCTTCAGATGGCTTTGGAGACAATAAAGCCGACTCCATCTGGGCTACCGTTTCCTTTTTTTGTGTTTCCCCCCTCTCTTTCCCTTTCCTTTAGATGTAAGACCAGTCCTCTTTCCCTGTCCCTCCCCATTAAAAATACACCATCTCACATTGTTCTGGTTTCGACAAGAGTGTCGTTGACTCACAGGCAGGCAAGAGCCATTTAAAAAATCCAAGAAATGAAACTACAAGATGGGTCACAAGTGGTTCAAGCGGAGATTGCTGAATTGTGGGTAATCAAATTGTAAGCACCAGTTTCACGTTAAGGTTTGTTTCTTTTATTTTCACGTGTGTGTTGTTGAATCTTTGACTTTTTGGCAACTCTGCCAAAGACTTCACGGGCGTCGTTCCCCTTTCCACTCCCGGTGAGGACCAGAGGAAGATTGCCCAGCGTTGTCAGTCCTTTACTGCTCTTCACCAGCATTTTTCATTTTCAGCAAATATATACTGTAGACGCATATAGATATGGAGAGATTTTTCGGTTGCTTTGCTTTACACCTGGTTGTCCTTCTGTATTCTGGAAAAAACCATGACAGGACGCAGGAGTAACAAGAGAAAGCTTCTTGGCAGAGCTTCAAGACGAAGACAAACAAACAGGAGAACTCCAGCTCGAAGATGAATGCTACAGGGGAGGTTCCTCTTCCATGGGTTCATCATCGGGTCTGAACAATTTCACAGCCAGGCAGGGAGGGAAGAGGGAGGAGAGAAAAGATGGTTCAGCATGAGAGCCGGATAATTCGTAGCACTAAATCTCACACCTTATGTTCCTATTACCTTCCCTGTAGGGTAATTTTGCTCAGCTGGCTCACCTAGAATTAAAACTTGCCTCCAAAAAGGCTTTTTTCAGACAACGTGTTTTCACTTGTGCAACTTCAAAATTTTTGCAGCAAAATTTATTTCCTCTCATGGTCCAAAAACACATTCTGCTCTGACTGGAGCAGAGGAATCAGGCACAACACTAAGGTAACATCTGGGGCTCGTGCAAGTGAACTTCTCTTGCAGCCCAGGTCTTTAGAGAATGCATGAAAGGAAGGAGATGGGTGAATGCATGTGCAATGGGTAAAAGGCGAAGATTAACCCAGTAAGCTGCCCCCATGGCCACCTGTGATGACAAAAGCAACTCACCGCTTCTCAGCTGGCTTCACGCCTACCGACAGAGATGCCATGGCTGTCACTGTCTCAGCCTCTTCGTTCTCACACTTCTGTGCCTCAACCAGGGAATAGCCCACTGTGGAGGCATAGCGCTGGAGTGAATGCCAATACTTGCCTGGGGAGAGGTGAGAAAAACAGCAGTTAGGGCACCTGCATCAGGATGGGTCAAGTAACCTGTTCAAAGAATCACAGAATACATGGGTTGGGAGGGACCTTAATGGGATCACCCAGTTCCTCCTGCTGTGGGCAGGGCTGCCATTCACTAGGTCAGGCTGCTTACAGCTCCACCCCACCAACCTTCCTATGCCCAGTAATAGACAGTTGAGAACTGACTGGGGAGGACACACCAGGCTTATGCAAAACACAGTCTTAAGCCATACTTGCTGTCACTTCCAGGCCTGCCTTGAAGCCCCTACATGTGGAGGGTACTTCTGGGTGCACAAGCCAAGGGAAACCCCTTGGAGCCTTCCAGGCTGGGGGAAGTGGTGAGATGGGTTCCTCTCTCCTGCTCACAGCTCTCTGTCACGAGCTCTGATATAGCAGGAGATCACTGCTGACCCTTATGGTCAAGTAGGCTGCTGTGAGAGAGGCTGCTCTGTTCTCTATGTAGAAAAATCCAATCTGCTTTCTACACAATATCAAAAGCAACATCCAAGAACTGCCAAAACTCCTATTCTTGCCACATATGAATAAATGGTGCTGCAATTCTGCTGTGTCTTGAAGATCTACATTTTGAATAAATGTTTGTCTTGTTTTGTTATGTAAGTAAGCATACAATTAGCAGGACATATTTCAGCAGAAAACTGTGCAGCAGGACAACCAAGGTATTACCTGTCTACAAGGGATAAAATCCTTGTTCATAAAAAAGAACTAAAAGTGGAGGAGGGAGGCTAAAGTAACAGATTTCCACAGCTGGAATCACACAGGAAGAATGGAGACGTAACAGCTCTCCTGGGCTAAGAGATGTTTTGTAGGGGAAAACATGCTTTAATAAAGCATCTACAAAAATGAACCAGTTCTCTCCCCCAAAGAAAACTAGGATGTCAAATCAGGGCTGAATCACTGGCTTGCAATGAAAGAAGCTCTTCTCCTTTGGCTATGGAAGAAAGGTGACCTGATGGACTTACTTAAAACCCCTCTTCTGACTTGCTTTGCTCAGTTTAATGGAAAAAAAAGAATAAAAGTCACTAGTTGACTCAAGGTGTCACATCGCTGCTGAGCATTTGAGTCAGCAGAGTGGCTGCTGGAAATGGAATTGAGATTTCTAAAGCTACCGGGCATTTCTGAGGGGGGGAAATCATTTGGCCTTTTTTAAGCTCTACTTTATTCCTATAAAGAGGAGACTAGCCTCCCTCCAGTTCTATACCACAAGTGTTTGAAGTGGGAAGATGTCAAGACCTAGCACAGTGGGATTCCCATGTTATTCAGACTCTTTTCACTCCATTCCTCAAGAATATCCCCAGGAAACCTTTAACCACAGTGATTTTAATCTCAACTAAATAAACCCACAATATTAGCAGCTTCATGCAATGTTCTTTCATCCCCATCCACTCTTCACTAATGAATGCAACAATGCATGATGAGACTCGTGTTAGTCAGAGATACTTGAACTGCTTCTGAAGATATAAGCACCCACGCTGAAGTGTAGGACAGTCTGTCCTCTACAATGATTTTAAAGGTTTTACTGCACTGGCTTTAATACTAATTCCCCCACTGAGACCAGAACAACCTGCTCAATGACCAGGGTGCCTCCCAGCTTGCTCCACCTTCCTGAACACGAACTTCTGCACTTAACAGCTTCAACTTGTGCCAGCCAAGCAGCAGGCTCTGCAGACAAGAGCACTGATACAGTCCTCTCTCAAGAGCCAAACCACCTTCCTGAATTGACTTTTCCCTGTGCACCACTCAATAAATTACTGCGTGTACAGTAAGACCAGTTGGTGGCTGCCTAAATCCAGTCCAGAATGCAGTGACGATCCACAAAGTAGGGTGAGGGTATGCAGTGGTCTGAGGTTGAACACGGAGCTGCCAGGACGATGAAGAATTGGAATGTGCACCCTTGCAGGACAGCCCAGCAGGGAACCAGCTCTGTGAATGGGCTATACTCACTGTGTATCTCAATTACTTTCTCCATTGAATGCACCGCATTAGCGTTTGCTCTCTGCTGGAGAACCTTTTCTGGAAGAGGGTCGAGCTGGAGAGGGAGAGGAAGAATGAAGAAATGTTATCTCAAGCTACAGACCAGGCATTAAGCATGATTTAGCAAACAGCTCTGCCACATCAAGCTTCTACCCCATTCCCCTGATTCCTATTATCTGCCTTTAGTTAAATATCCAAAACAGACAGACTTCCTTAGACAGACTTTCTAAGTGCTCCTGCGATATTCCATGCAGCCTCCCCTGCTCCAACACTCCTCCACAAGCACAAAATGCCACAGCCCTGGATGGAGACTGTTTGCCATGAGCAGAAAAATAAGGCAAGTGCTGCTGTCTGTTTACACACCATGTAAGACTAGGGCTCCGGACTGCCTTGTGCAAATTTTTCACTATTAATAGTGTGAAAGGAAAATAAAAGCAACTGAAAAATACAACAATGACCACACTTCTTTCTTTCCTCTGAAGAAATAAAAGGGGAAGCTTTTTAATTCCTCTGCATTTACTGACTCAGAGAAAACAGCCGGTTTTCTCACTTGGGGTGGCTTCTCTCACTTTAAGAGGACTGTCTTCTGAAAGGCTGACCTGTCCTTTCTGCCCTTCAGGAAATTATTAAACCTTGTGTTGTTGGTATGATGCCTGCCTCAATTCCCATTGGCCAAGAAGCAACAAAAAAAAGCCCCAACAACAGAGCTATTACTAGACATTTTTTTCTCTAAATTGCTGAAGAATATCCTAAGATACACCCATGTGGCTCCTGCCATCCTTTGCAAAGAGCAGCAGCATTTTAACACTGTGCAGGCATGGCTCTAACAGCAGGCAGGAGCTGGGGCTTCCTCCCTCCGCAGGAAAGAAGCCAGATCTGCAGTCCGGATATATCAATTTATATTAAAAAGAAGAGAATATAAATAATTGAAAATTTTAAAAAGGATCTTCCAAAGGAAGGAGACTGGGTGATGTTGTGTAGAGCACCAATTTTCAATGGCGTAGCAGAGATGTCTGCTTGGTAGGTGAGGATGTCCAGCAGGGCAGCTCCATTTGGCTCACATACGTGGCTGATGGCTGGAGCTCTAGACATCTCACAACTCAGTACTCAAGAAAAACATTTTGGCTGAGTTGATTTTCTCCAAACCCTTTTCTCTTTTTTCCCTTTTTTTTTTTTCCTCCCCACAAAGAACACACATTCATCACAAAGCTGGATATCCAAAACAAGAAACGCTCGCAGATGTTGACTGTGTCTGAAAATATGCACCAGTGCTCATCCGAGGGTCCTCCTCAACAAAGAAGCAGTCACAGTTTAATAGTTAATAAAAACTGTGGCAAAGTTTAACTGCAACTTCTGACCAAAGCCAAGACAAGCTCCAGCCAAGAGATCTGCTCTAGAGACCAGATGGCAGCCATTTGATAGGTGCTCCATCAGGACTAGAAACTGCTCCGCTCCAGATTTAATAATTAAGGACTGCACTTCTAATAAATTCTTTACTCTAAAAATAATTCTGGCCAAGGCTAGCTTCTGTATGACATTAAGTGAAGGCGAACGTTATTCCTGGACAAATCTTTAGTAAGAGCTTCCCAGTGCCTTTCGGTTAACGCTGACATAAAGCACACAACACCAGGCAGCTTAGCCGTGTGCTATTTCACAGATGAATCATTTCCACCGTGCAGTACTCCTCCTGAAACAACGCTCACAGACAACAGCCTCACTCATCGCTCACTCGGAAAAGGAAGAAAATACCTCTGGGCATTAGGCAACGTTTTTAAACAACTGCTTATTATCACCTCCCTGTTCATTCAGGACGTCCAGAGTCTGACACTGGACACATCTCTGCTGCTCGTGCATGAAAAATGGCACAGTCTTTGCAGTGCTGTGAGTGCTGCTGAGCACATCTTGCAGCTCCAGCAGCTCCCATTGCACAGGCACTGCTTGGGGCACCGCTTCCTAACCGGCATAATTACCTCTAAGTGATCCTCCCTGCATTCAGCTGCAATCATGCCAGTATGGAACAACTGAATTTGTAACCAAAGCAACTCAAAACATCCTCAAGCCACCTCGCACAGCTCTAACTCATTTCACATTCAAATAATCTGCTGCAAAGCTCGAGCTCCGCTTTAATTTCCTGGGCAGTTGGGAACTGCCTCTGCATAACGCTTTTCCAAAGCGGGAGTTTTGATCTCTGCCGGTGAAGGCAGACGCTGTGTGGACTGGCACTGCTCCCCTCATTTCCTACCATTTCCTCACGTAACACAACCAGCTCTCTGCAGCAAGCACACTTCCCCGCACCCGTCGCCGGCCGCAGCTGGCTGTCCATGTGCACGCATGCAGAGCTGCCTAGCACACTGTATATCAAACCCCATCAAAGGGCCGCGGGACAAAGCAACAGCAGTTCCCTCCAACTTTCTTGCATTAAAAAGGCTTTATAAAAGACCTTGATAAAACGAGTGTTTCCTGCTTTTTGATGTGCGGGTAAGGGAACGTTATCGTGATATCTGCGCAGCCTTACAGCCCACCTAGGAAAAGTGAGAATAGCTCCATCTTTAAATATTTAAAAGCGCTTTATAGATGTCCCGATGCAGTGATTAAAAAAACAAAGATTTTTTTTTTTTTTTTTTACCTTTAAGGATCAATATTCACCCTGCTAAATGGAAACACTCAGCCAGCTGACAACAGCCAAGCTATTGTGAATGCTAAGATCTCCCCAGAGCTATGTGCTCCCAAACACATTTGTGGCTCGGATCAAGCACTCCTTTATTGCACGCAGATCCTCACCCCACATTGCAGCCACCCGCCCGCACCACAGTGCTACATTAAGTGAGAGGAATGACATCTTTCACATGTTATTTCCTCAGTCTCTCCTTCAAAGCGCATCCTGCCATTAGAGCTGGCTGCGTCCTTGTTTGTGTGGAGCTGATGGGGTCATCTGTGCTGACAACAGTGCCACTGCTGCCAGATGAAGAGAACTCTGCTCTTCCTCTGCTTGCTGGCTCCTGAGTTTTCGTCTGTCCCAAGGGTTGGTGTGCTGGACAGGTTACCTATGTTGAGTGTCTTATCAGAGCTGTCTGGCCAAGCGCAAGGAATGGATACTCTCTGGATGGTTGGAGATGGGATGCCGGATGACTGAAGCAGATGCTTTTTATGAATCCCAGCTGTTTCACTGATGATGTATTAGACTGGTTGGTGAGGTTTCTTCAGGCACTGTCATCCTTCACAAAGAGTTTGGATACTGAGAGACAAAGCACTCCTTCAAAAGGCTGGCAGTCAGGGAACACAGGCAATCTGTACCTCCTTGCTCCAGCTTCCCAGACCAGAGGAAGGCCACCATCAGTCCCTGCAGTCAGTTGCCACCACAGGCAGAATGACAGCTGAAATTCTGCTTAGTTTCTCTTCTCTGTGCTACTTACTGCACCTTCCTATGCTGACCACAGGGCTTCCATCAGCTCCTGCACTGGGGCTTCTTCAGCAAAGGGAGCCTGGCTGTGCTCTCCACGGCAGGTGAAAGCTTTGGGAGGAACCTCCTCCCTTCACTGACAGCCTTGCAGAACAGACAAATGCCTTCAGAGGTCTGTTCTGTACGAGGTCACCTCAGCAGTCTCTTCGTGTCCATCTACTGCAGCCTTCTGAAACTTGCCCATTAGCACAGGATACTGGAGGCAAACTAAAAAGGCAGCCTAAAAAAAATTTAAACACACTAGCCAAGCCACCTCCGACTTCAAGTCTGAATGGATTCTCCAACACAAAGCTGAACTTCTTAGGCATACGAAGCCAAAGCCTTGTTCTGCTGTTATGTGTGTCATCAACCCTCAACAATTGCTTTGAGCAGATCCAGAGTCCCAACCATACCAGGACAACTGCAGCAGGTAACAAAAAGGGGCTGTGTCCATGGCTCCAGCTTGTGTTTCTCTGAGAAGAGTACAATTTTCCTAGGTAGAAAATCAATGCAAGGCACTTCTGCAGTCTACTGTACCAGCCCAAGACTCAGCCACTGGGATGACTGTGGTTGTCCTTCGTGTGAAAAACGTGTACAAAAAAGAAAGAGGCCTGACCCAAACAAATAATTTGTTCAAACTCATAACCCACAAATTATAAATATGCTTCTTGAACAGAAGTATATGCAGAGGTAGAGACACAGCAGATGCACACGGTTCCCAATCTGAGCTTTTACTGTTGGCAGCTGACTGCTGTACTTGCTGCAGTATTTCTGTAGTGGATGAGCCTGAACACCTTGAGCCCAAAACATGTCAAATGCCACCACTGGGAACCTTTCAATTACCAGTGATGCTGGAAGAAATGGTGCCAGCTACAGTAGATGCTAAAGCCTGGCTGCATCAAGGGGATGACTGAGAAAAGTCTGAATCATTTTTTCTTTAATCCCACCACAGAAAGAAGAGGCAGAGAAGCCAAAGAATCTGCCTCTGTAGGAAAATATCCCAACATTTCCAGAAACCAGAAACTAGACTTCCTTTGTGTACTTCTCTGCCTTTTTCTTATCTTGCAATCAAACACCCCGGCTTTTCCAGCCAACTTCTATAAGAGTTCTTTCAAAACAGCAATGAGCAGAAGGTAGGAAATAAAACGTTGAGGAAAAAAATAGAAAAGAAAGCAGCATCAAGCATGCTGCGCAACGGAGCAGATATACTGGCAGGGGGACTGCAAAGAGAGGGGAAGGTGTGGACAATAACTTCAGAAGTAAATGAAACTAATCAGTGACTTTCTTAGGAGCACAGTGCAAACCACTTGGATTAAGGTGCGGCACATTCCCTGTTTTGGAGAACGAGAAGCCCACATCTGATGGCACAACTGGAAATTCGGCAGGACGAGGGGGCAGAGGCTGTGGCACCTGGAACGTGCCCCCAGGCACGTGCCACCAGGAGGCCACGGCAGGATTTTTCGTTTCTCTGTACCTCGTTTCCCAGCAAAGCAGAAACACATGCTTCTGAGGCATCGCAAATGGCAGTCAGGTCGTGGCCTCCTTCGAGGGCCAGGACGACGCGGCCTCCGGCCAGGCCCATCAGCTGCTTCGTCAGGTACCCAAAGCCTGCGAGGGGAAAAGAGGAAATGCGAGAGAAGGGCAGAGGTTGTTGCTGGAATCAGGCTCCTGGCGAAGGATCAAAGAGTTATAAAAAGGAATTACATCATATTAAAAAACCACAAGGGATCTGAGCGGACTAAACGCATAATATAAGCCAGGTTTGATTTTCATACGCTCGTTTCAGAATTCCAGCCACGCTTCCCTGCTGGAGCGGTGCGGGATGGATCCACAACCCCTGGGCCGCAGCAAGCATCTCGCTGGAGGTTATCCCAGGCACTGAGGGGCAACGCAGCCCCCCAGCAGCCCCCCAGCAGGCCCCAGGCTCGGGGTGGTGGCAGAGGCCAGGCAGGGAAGGGGAGGAGGAGGACGGAAGGAGGCTGCCTTCGCCCTGCTGTGCGAGAGAAGGAAAAGGCAAAGTCAGAGAAGTTGTGCAGAAGGCATGGGGGGGAGGAGGGCAAGGGGAACTGGTGAAATTGCTGCCGGTGCTCTCGGTTCTGATCACGGCACTGCGGAGCCGCAGAGATATTTGACAACCGGTCTTTGACAGACGTTTCTTCCCGTATATAATATGCTGTAAAAATTCCTGAGGCACCGGGACTTTGATCATATGACACACAATACATTTCTGCCCTTTAAACAAAACAGAACCAAGCTGTGAGGATTTAAAAAACATGTCCTCAAACCAACCCTCCCCCTCAAAAGCAAAAAATAAAAAAATCCAAACGAAAGGGATTTTTTTTCTGCTCTTCATCCATGCTCCCTGCTTTTGTTTTGCAGTGTCTTAGAACTCCTATAAGTGCCTTTGCAAATCAGCAAATTAACAGTGAGATAGAAGATGCACAGCTGTAACGTGCCTATAACATGGTACCCAGCCTTGTGTTTTGGGAGAGTAGCAAAGCATGGGAAATACAACACGCAGGTAAACAAGATCTTTTCATTACAAAGTGTTTCTGGATATCATAAATAAGTTCTCTTGTAAATCTATTCCACTTTATTCTTGTATAAAGTTTATAGGCTCAGCTACCTTACGAAGGTCTGAAGTTCACTGTGCAGAGTAAGTTTCCTGACTGGAACAAACTCTTAAAGAATATCTTTCTGCTTTTGCAAGAAAAACTTGGTTGATCCAAATCATACGGCATCATATAAACCCAGAAGTGCAGAAAAAGGCCAGCCCAGAGCTGAGTGCTTCTCCTATGCAATGCAAAACATGCAAAATGGGCTGATTTAATTGTTACAAGGACAAAGAAAAAATATTTGTAAAAAAAATTTCATAAGGAACCATGGAGAAAGAAATGGATTCATTCTAGCTCTCAGAGCAGGGAATTACCTCTTTACATATGACACTGCCTCCCTTCTGCAATTTTGCATTAAAACAACTATAATTTTTTCAAATGCAGCAGCAGTCTTTTGCATGGATGACATTTGGTCACTGGAAAGTCAAATATGCAATGCTCCAAGACAACAAAGGCTTCAGGCAGACTAAAATAGTAACAAAGCAAATGAAAATGCCAACAGAAAATCCAAAAAGTTTGCTATTGAAATGGAAGGTTCGAACCTAGATCCTCACAGGCTAAAACCTGGAAATATTATAGGAAGCTCATCCTGGAAGTAATGCCTCCTGTTTATTTTCATGGAAACCACAACAACATTATTTGAGGAAATTCTCAGTTATGAAACACTCTTTCAACAGTCACCACTGTTTGCTGATTTGCATGGATGACCTGATTGAGATGTTCCTCACTTCATGACAGCTGTGCACGGCCATCCAGAACGTGGCCCATCTCTCACGTCACAGTCACCACCCAAAGCCTCACATCCACTGTTTGGTTTCCATTAATGTTCAGTAAGTGTCCATGAATGTCAACGGGTGCCATTTTTTCCACGTAGAGGAATTGAATGACACACATTTGCTTCACCCAGATTTCCGTGTCAGACACCAGTCTGTCACAATGCCCCTCTGCTAACATCTGTCATACAGCAACAAAGTGTAATGGAATACTGGTGAGAAGGTTTGACTTCTACTGCCATACCAACACCCGACACTGGTGACGTCCTGGGCCAACATCATAGAATAGGAGGCACTACTTTCGGAGCAACCCTTGCACGTTAATCCCCAGGACAACAAAAATTCACACCGATTTCAGTATTTGCTGTTTTCTAATCCACAAACTTACATTTTGCAGAGAGATTATATCCTCCCAGAGGCGTAGGATGGCCTTCCACCGCGTCAAAACCAGATGACACCAGCACAACATCTGGGGCAAACTCATTGGCAATGGGCATTACGACCGTCCTGCAACAGAAACGAACCATGGCAGACATGTTATTTTGGATCTTGGACAAACGAAGGAACGCTTAACTGATCTTGAACGAGCCCCTTAGAAAGCCTCATGTTGCTTTTCCACAATAGTTTTCCCTTTTTCTTAGATGCTGCACTTCTCATTGCTCACAAGGAAAGGTTGGGACCTCAAGATGCATGCGAGCACTGCTCTGCCTGCTGCCTCGTGCAGCTGTGGAGGGCACTGCCAGGCTTGGGGCTACAAACTTGCTGCTCGACCAGCCCAACAAGGAACAAAAAAACCAGCAGGCAGCACTGAATGGTTATCACAGGCATTGCACAGCTGCAAGGGACAAAAGAAGCTCAACGTGCAAATTATTCCACCTAACTCCAGTCCCCCATCCTCTGATATTTTGTTCTCTAAAACGAGACAGAATTGCTTAGCATCTGCAAACTACTGCTTGTTAGGACCAGTACTTCAGTGAGACAAGAGGTCCAGCTTCTCAGCAAAATGCATTTTCACTCTGGTCTCTCTCTTCAATCTACCAAATTTCTGTTCAAAATCCACGTGAGGTTGCTAACATTCCATTTCCCACATCAAGATGCCAACTAAGCAAAAAGGAAAAGTTCAGAAGAGAACAAGAATTGCTTCTTCACCTAATAGCTCCAGCACAAACGCAGCAGAACTGAAATTACAGCAGTGAAAAACGTCAAAGCAACAGAGCTTCTGAATAAACATGAGAGAGACGCACACAATCTTTTCTGGCAAGGTTAACATTCCGAAACACAGACTTATATACCAGAATGCATCTCTGTAAGCACGACAACTGCACCTTTATTGATGAGAGCTTGACAGAATACTCTGAAAACAAGGTTCTGTTTGCCCCAACGCCAATCTGAGCTCACGCCATTTCACCCTCTGCAGAACATAGTTTTAACAGAGCTTTAGCATCTCCCATGCAATGAGCTACTTGCCGTGTTAATCAAACCCAGCAAGTCATCTCCAATGCAGAGCAGAGCCCTGGTGTGGGCAGGGACACTGGTACCCAGCATACCATGTACCATCCCAGGTCTGGTGGACGTGCTGAGGCAGTATGTGCAGTCCCAAAAAACCCTTCAAGCTTTCATTTTTGTCATCTTCCTGGTTGCCACTCTCCATGCACAGAAACACAGAAATCTGTGCCATCTACAAAAATAAAACAATTCTCTGCTGGTGGTTACAAGTTGCAGAGCTTTTTGGGCAGCATTCACCCTCTCTGTGCTGAGAAAGTTTTTAATTCTGACAGAGTCTGGAAGAGGAATTTTAGTTTTTTCCTCCAATGGCTCGACTGCCATATACTTCTGTCCTCAGGGAGATTATTATGTAAGGAAGACAAAATAGTGCATTTTTCTGCTGATGGCTTTACAGTCGACAAAGCACGCTTAGTGGAACCCACAGACATCTTAAGTGGAAACCACCTCCCTGACAAAGGACTAAAGCAGCACTTTTGTAGCAAGTGCACGTGGCAAAGGGCTTTTTTTTTTTTTTTCTTCCTTTTTTTCCCTGAGCTTTGAAGTACTGCTGAGCTATTTAATTTATAACCGTAGCAGAACTGCTAAAATCATCAGATTTTTTTCCAAAGCTATGGAAATGCCGTGAGAGATGCTACAACCTCAGCTGCCATAACACCATTGGTGGAGCAAACCCAACCCAAAGCCTAAACCCAAACCCGAGCTGTGGAGCTGCATGGGCTGTCAGCACCCAGCCAGCACTGTGCTGTGAGGTGATGGCATCTTTTTGGCTGTGGCACAGCTCTCTATGCCCAGTGCACCTGAGGGAGATGCAGGGCATGATGCTCAGCTGTGAGCAGGTCAGATGCCTTCTAGCAGCACAGGCACCACACAGGCAGTGCCTGAAACCTGCAAAGATTTCAGGAGAGAAAAAGCTCTGCTTGCTGTTTGGAAGTAAATCACATTGGTGATAGTTAGAAGCAGCCACACTGCAGAGGAAAATGCCCTTTTTGCTCAGATCCATCACAGTAAAGCTAAGTCCCCAAGGGAAAACAGCTATTGAACTTCAAACAAGCCTATTTTTTTTGTCCTGATGACCATACTATAAAAAAAATCCACAGATTGGAGTTACTACCAAGGTAAGCAAGGTGAGCAGTTTTCTCCAGGACTTTTAGCTAAGGTGGCTGCAAAGTCATTCATTCAAGAATGAAACATTTCATAACACTGAATCTTCCCTTCAAGCCACACTGATTGGTTTTAAAGTATGAGGGTCAAACATTTAAATTTCCTATATTTTGGAAGATTTTTTTGCTTGTGGAACGTAAATGAAATCCTTTCATTAGACTCTGAATGTGGCTAAGCTGCATAGCTGTGCATTAACAATAACTAATACCGATGGCTGCAAACAGCAAAAACTGCTGATAATGTTCTGCAAACACTTCAGGGGGAAAAAAACACAATTTTCCATCATTTTCCAGAAGACTGAATAATGCTTAGTCTACTACTGGCCAATTCACCAGTCAAATGCTTAATAAATGACAGGCAGATTAAGCAGTTCTACAGAAGATTTCTCCAATGCTCTCTTCCCACTGCTGGCCATACAACACCAGGTACCAACCCCTGCTCAGGGGCTGCTGGGGATGAAACAGGCATCAGAGAGCATGAAATCTACAAGACAGAAGCAACAATTTGAGGCAAAACAGCACCAGGTTCCCCCTCCCAATTTGTTGCTTCTGGGATGTTTTATGGATAGAACCCCTCCAACCTCACCAACTCAGCTCCCAGACTTGCTCAAGGAGGGACTTCTCAGCCCTGGTTTTGCTTTTGCTCTGGGTGTCTGAAATAAAACCAATGTGAAAGCAAGCCCCACACAGAATTATAATGGTGTGAGAGACCAGTGTCGGAGTAGGTAAAATTAAGATGAAAAGACACTTTTCTAGAATTATAAGGGAAAGGTAGGGTGGTGACACACTGGAACAGGTTGCCCAAGGAGGCTGTGGATGCCCCATCCCTGCAGGCATTCAAGGCCAGGCTGGATGTGGCTCTGGGCAGCCTGGTCTGCTGGTTGGTGACCCTGCACATAGCAGGGGGGTTGAAACTAGATGATCATTGTGGTCCTTTTCAACCCAGGCCATTCTATGATTCTATGATTCTATGATCATGTTTAGAGAAAAGCTCCTGCATGTAAGACGAATTGATCTCACTAGTAACTGCTGTTCTCGTGCAATAAGGAGCTAGGCACAGCCTTCGTGTTGCTTCACCAGCTCTCCCAGTGGGGTCTGCACACTATGCTTTTATACAGCCCTTGAAAATGCCACGGGAATTCATAGGAGCAACCACTGTTTCTTGTACAACAAGTCAGGGAACAAAAAACTCCAGTAAAAAATAAAAAAAAAAAAGAGTTTTACAACCGTTTGTTTCTATAACTACGGAATAACAGCAATGAATACGTTTTGATGAGTTAGGGACTTTTTAAATTATATACCCTGCATTTTACGCGTTAGACTTTAATACATTTTCTGCATAATCTGTGAGATCTGTATTGCCCGCATACTTTGGTGGTGACTTCAGCCGTGGAACGTTTGCGCAGTAAATGGTCAGCTAAATTATAACGTAATGCTGCCGAGGGCTGCAGTTAGGACAGTGTGGAGGAGTGCCAAGCTCACAGACAGCTCCCCAATCCCTTCCATGGGCCACTCGGGTACCCCACCCTGCTTCCCCCCCATGCACAGCAGCTGGGATTTCACCCCGACCTTCTGCAGTGATTTGGGAGCTCTGAAGACAACGTGCAGCAAAATGCAAGGCACGGCCGCTCTCTGCTTCAGTGATAAGTTTCATTGGGAGTTATTCATTCATCAGAAGAATAATTCGTGAAGACAATTATCTTGGTTATTATTTCATTAGAGAGCTTGCTTTTATTCAATCCATACACCAGCTTATCCCAAAACAGAAGAATAAATAGAAAGCGTGACACTGGCTTTTTCTTAATGTTTTTACATAGAAAGATGGCTTTCCTCCCTAAAAGTGAACAAGCATGTGAAGGGTTAAGGCTTAAAAAAAAAAAAAGAGAAAAAGTATATCAGTATCTTTGCCTAGCTCAAAGGATTTCCACTGATTCCTCTGCAGACTTCAAAGCCTCACAGTTTGGCATTTGGACTGGTTTGAATTAAAGCTCAGTTCTCCACTGTGAGTTTCCAAGTTCATGGTGAAAATGCCTGCTGCTTCTGGAGTTCATTATGGCCAATTTTCTTATCTTTTCTTCATCTTAGGTTTGATCCCCAGCAAATGCAACGTGGCATTCGATGGGGTGGAATAACAAGGTGCTGCCTTGAAGGCATGCATTGTCTCAAGGGGCTAGCGCAAGAAAAGAAGAAAAAAAGGATATATGACCCATTCCCTTCACTTTCTAACTCTCAGGGGACTATAAATTGCAAACTTCAAAGCATTATTTTACATTAAAATCAATAGAAAGATTCAGGAAAAAAATGTTTTTCAGAGAAGCTGGTTAAGATTTGAAAAGGTCACTTGATAATGTATTATCATGACCGATCTTGGCAGAAGATTAAAAAAGCTTCCAATCTAACTTATTGACTGAAGGTGTGCACATGAGGCAGGCTACGGGAGGTGCTACCTATGAGGATGAGTCACAAAGCACTTCGTTTCCCAGAACCCAAAAATAAGGGCTGGGATTAGGTACAAAATCTGCTTCTCACATAACTGCAGTCTCTGGGCAAAAAGACACCAGCATCTATTAAGGAATGGCTGGCAAAGGTCTTGCGCTGCAGACTGCTCTGAACAATTTTCCAGGAGCCTTGAAACTCAATTAATATTTAATAGCAAGTATGTCACTCAGTTGCCAGCTACAGGTTCTCTTTATAATGCAGATATCAGTCTTGTTGACTGCTGGGATAAACAGACTTCCACTTTGGAAGAAAGTGCTGCTTTCCTGTACCAGGAATAAAACATCAAGACAAATGAGAGTTATTTGACTAGATGTTATTTTAAATTGTATACATTCTTTGAAGGCTTTTTAATGGCATGCTGGAGGGTAAAAGCTCTTTTTGCTCAATATAACGCAATATGAACACAGGCACAGCAAAGGACAGAAATAACGCTCCCAGATTTCACACATGCACTGCTATCCCAGGAAGGCAATATTCCATCTGGCTATTGCCAGAAATTTGCATCTCATGTTTTGGCAATCATGTGTCCCCCTGAATTTATGCAGGGTGTTTGCCAGAAGTGCACTAAATCTGGTCTGAGGACAGAAAACCACTTCAACTGGTAATTGTTAAAAAGGATGCAAGCTGGGGAGGCACGAGGCATGTGGGGGGACAGGGGGTGAGCAGGGCAGTCTCAAGAAAAAATGAAGCCCATGTATCCGCAGGTCAGGGAATTACATTCCTTCTCCTGGAAAGAGTATCAGAAAAGAAAATGTAGTCTCACACAGGACTCTATTCATTACTCTTCTGCTTACCTCTCCACCCAGAAAAACTGTCATTTTATTGTGTTATTCCACTGCTTCCATAGTTCATCTTAATACCTTCCTTTTCCCATTCTCTGTGGGTCTGGGAAGCAAATGCATCACATCCCAGGCTTGCAGCAAGGCCCCAAAACACCAATGTTGTACAATCACCCCATCAGAGCGTTTTGGCCCATTGCTGCCCGGAGCTTTGCTTCACACACCTCTTCTGATGATATTGACATGAGGAAGAAAATAAGGGTCAGATAAACAATTCCCTGCTATCCCCAAGTATCACGTGTGAGTATGACAGTAAGAGCAGTGGGACACAAACAACTAGATCAAGAAACAGCTCCATGCCCTGCTCCATTTGCAGACTCAAACAATGCCAGTTTTCTGGAGCATACTTGAATATGCTTGTACAACCCAACATCATGATTTACATCTGGCATTGCTCTTACTGCTCGTCAAGGAAGACATCCCAGCAACACATTAATTTAACTCCACAGCTTTGCTTACCTCCATTCAGTGAGCATAACACTTATTTGGTAGAAAACCATTAAAACATGCCCACTTCCCTTTGATAGGAATCCTCAGGAGTGAGGTAGGGTGGTAGTCACAAGCAGAGCTCATGTAAGGGAGGCAATGCATGCCAGCATGCCTAGAAGTCATGCACCATCATGTATATCACAGTAATGATGCCTTAAGCCCTGGCACAGCTGCACCCTGAAGTTCCAACTCATGGTAACTCATGAAAATTATTTGGGGTTCCCTTCCCAATCCAAGTGTATTTATGCACAGATACATTCATCCCAAAGATTTTTAGCAACAACAAAAAAGCTCATTCATATCAGTAGACTTTATATAACAGTACATCAGTCAGTGCTAAGCAGTGAGTCCGTCAATCCCCCAATGTCACAGACCCACTTCTTGTGGCTAGAAATATCCTCTTTGCTTAATTCAGCTTTATTCCATGTGGCACTGCAACTAGATGAAAATCCAGAACTCCTTAACTCGTGATTAACTTCACGACTGCACAAGATAAATGAAACCCAATTTAGGTGAAAAATATGATTGCAAGAGCAAAATTTCAATATTACCTGAAAGCAGTTAAGTATTCTGTGTCTCCCATCGGTGGATCAAGGCCACCAGTGAAGGCCATGTTAACATTGAACCCAACTCCTGCTCCTGTGCCAACCTGAAAATGGGAAACGGTTCTCTTAATTATACATGTAGAAACAGCAAACTCTGGCAACACCTTTCTGCTGCATCATGATTCTTCCAGTTGAATAAGGATTTTGATCCAATAGCTGGGTGCTAGCTAAGTTAATTTTTCCTTCTAGAGTGACACAGTCCCCAAAGCAAGGATGAAAACAGAGCTCCTCCATGCTCACAAATGTCTGATGCTTGTGGGAGCTGCAGGCAGGCTGCTCACCCAAAAAACACCTCATCATTAAGTGGATCCTTTTCCTCTTTGCATTACATGTAGTTTCTTCCCTTAATTTGTTTTCAGTTTTATTTAGAAGTATACCTTTGTGTCTTATTATAGTTGTAACTAGGGAATAAAACAATCCAATTTTAATCAGAGCGAGCTCCCCCTCTGCTGGGGAAAAATATGATTCACAGACATTTCCACTGCTAGAGGGACACGAGTGCTAAATGCAGCTGCATCCCCATCCTTGCCCCTACTGCAAACGTGCCTCTCCTTCCATCCACTCCAAATAACGGAGGAAGGTGAGAAGTTAAAAGTAAACCAGAGCCTTCTAGTACCCCATTCACCAGGAAGCAAGGTCATGCTTCCCTTCATCTGGAATCCTAAAAGCCTGTGCTCGGTGCCTACGTTGGGTGGGACCTTGCAGATGTCCCCTTGCAGTGCTGCTGCCAGCTCAGCACAGGGCTCTGCTCTCCTATGCACCACAGTTTTGTTTAGGTCTCAGCATGTGAAAGAAACCTAACAATTAATGGTGTTATACAATACGCAGCCAGGTAGTTCAGCTAGATAAAGCTGCAGAAGTAGGTCTCAGAGCTTTGTGCATTCTGAGGCAGAAATCAAGTGCCTGCTGCAAAGAGCTGCTGTGTATTCACTATACAGTAGTGCACAAGCAGAGTCATGAAGGAACTATCTCACTACATTTCAGTTTCTTTAGAAATCTAAATGGAAACATCAATGCTTGCTGGATGGGAAAACATAAAATGGGAATTCTAGGAGTTTTAAGATGTAATCTAAAATGCCTCAGAGAACACAGAACTACGCATTTGATAGAATTTAACTCTGATAAATCACACATGAAGGATGATAATGGAACATTCCTTAGGCACGACCCATTTTCAGTTTAAATTCATAACAAAACTACAGCTCAAATGAACATACTGTACCTTACAGGCCAGGGAAGGTTTTATCGACTACATACTTCAAACTGTGATTGTTCCTATGCCTCCTATTTGCAGCATGCTACATTTCAGCCTGGAGGGTGAGGAAGGATGTGATGGATGTAGTAGCATCTGTCTGGAGAAGAAAGGGCTGCCACCTTTGCTTGCCCAGCCCTTCTGCAGCAGTGTCTGAGAAACCACCAAGAACTGGTGGACTTGGCCCAGCAGCACTGGTGGCAGCTGGAGATTAGCACTGGTGTCTGCTGGGCCAGGAGGAGGAGCAGACGGGTGTGAGGGTTGTGCCAGGAAAGCTGACCACTGCGCTGGTGGCACAGCCACGGACCAATCTATTCCTCACACCCACATCCTACATCCATTAAGGGAAAGGCAGGAAAAGTACGCAAAGTCCTGTTCTTTGGAGACGAAAGCACTGTCTGGGACAGCTGGCAAAGGGCTCTGGAACAGGTTGTCCCATCGGGACTGGGCAGCCTGACTGCATTCACTCCTTTCAGCTTGTTTGCCAGAGTGAGTGCTCTCCTGCCAGCTTCCATGATGCCCGCAGCTGTGAGGACTTGGACAAGAACACACCGAGCCCACAAATGCGGGCAATGCACTACTAATCAGACACTAACAAGCAGAAGGGGGAAAGCAGTGACAGAAGCTGCCCTCTAGACCCAACTGAGGCAGACGGCCCCAGAATTTTTGGGGGCACCTGAACTGTAACCCTGAGAAGGTCCTGTTGGACGTGGGAGGCTGCAATGCAGATCCATGCTCTTACCTCATCAGGAGCACCACTGCCTGGAAAGAAGTTCCCATCATCATAGCGATGTAGTGAAATATAAAGAACATTAGGATCATTGTAGAAAGCTTGCTGAGTACCGTTCCCATGGTGCACATCCTTTGGGGACAGAGATTGCATTATATGAGGGAGGTTCGTGTCTCATTCTAAATGGAGACTAAAAGCATCAACCTGGGATTCGGAGGGGTTTCCTCTGGTGTTGAGCTTCATTTTCTGTGCTTCTCTGAGCTAACTGAAGCAGTTCATTGCAAAAGAGTAATCTGCTTTGCACAGCCAGTTTGTCTACACTTCTCATTTAACACACAAGATAAATGGGAGTAAGCACAATCGCAAGCACTTACCTGAGAACAGGATCAATGTAGTTGTGTTTAGAGAATCACATTCATAACTAATCCTGAGGAAGGTTGGGCATGGATAGGCTGTATTAGTTGCCCCATATTTGCACCTTTAATCAATCAACAGGGTGACCACTGGCACAAGTACCCTGCGAAACTGTCAGGTCTAGCTCAGTGATGTTAAGGGACACAAACCCATTGCCAAGAACCTCTCCTGCAGTTCTGCTTGGTGCAGAAACGCAGTCCGTAGCAGGATGGGTTTGCAAAACACTCCTTCCTCTGACATTAAAAATAGTTGGTGAGGAAAAGGATGCCCATCCAGTAAGGCAAAAAGACAAATACATCCATTTTAACCTGTGGGTCTTGCCCACAGGAGGTTTGTTGCAATCTACTCAAAACTCTTGGCTGATGCCCAGGGACTCAGATGTCTTCACAGCCAAGAAAAAACAATAAAATGTATCCACCACATTTTTAAATCTACATGTCACCATAGCAAAATCCCAAGCAAGATCTCAGAACATTTCACTGTCCTAATCCAACCTGGAGAACACTTCTGACTGCCTGCCCACATGCACAGAGACTGGCCTGGCCCAGAAGCACTACACTGAAACCAAGAGTAAAGCTGTGCTGGACAGCCCATCCCTCTCAGAAACCAGCCCTCACACCTCAGAAAGAAAGCTGGGATGGATCCTAGCAGTTGAGACCAAAAAGCTTACAAAAAAAAAAACCAACCAAAACAGCACAGATTGCAGTTACCTCTCCTTGAGACTGTGTTATGGACTTGTTTTAGAAAGCAACCACTTATTAATTACAATTCTGTTCGGAAAACTATGGACTCTTTAATAAGCTTTTTGTTTTGTTTTTGTTTTAACTAAAACCTTTTTTTAAAAAGTACCAACCAAACAAATTTTGGCTTACAGACCACAGACAACATTTTTTCACTGACTTACAGAGCCTGGGTTGGCCTCACGTGAAACCCAAAGAAAACCCCATGAAAAATTTCCACCTGCTCTCCTGATGGTTTACTCACCCAGTCCACTATGAGGATTTTGCTAACATTCAGTCTTTGCTGGAGCAGCTTGGCTGCAATTGCCACGGAGTTAAAATAGCAGAAGCCCCTGGAGGTGATGAGAAGGAAGAGAAAAGAGGAAAAGGAGAGGTGTTAGATATAAGTCTCCTTGGTCCCAGTGCATCTATCATCTGAGACATAACACAGTAGGAAGAAATTTCTTCTGCTTTCACTCTGCTTTCCTCCCTGGAAGATGTATGTGTGCTCAATGAGAAACACAAAATAGCCACGCAGCAGCACGTGCCTTGTGATCTGCCAGGAAATGCTTTCCTAAACCCACTGCAGTGAGATGCTGCTGGGGGCCAGCTGCCCACAGGTAACCCTCAGATCCCCAGTGCTCACATGTAAGAGATGGGGCCAGGGAGGACAAGGCAAGGACAGAACCAAGGCCTGGAGTGCTGAGATGCCATCAGCTGGAAGAGAGGAGATACGCTCACGGAGCTCAGAACTTTATAGTGAAGCACAGAAACTCCACGCACGAAAGTTCAGCACAGTACACAAGTTCAGCACAATTCAAGCATGGGACCCTACAGAATGCATGGGATATCTGGTGAAAACCCTAATACAAACCCTGCTGTTTAAAACACACGTCAGCTGCCTGACTTAACTTTGGCTTTGTGAAGCCTTCCTGCTCTGCCCCTTTCCTCAGTCAGTGTTGTGACCTCAGGACACAGCTATGCTTGCTACACTGCTATTAATGGTATTCTTACCTTCCTCACACTGTGTGAGCCATTAACATTGAGCTTAAAACAACTCACAGGAGTAAATAAAGGCAGCAGCGTTATTCCAAGGCCTGATTGTAATGTCAGTTTGTGCTAAGAACTACCCACCCAAAAGCACAAAGAAGGAATTTGCCCTCTTCATGGGAATTACTGAGAGCTTTGAATATGACACCGTTTTGCACAGAAATTCTGCAACAGTAAACTAACAAACAGCCTTTTTCAGGCTGTAGATCACACAACAGACAAACACTGAAGCAAGATCACAAAGCACGTATGCATACTTACATGGGTGTGCTTTCTTCTGCATGGTGACCTGGAGGTCGAACAACAGCAAATCCATTCTACACACGAAAATAAGAAAAGGAAGAAATGAGACAGATAGGAAGGTTCATCTCACAAGGATGGATGCATGCAGCCAGGAGCACTAATTGTGCCTTGCAATTATGTAGTTGTCCTCAATGGTTCCTGCACAGCAGCAGATGATGTACTCCCTTGTTCTGGAGGGGAAGATATCCACATGAATTTTAGGGAAACTGGCTGGTATAGCATTTCCTTCCACTCAGGAAAAAAAAATAAATTCTGCATGAGGTCACTGAGCTGACTGGCCCAGCTGAAGCCAGCAGCAAGACCCTCAGATAACATTGGAACAGGGATTTTGCTTGCTGTTCTGGTTTCTTTCTTCCTTTTAATCAGCACGTAAGAACATTCACCAGGAGTCTGCTGTTCACTTGCTGATATCCTCAAAGATTTTTATGACCAAAGCCAGATGGTGCCATTAAAATGAAGCTTGCTGGATCTCCTGCACAACACAGTCATGATCTGAGCCCTGCTGTTCCCATACACGGCCCTTTTCAAAGCAAAGTGTTGCTTACTGTCATACCAACCTTCAGTTCTCCTGTGGCCACTTTGAAAACAAGCTCAATGACGCAGCCCACAGCCAGGCGAGCAGCACCAGATGAGTGAACTTCATTCCAGATCGTGTCACTGTCGACCTAAGTGAGACACACAGGAACCATGGTTAGCAACAGTGAGGACAGCCAGGAAACAGAGACTCATGTCTGATACGGAGTTACTTGAACGTATTAAATGTGGGAACTGGCAGAACTGATCTCAGCAACACCAAGGCTAGGATCACCGTCACCTAAAGGTAACAGCACCAACGAAGGATACTCATGAGATGCTTTAGGGCCAGTGCATTAACAAGAGGAGGAAATTCAGCACCATATTTTGCAGGTGTCTCCTACCAGCACTTCTACCACCACAACAGTGTTTCCCCTCGACTGCTGGAGGAAACAGAGTTCAGATGAAAAAAGTGGTTTACAAAAGCATTCAATAATCTTGTTAATTAAAGCACCACAAGAGGGATACTTAATAATGAACTTTTTAACGCCCAGGCTTGTCAGTTGGGTAAGGTTATGCTGACACCAACTTCTCTCGTCCCATCAAAGCTAACAGCAGATCTTCAGAATCTAAGAGCTGATTACAGGCATTTACTTCAGCGCTGAATATCTGACAGCACCAGCATCCTCTACAGTTCCCCCCAGAAGATGTGCCAGCAGGCCAAAGGCACGGCATCCTTCAGGCATTCTCCGTGCAGTTATGCTACAAGATCCTGCCCTAACTGAAACCAAAAGCAGAGAGGGCTGGCTTTTACCACATTCACCCCACCAACTGCACAAAGATGGGATGGGTTTGAAGACAGATGCTGAGATGCCTGTGTAGCTTTTGCTGTCATCCAGCTGGAGGCTGCGGGGGGACAAACGGCACAGGGCCTGGATCTCTTCCCCAGCAGCCTGGCCTGTTTGCAGGATGTGATGAGAGCAGAGCTTGTTTTCTTCCTGCCAGCCCCAGCCCTTGTGAAATTCACACTGCTGGGACTATCCCATGTCAGGAAAGCTCTGCTGTACAGTCCTCCTATCCATCACAGGATAAATGCAGCATTTCTCAATGTGAAGGATCACCAGCTATTTTTCACATATTGCTCCGCGTTGAGAGCGTTTATGGAAACAATGGAGAAGGAGAATAGGAGAAATGGATTATTTGCTTTGTCTGGCAGCCAACCTGCTTACTGAGTTGCGAGGAGATACAAGTCACCCCACACAACACTGAGCCACCTCCTTCAGGGCTGTGCTGAAGGCAGTGGAAATCATTCCAGGCCCATTACTGGGGATGCTTTCTGGCACCATTTGCTCCTAGGACAGTTCTGAAGTTACAGTTAGCCAGTAAAAGTGCCAGGGCTCCCCTGAGTTAACAGGGGACAGAAGTACAACGGGTTTGAGCTCTATACAACACTGCTAGGAGTCATGAGCATGCCTGCAGAAGATGTTGTCTGCAGGTGGCAAACACACCTAACTAAGCAACTGAGAATACCAGTTTGACTTTTGCAAAGCAAATTACAGCCTCAGTGCCGGCAGTGTTAATTTCAGTTCTTGGTATCTTGGGGAAGGACGAGGCTGGTAGGACTCTGCTGCCTCACTGCTACCGTGGAAGGGCCACTCTGTGCTGGTTCCATTTTCCTCAATTCGAGGGATACAGCTATGCCATGCAGCCTGGAATGGGCAAATATAACCCATCTGTCTTAGTCTTGAAAGAAAATGCTGCAGGACAGCAATAGAAAGAGGTGTCCTCTCCCTCTTTCCCCTCCAAGTACCAGGTCCCTCACTTGAATGCACAATTTTGCACATTTATTCACCATAAAGTCAGCAAGGAAACAAATAGCTAAAAGCAGAACTCGTACATGACCGGTGCACAGCTTTACATAAGGACCCTCAGATCTCCATTTGTGCCAGCCTTCCCATAAAGCACACCAAAGCCACCAGTGCCCGAGCCAAACACTGCTAAGTTCAGGCAGTACTGCCTGCAGAAACCAGGCTTGTGTTGGCAGCACTCCAACAGGAGTGAGGAGGGCAAGACAGGTTTTAAAGAGATGATTATTGCAGAAATTAAGCACTTAGGAAAAGCATTCTGCCTGCAGCATAGAAGCCAGTCTCTGCCATGCCCAGCTACCCAGTGGGAGAAGGACTGGATCCAGAGAGCCAAGCTTGGCACTGCTTTGTCCCACGCATCTCCACGATAAGGATTTAACACCCAGCCACCTTCCCAGAGAGGATGTCTGGAGACTGCCGGGCCCTAATCCAAGGCAGCACTTCATCACGTTACACTGGAAGTGTCTGAACGGTCCCACTGAAGTCATCAGCACTCTGCAGCAGAGGGGCGTAGGCTCTGCCACGCTGGAAAATCTTATTAATGTGGCCCTGAGCTGAGCTGCACTCCGGCTCTAAAGCTGCTGCTGTTCAGTGCTCGGGCTGCTGTTGACCCCTCCATCATTCCTGAATTCTGAAGTTCATTACAGGGAGATGCTATTTGGCTTTCCCCATCGACGAGCCCTTTGATGTAGCTGCCATCACAGGAGTTGTTGCTGGGACAGCACATCAAGCCTTACCATCTGGAAGGACTTTACAGAGGGAGGAAGCACATTTCTTGCCTTTTGTTGATCTAAGAGTGTGTATTTCTCTTTTTCTCTCCCAAACTGGAGGATTCAACTGCGTCAGAGATACCAAGTCTTCCACATCTGCTGGATGAGGAGTGGATAAGCACGCTTGTTAGCTTGAGAGTAATATCAAAGCCAGAGGGGCTGCTGATTCTGCTTCACGGACTCTCAGGAGAGCTGAGGATCTTCGGACGTGGGAAGAGGGAATTCAGCTCCTGGGACCTGCTGCAGGCTCTAAAGCCTTCACAGCATGCACAATTATTAGAAAATGATGAGGGAAGGTCAGTTTGATGGAGGCTTTGTTTTAAGAGGAATGTCTAAGATGTTTCTGAGCAAAACATGAAAGAACTTTTCCTTCCTTATAAATATGAAATCTTTAAAAATACACACGACGAGCTTCCGACTCACACTGTGCACTAAATTACGTACTGCTAGGCAGCTATTTAAAAAAAAAAAGAGGAGGATCTTAAAAAAAAGTTCCATTAGAACAAGGAAAACAGAGTGACGGACAGGGGCAAGGGACTGCAAAGCGGAGAGAAACAAAGGAGTTCTGCTCTCCTCTCATCACAGCTCATCCTCACATTCAGGAGTCATCAGCACTCAGCATTCACCCAGCCAGGGAGCTGTCTTTACCTTCTCACGTCTCCTAAAGCTCTGGTTAAGTCACTGCTCATTTATTTTTTCTTCTAAGACTCACTATTAAGTTTCTTCTCATTTCCATTTCATAGAATATGGATTTTTTTGGTCTCTGCTCTGCAAGAATGTACTTTGCTGCACGCTGTACACCTGCATGGGTAAAGATTTTTTTACACCCCAAACAAGACCCTGCAATCAAAAATAGGAGAACAAACTCTGGAAGAGATCAAAACCAGTAATAATCGCTAGATTATGGATTCTCAAAGCCTTTAGCTAAATTTTCTTCTCATTATCCCAGATTATCTAACACTCTGTGCATGTAAGCCATAGCTTAAGAAAAGTGTGTGTGCTGCGGAGAAGCGAAGGTAACGGCACTAAATGGAAATACTGCTCTTGCAGATGTTGCTGAAGATCAGTGGGAATAAATGACTGTTGTTTAAATCAGAGCTCACATCTGTTGATATAAGTGGCTCTGTGGTTTCTTCCTTCTCTGCTAGGATCGGGACATGTGCAGGTGGGGAGGTTTGTTAGTGTCAGCCATGACGATGTGAGGGCTTCCTCCTATTAAACAAACCGATGATGAAAAGAACCAAGAGTTTCCAACCACAGGGGAACAAACCTTCCTCGTTGATCTTGCAAAGCTGTGACTTCATTTTAGAAGGGAGATCAAAAGGTGTTAGGTGGTGAACTGATCTGCCCTAAACCTTTTCCTGCTCCTTCAAAAAATTCCTGTTGTAACACTTGTGCTAGCACAAAGACCTCACGAAAATTCACAGCTTCCCTCATCGTTCAAAGCAGAACAAAAAAGGCTGATGTATCTGCTGGCCCCAGAGCACCTGAAAGGCCTGAGCAAGGTTCTGAGCAGCACCACAGCAGCCTAACCCTAACCCACAGCCCTGATGAGGAGATGAGAAGGCAAAGCAACAGTGCCATGTCACTGGGGCACAGCCACTGGAGGTGTAACAGCTTTGGGGGGCTTTCCCACCCCCCCCCCATCATTGTTTCACATCACCTTTCAGGCCCATTTATTCTTTTAACTTACACGACAACCCTGTCTGCAGAAAAAGGACTTGACTTCAAGCTTTCCATCCCATAAATACCATCTGACACCCCCAGCTCCTCTCCTGAATTACAAGAAACAGCAATCACTCAGCTTTCACCCACTCCAGGCCAGGCCTCCCTCATGCCCTCAGGCATTATTTTGCACCCAGCAACACTGCATTTTGTGCACTACCTTACTATTTAGCTTTGTGCTCTCGTGACACCGATATCCCCTGCAGTCAGCTTTTGTCTTCGTGACCCTGAATAAATTCCATCCCATCACCAGCATGTGCTTACAGACCAATCCTTTGCTTTGCAGCATTTCAGAGAACGTGTTGGACTCATTCTGACTGCTGCTCTCTACCTTCTAATCAGTGATGTATCCAAAAGAGGATTGCTCCCAACTTATTCTATGGTAGCCTGATTTTTCAAAACCTTTCTTTTTTTCTTTATGGATCATGTTAGCCCCCTGGCAAGCATTTGCCAGAACAGTATTGAGTGTTCTGGATCTAATCCTCCTTACGAAGCAGTCAGCCAGCTGGAAAGCTGTCTACTGCCTTGGTGAACCATGAATTATTCACTAGGCTGCACTTATTAAGTGACAGAGTCAGAGAAAACTACCCTTCTGCTGAAATAAATCCCTTCTCCTTCAGCTCTGGGCTACAAACCAGATGTCCCACAGGTGCTCAGATCATCCCGTGCTCCTGATGCTCCCTTACCAGTAAAACCAGTGCAGAGCCATTGGAGCTCACACCAACTTCTGTCACCGCCAGGGTTGCCTCCCCACAACCTCCTCAGTTTGTAAGTTAAAGACAAAAGTAAGACTGCTGATTGTCCAGAAGCAAGTCATGTTCTGCCAACCTGGTGTTCCTGAACAAAGGAGAGTCTAAATACAGCTCTGATGCTCCTTGTCCACCAAAGGAGCCATACGGTCACCTTGCAGCCTGCCAACAGCAGCAGGACCCCCAAGCATTCTTGCTAAATCAATTTGAAATTATTCAATTATACCATAACAAGCACTCGATCTCTCAGCATTCTTCACATGCTGGAACTTCTCAGGCTTGCATCATACTTCCTCTCTCACCGAAATTCTTCACAACTGATACTTTACCCTGGGCTCTGATGTTTTTAAATCTTTTTATTTCTTCAGAAAATATTGTACGTGTCTCAAAAACGTCTCGTCATCCTCTTTGATGCAGAAAATAACTTGTTTTTCATCTGCTACCGAGAGGCGTGCTCTGTGGCCCAACTAAAATCCCACTGTAGAGCTCCTTCCAACGTTTTCCCATAGCAAATCAAACCAAGAGCAACTTGTCTGACAGAACTGGCATGCTAACAAAGAGTACAGTTTTCCCTCTATTTCTTCAATAGACACGCAACGTTGCTAAGCCAGCTTTCTTGACAGATCTCACACTTTGAAGGACAGCAGAAAACAGGACTGAAAGGAGCTTGTGCGATCGGTGTGCAGATCTCCTACCCCCAAAGGAGGGGGGAAGCACTTCAACCCACCCAGGTGTGTAATGCTCAATATGTTACAGCCCATCACTGCGTGCCGTGGCCTCATTTTCCCCACAGATGCATAGCTGCAGTGTATATACTGATCAGAAATGCAGCCCAAAAGCAGCGAGGAATCTGTTCTCCTGCAAGTAGAAGCACACAAAGAGCCCGTGCTGCCTTCCAATGGAACTGGGGGGAAAAAAAAAACAAGCAAAACAACCAGAATGCATTTTTTTTTTTTTTTTCCCATGAAAAATCTGACAAGCACGTTGTTGATGACTGGTAAATTACCAGTTCCACAAAGCTCTTCCTCCAAAACATGAAAGCATCGGTCGGGATGACTGAAATGCTGCAGAAAAGTGGAAAACTGTTTTATTTCATATTTAAGGCTGAGTGGAGACCAGCGAGCAGCAAATATTATCTTTATCAGCAGCCTATCAGGAATACCAGCGCCGTGGTGCTTCCTGCCCTGATTCAGGATTTAATGCAAGACTTCTGGGACCGCGTTAGGCTCAGGCACTGTCTCTACTTGTTACCATTCAGTCTTCATTTGCAAATGATAATTTTTTGCTTTGAATGGCATGCCTGACTGCAGGGCAGGGTAAATCCAAACCTTTTAAACTCCAGCCAAAAATTTGTCATGAATTAGGAGGCTGCAGCATATTTACAATACAAAATAAAATATCTCTACGAGTGCTCAGTTGTGGCGGTATGAATAAACGCCGATTATTCTTTTTTTTTTTTTTTTCTTTTTGACGGGATAATTTTCAAAGCAGTGATTTTGCAAAGACTCAGGAAGAAAACAATTTTGTTTCATTTCCATAACAGAATCCAGACCTCCAAATTCAACCTCACGAGCTACAATTATGCATAAGAACTACGACTGTGAATTTTCAAACACAGCGCCTTTTATTGTCTCTTCTCATTCTTTTCCCTTCCTGCTCTATGAGGGTTTCTCTACTGTCACCCTGCACAGAAAGTCTGAGCTGAAAGGAAAACTTTCAAGATTTCAGGCTCCAAACAACAAACCCAAACCTTCAGCACAAGGCACTGGAATGATATTCCTTCTTTTCAGTCTTCAGGGAATAAATGTCTTTTTTTGTTTGTTTGTTTCTTTTCAAACTGTATGAAATCTTGACAGATGAAAACTGATGTTCAGCTGCTCTGTGATGGATGGACGGGTATTTCAGTCACTTTCAGAATTCAGCCTCAAAAAAATGAAAGATGCCAAATACCAATGACTGCAATTTTACCCTTTGTAATCTGTGAGGTTTTTCATTCCAGGACAATAACACAGATGCAAAGAACTCACTATTTACTGAAACTTCCCAACTTTTGTCCTTCAGTATCACTGTTTTATTAATAAATCTTCCACCTGCCCTGTGAGACAGGCAGCTCTGAAGCACAAACACCAAAGATGAAACACTGACGCAGCACAAGCAGCACATCTTGCTTTCTGTGTGGTTGCAGTGCACTTTTGGATTTGAAGGTTGCTTTAAAATTCAGTAACCTCTTAGACATTAAGCATCACTGCCTGGGAAATGAAGTTTCTTGTCCCCAAAGCCAGAGAGAAACATGCCTATGAATGTCACCCACGCTTTTGGTGCTCCAAATAGTTTCAAATCATCACACTGCTTTTGAAGAAAGGCACGTGAGGCTGTCACTGCAAACCCACACCCCAGGCAGACCCTGTTTATGGAGAACATCTGGTAGCAATTACCCACTTGATGGAATGCAAAGCATCGATTTTTGTTACCAATGGGACTCAGAGAACAAACAGGACATTATTTACACATTAAAGAGAGTACTCACCCCGACACCACCACAAGGAAGCCTGACAAACATCGACGTTAGAGAACCTGTAGGAAAAAAAACATACATATCCAGTAAGTCAGAGAGTCAAAGTTCACCAGATTGCGGTCCAATTTTATGGCAATGCTGAAATCTTTCTGAACACAGTCACAGATCACAGTTTTCTTGCAATTTTCAGAAGACACGCAGCCAACCCTGCTATATTACAACATGCACATAAACAATATACACACTTGGACGTGTTCAAAAGCCTCTCTGACATAAAAGCCTTCTATAAATCACCCATTTTTATGCAACAGTTCTGCACTGTTCCACATTTCAGGCAATCATGCTGACTATAAATGATTGAGATGCTACCAATGACTGCTCAGCATGTCTGAGGTGAACATTTTAACCACTTTCAACTGAAAGAGGATGGAAATCATGAAAACCCTCTAATTATCAGTCATCTGCACAGGCACTAGAAGACTTTTGAGTCTTCATAAAAGACAGACAGACAAAAAATAAACCGGTGGCAAGCAAATAAAACATGTTTTTAACTGAAAGAGCAAAACCAATGTTAATAATTCGGGAAAAATGAAGAAAGCCATCTGCAGAAATAATTCTGTAACTATAATGAGTCTAACATCACTTCCTCAGCTTGTGTTGCAGCAATATTATCCATTGAAAATGTTGCATATTTATAAACCATGCACTGAAAACTCTCATGTCTACTGCTACCCTTTGTGCATGACTTGTATACGTATCTACACACAACAGGCAAGTAGGGAGAAGAAAATATGCACGTGCCAGCACCATAAAAGATCTGCAGTACAGTGCCAGAGATTCATTTGCCTGTTACCTCTTTAAAACTAATGGAAGCTAATAGTCAGACACATATGCTGCCCTTTGACTGGGAGTGGAGTTGGTGCATCTGCATTATCAATCCGAGCACATAGCGAGACTCTCTCTGTGATTAGATCCACATGAAAACTCTTAGCTCATCCTGCTTTAGACCTCCTGTCACATCTTTCACTGTTAATCCACCTATTATTTCAATATTTATCTTCTTAACAACAATTTATGATTGCTATCCACAAATTAAAAGCAGTCTTATTTGCCTGCATTTAAGCTTGTTCAACAGGTTCCAAAGCTCCACAGCGTCAAGTGATAAATGGATTCATATTCTTTATCTTGAGACTTTCAATGGCTATAGCAACCTTTCCAGGGGTAGAGTTGTGCAGCCTGCCACCTTCAAACCCTTCTGATATAACACAGCAAAGATCCCCGTAATGCCCAAAGGGGGGTCAGCCTCTTCTCCCATATGACTGGTGACAGAAGAAGAGGTAAGAGCCTTGAGGTACCAGGGAAGGTACAGGTTGTATATTAGGAAAAATTTCTTCTCAGAAAGAGTGGTGAGGTATTGGAACAACTTGCCCAAGGAGGTGGTGGAGTCATCATCCCTCCAGAACCATGGAGATGTGGTGCTTGAGGGAGGTGGTCAGTGGGCATAGTGGGGATGGGTTGGCACTGGACCAGATGACTGTAGATGTCTTTCCTAACCTGAATGATTCTATGATTCTAACTCTATGGAAGTGATCTTCATTATCAGTGGTGGCTGCTGGTAAAGAAGGGCACTTTTTGAGGAAGGAGTGAGACTAACAACTGCAGGACTATTCTGCTGGATACCTTCTAGGAGATCCCTGTCTTTTTTAAACTGAGTAGCCCAGAACTGGATGCACTAGTCTAAATGTGGCCTCACTGTGGAAGAGCAGAGGGGAGGATCACCTCCCTTGACCTGCTGGCCATGCTCTTTAATACACGCCAGGATACCATTGGCCTTTTTGGCCACAAGGTTACATTGCTGGCTCATGGCAAACCTGCTGCCCACCAGGACCCCTAGGTCCTTTCTCACAGAGCTCCTCTCCACCAGGTCATCCCTTAACCTGTAGCAATGCATGTGCTTATTCCAGGTGCAATACTCTATATTTGCCCTTGTTAAACCCCATCAGATTCCCTCCTGCCCAACCGTCCAGTATGTCTAAGTCTTGTTGAATGGTAGCACAGCCTTCAGATGTGTCAGCCACTCCTCTCAGCAAACTTGCTGAGAGTGGTCTCCATCCCTTCAACCAGGTTGCTGATGAAGATGCTGAACAAGACTGGACTGACCCCTGGGGAACAGCACTTGTTAGAGGCCTTTGATCAGGCCTTGTGCTGCTGCTGATCACCCTCTAAGCTCTGCCAGACAGCCAGTTCTCAATTCACCTCACTGTCCACTCATTTATCCCACATTTTCTAAGTTTCATAACAAGGATGCTGTGGGAGATGGTCTCAAACACCTTGCTGAAGTCAAGATACACAACACCCACTGCTCTCCATGCATCTATCCAGCCAGTGACGACATCAATAGAAAGCTATCAGGTTGGTCAAGCATGATTTCTCCTTGGTGAATCTATGTTGACTGCTCCTGATAACCTTCTTCTCTTCCAATTGCTTGGAGATGGTGTCCAGAACAAGTTGTTCCATCACCTTTCCAGGGATGAAGGTGAGGCTGACTGGCTTGTAGTTTACCGGATGCTACTTCTTGCCCTTTTTAAAGATTGGAGTGACAATGCCTAACCTCCAGTCTTCAGGCACCTCTCCCATTTGCCAGGACCTTCCAAAGATGAAAGAAGAAAGTAGTTCAGCAGTCATTTTCCCTAGTCTTCCTTTTACTGTTGACATACTTAAACTTTTCTTTTTACCTTTTACCTTCTTTGCAAGGTTTAATTCCAAGAGGGCTTTATCCTTCTTTGTTGCATCCCGACAGGATTTGACAACATTTCTATATTCTTCCCAGGTGTGCAGGCCCTTTCTCCACATTTCACGGACCTTCTTCTTTCCTTTCAGTTTATCCACCACTTCCTTGTTTATCCACACAGGCCTCTTTGCCACCTTTCCCCAATTTCTTACTCTTAGGGATGCTTGGAAGAAGTGGTGTTTAAGTGCTAACCAGCTGTGATGGGCTTCATACCTTCTAACACTCTAGCCCATGGGGGCTACCTCCAAGTTAAGTCTTTGAAGTCAAGGTTGGCTCTCCTGAAGTTCAGGATAGCAATTCTACTTATGCTTTACCTCTTTCAAACAAGATCTTAAACTCCACCATCATGTAATAGCTGCATCCCAAGCTTCCCTTAGCCATCACACCCCTGACCAGCCTTCTACACTCCTCCTCATCAGCTCTTGCACCACCTGCACCAAAAAGTTATCAACATGCTGCAGGAAACCACCTGCACTCTGTGTGCCTGCCTGTGTTGCTTATCAAACAAGTATCAGGATAGCTGATGTATCCCATGAGAACTAGTGCCAGGAACCATGAGGCTACTTCCAGCTGTTTGTAGAAGGCCTCATCCATTTCCTCCTCCTGACTAGGTGGCCTGCAGTACACACCCACAACAGCATCACCTATGTTAGCCTGTCACTTAATTCTTACCCTCATGCTCTGCCCTTGATCATCATTCCCTCTGAGTGAAGTTTGATACATTCCAGTTGCACTCTCACATAAAGAGCAACTCCATCACCTTGTCTTGCCAAACTGCCTTTCCTAAAGAGGACACAGCAATCCATGACAGCACTGCAGTCAAGTGAGCTGTCCCACCATGTCTTCGTGATCACAGTGAGATCACGGCCCTGAGACACATCACAGATCTCACAGTTCTTCCTGTTTATTTCCAGCGCTGCATGCACTGGTACACAGAGGTACTTCAGGGAAGCAGGTATCTCTTGAGGGATGAAAGAAGGTTTAAACCCTACTGGTGATGTTATCACAAGATCCAACTGGACAACTGAAAGCTTTTCTCCACAGTTACTAAAAAGACAGCATTATCAGGCCCCTCTCTGTCAAAAGTAACTCCAGCCCCTTCCCCCATCAGATCTAGTCCAAAGCTCTGGTAATCAATCCAGCCAGTTTGCACTTCTGCCCCATCTGCTCAGTTGCATTCTGTCTGACACCCACATACCTGGTCTCTCCAAGACCTGCCCAAGATCACAGCACCCAAAATCTTGATCCCAGCTCCATTCCTCCAGCCAGTAATTTTCCTGATCTATTCTCCTTCTTCCTTCCAGGACCCAGCCACCAGCTGGGAGGACAGAGGAGGATACTACTTGTCCTCCTGATCCCTTTAGCATCTTTCCAAGGGATGCAAAGCCCCTTTAATATTCTGTGTTTTCCTCGTTGCAGCCTCCCCTGACCCTACTTGAATGACAACAAGCAGACAGTAGTCATCTTGTTTTATCAGATGTAGTAGAGTCTTCTTACCATCACATGTCCCCAGAAGACAGCAAGTCTCTTTGAAGAGGTTATCTGGCAACAAACGGAGGCCTCAGTGCCTCCCAGCAAGGAGTCCCCAGCTACTAAGACTTTGCCATTTTTTGGTGGTACAAATTTTAATATGATTCTTTGGTTGGACCTGTACTACATGCTTACTGCATCATGGGCTCTGTTTGGTATCTAGGCATTCTTTTGTTTTCAGCCCCACAGCCTCATATCTGTTGCTCAGGAGACTGTATGTAGGAGGAAGACATCTCCTTCTGCTCCAAGCAATCCTTGTTTTCATCTTTCAGCTTCACAAGTTCTTCCTTCTAGACTGAGATTTCTCATGCTTGAACAGAGGAAGTTACCCCATCACAGTCATATATATGTCAAGATACTCAGGTCTTCCAAGCTAACATGAGCCTCATGCGAAGCTTTGGTCTCAGACTTCAAACCTGCCATACATTTAGCCCACAGATGTATTTAAAAGAACCCCACAAAGCTGTTATGTACATTTAAAAGCCTTTTAAACTTTCAAAAAGAGAGCATAGCTAAAGGGAATGCTTACAGGCTTGTTCATCTCTGTGCACAGATACAGATACCGAGGCTTTTTGGGGGGGGGGTTCCCAACACATCAGAAGCTGTGTTCTCTGCTCCAGCCCAGAAGCCAACAAGTTAGGAAACTGTACTGGTTTTCAAGACAGAATTGCTCTGCTGTGAGCTCAGCTAAGCACTATCAAAAATCCCTTGCAACTAACAATCTCAATGAACTTTCTATGTCTTCAAGCCTCAAAACTAATAGAAAAGCTGCTGGGCAATGCTGGGCCATGGCTGAAGCTTCAGCTGCAATCCCAGCCAAACTCTGGTCTCACTCACAAATAGGTTATTCTTGGAATGATTTATCAGAGTACAGCCCCTTGACAACTTAATGTTCTTTGCAAATTACACATACGCATGCAACTCTTTGTACTGGAATGCCCTCAGGTGTTAGAACTATTTTTATTCACTAGAGGAAACTTAATTTCTAGAGATATTTTAAAACGTGCAACTGAAAGACATGTGGGGTGCACAGCACACATACTGAAGTACTCAAGGGTAGAGTTTATCCTCCTGCAGGTTCTCTAAACAGGTTTGTTTCAGTCAAAATGTGGGAATAACAATAAACTTTCTTTCCACAAATACACCTGTGGAACTACTGATATAGGTTGTGCCAAGAGTTGAATGCAAATGACAAAGTATTTTGAGAGGACGTGACATTTGAATGAGAAGGAAACAGTTATAGTGTTACCCCAGTCCACTCTAAAAACGTATATATATCTTGCAAGGGGTATCAAATGCCTGACTTTAAGCTGCTTCTGAAGGAGTGAGTGTAGGGTGATTCACTGCTTCTCCCAGCCCCACACAGGGTATCAACCCCATCTCATCCAGGTTGGTGAAGCCAACAGTGCTGAAGGACTGCCTGCATCCCACCATGAGGAATTCATGGGGACAGGTCATCATCTTCAGCTCTGCATCATCACTACAGATCAGTGAAGTGAGATCAGTCAGAATGAAGGTGGTGCATGTGCAAATGAGGAGCCCTCCTAGATTTACAGGGGAGATTTACACCCTGTTTCTCTGGATTAATGGATATGCCTTATGAAAAGCAAGAATTTTACACAACCAAAGATATAACATCATAAATTTCTTAAACTGTATATACTAATTGTGCTATCATTCAGCCAGAGATGTCTATTTCTCATTTCTCTGCGTTTTAAAGAGATGGCAACTTAGCTATAAATACAGCACTAATTACATGTTTAAACAAGTGGCTAATAGCTTTCCTCTTTGGGGATCTAATGTACATACTGAGTATGTTGCAAAAATCTTTCCAGTTCTTTTGCTATGACTACTGCAATGTGCAGGTCATCAAGTTAATCCTCTTTTTATATCATTCAAAGTGAAGCTAATCCCAAAATAAACATTGTTAACTTCTAGATTCCATAACTGTCTTTTTGCTGATCCCCATAGCAGAACTTCACAAACTGCCCCTCCAGCTTATTACCTCCTGCTGTGAAGAGGAAAAAACAAAGGGTAAAGAAGATGCTCCATGATGGTAAGGTGCCAAAATCAATGTGAACTGGTTGCTCTGGTTGGAAATGGCTATCTGAACAACCATCCTCTAGATAGTCTGCAAGGAAATAGTCTACAGAAGCAGCCCAGTTTCAGAAAGATCCAGTTCCCAGTGAAAGGAATAAACAATCTTGTCCAAAATTAAACAAATGTAGGACTTTCAATAAGAGGCCCCTGCATCTTTCTTGTGGATTATCCATACAGTCCTGACATCTATTTGTTGATGCCTGTGCAGCTGGTTTGTGCTGCAGATCCAGGTCCTCAGCAGGGTATTCTGGTTATTAGCAGGCAAGGAGCACAGAGCAGACTGTGCAAAGATATAATAGACTCTAAATTATCTTTTCTCTTCAGAGAGGTTGGTTTTAGGTTGGTTTTAGATTTTGAGGGCATTCATTCAAGGAAGCTGTAGCTAGCTAGGGTTTAGGGATTGCCCAAAGAAAGGAAGATGTATAACTCAAGACAATGCTGACAGTAGTGGGGGAAGAATCATCTTGGGAACTGCCTACAGCTGGGGCTGGTGGGAGCACCAAGTGCTCACCTTTCACACCAGCAGGACTAAGGGATTGCCAGAACTGGGGCAGTGGGCAGTAGTGTGAATGCAGGGGGTCAGGAAGGGAAGCACACCCCACGGTGAACAATACCTAGAAGTTTCTTGCTGTCCAGTTTCTGTCTGTTCAGAGGGTTTGTGCCGTACAGCAGTGTATGAGCTTCCGAGTGAACTGTCTGCAGCTCTTCTAGAGTTGCTTTTCTTCCACGAATGCACTGAAAGAGGAAAGAAAACGAACGATGAGATCACTGGTTTAATGCTCAGCTCTCATTGCTGAGTACAAATATTTTTTCTTTCTGTAACTTAGCAAGTCATAAAGACAACGACCAAAAAATCTAACACTGGTTCTCACATGAAAAAATCTTCCTAGGACAGATTTTGGTTTAAGCCCAAAAATGCTGGTGAAGATATGAGCTTGACATAAAAAGTCATCTTTGGATTTTTTATTTCTTTATTTTAAAAATATTTACCAGAGAGCACTTGCTGAACTACACAGGGACTGCTAACTACTGATTATTCAGGATTTCAGTTATAAACCATTATGAAATGATTTACTGATGAAAAAAACTGCAAAACTTTTATTGATGTCAACAGAATCCAACTTCACTCTAAATTTAACAAACTAAGGTCTTTACAACTCTTTTCATAGAGTTCCAGTATATCTTTCAGGTCAGACGGAGCCACAGGCAACTGGATCTAGTGGGTGGTAACCCTGCTATAACTGGATGGGCTATAAGGTCCTTTCCAAACCAAGCCATTCTGGGATCTTTGAGGCTTTCCTTTTGTTTCTATTGCCCATTTGTGATATAACATGCTTGTCAGCTTGCCAGAATGTGCTGGGTAGTGCAAGCTGGCCTCTCGCAAGGAGCAAGCACTCTCTGGCAGGCAGATGCTGCCTGGAGGATATCAGGTATTCCAGAGAAGGCAACCAACTCCTGACAGTGGAAAAAACATCTTGTCTTTTGCACTGGGAACTTGCAACTGCCTCCAAAACGGTGGCAAGGGAAATATGCACAGAGTTGCTGAGGCTTGAGGTAATGCAAGAGGTGGGGAAGGAGTTACTTTGAAATAGGGATGGCTTTGCTTCAGAAACTTGCATGCACTCATCTCTCCAGAAAAAAAAAATAGAGTTACTTTATACTTTTTTTTTTTTTCTATGCAATAGTAAAAGATAAGTAGTTGGCAATAAGCATGCTGGAAGCTCTGAAAGCCTCTTGTGGAGATCTCAGGGTCACTCTCATGCAAACATGTCCCTCATCACATAGTGTGCCCTGCAGTCTGTGCAGGAATTCATGTATGCACACGAATGCCCATGCACCAGCCCCTCCATGTACCCAGCACAGTCTGCAAAATAAACTTTAGGGAACTGCATCTCAAAATTTCAGCAGAAGCCCTCATCACGTGTTTCAAAGCATGCAGGAAATCCCTTTGTAAAATCGTTTGAGCCATAAGGCAGCAGAAATCAAAGCACTGCAGGAGTGCTCGTGCGCTCTGGCTCTCGTAATTTTGGCATCTCTGCTCTCCAGTTCCTCTTTCATTTTCTCCGTGCTCTGCTCCACCACCTAGCATTTCCTGGGGTTAATGATGAGGCAAAAATACACCATCCCATTAAAGAGGCAATAATCACAAAAATGCTAGACCCAGAAGGGATGGAAATATCTGGCAAATCCCCCCTGAGCTTTCATCCTGTCTTCCTTTTTTGTTCATGGTAAGCCTCTCTCAGTTACCCTTAGAGGCTTTTACAGCTTCCCTTTTGCCCATATGCCAATTCTTTCCCTTTGAACGAGACGTACTGACCCATTTTCGGCTGCTACATTTAGTGGACAGACAGAAATAGTTTGTTGTATTTCTTGGCATCCCGTGGATGCACGGGAACAGCCACCCACTGCAATAAGGCGCCAGCTCCTCTGTGGATGCTCCTGGTTAACAGAGGTGGCCCTACAAGCCCATCCAAGGTCTGTGCTCAACATCAGGGTGTGGGGACCTCCCTGCCTCATGGCAGCATGAATGGAATGGGATATGAGAGAGAATGGAGAAATTTCTTTTGTGCTTCCAGTGAAATGCATGCAAGGAAACAGCTAATACTTGCTTGTTTCAGTAAGGAGTAACTGACTGCAAAGAACTGTGCCTGAGATGCTTTTGCACCATTCTTATTTCCCAGCTCACACACCAAAATCTTTATCCTCAGTTCTAATGCAAAGATACCCAGAAAATGAACTCAATCCCCACCCAGACTAAAGAAGGAACAAAACATTCCTCGGATGTGGATGACGGGTTTCCAAACCTATCACAGCATGTTACTCAGTGTGCTGTCCATGCTCCAAATTTGAGCAGTTCTTCACTTCAAGAGTTCTTAACCTCTTAAATCACGATGCTTGGTCAGTCCTGAGACTTTGCAGTGCTTAGGATGAGAAGAAATGGTCTCAAGTTTTGCCAGAAGAGTTTTCAATTGGATATTCACGGAGTCAGGGCTCAGGCATTGGAAAGGGCTGCCCAGGGAAATGGTGGAGCTCCCATCCCTGTTTAAGAGATGTGTAGGTGTGGTGCTTAGGGACATGGGTTAGTGGTGGACTTAGCATTTGGGAATGGCTGGACTTGTGATCTTAAGGGTCTTTCCCAACCTAAAAGATTCTATGATTCTATCCATCTTCTCACTCTGTATTACCCCCTTATAGTCTAAGGCACTTCCTGGCTGTCAGAACCACGCTTTACAACTCAGGAGGTGGCTTTTTAACCCTAACTTGACATTCTCAACATCTCTCACGCTGCTCGATACACTTCCTTCTTTTTCTTCATAGCCAGTTTTCCCTCATTTCAAACCACGAAATGCTAGGTTTGCATTTTATCCACCCTTTCACCCCATGATGTTTCAATACGAGAGGACATGAAACTTGAGAAACAGCGAACCAGATCTCATCCCACCTACACCCCTCCCTCTGTGCCACACAGAGCCATGAAACGGCAACAAAGCTTTTTTTTTCCCCAGGCACCAGCACCACCTCAGTGCTTTGCAATGAGAAATTTCTGGTCCACAGCTGATGCCCAGCAGTTCTGCGGTGTCGGAGCAGCGACCGATCGTGCCTTCAAGCCAAACACAAGCACCATGCATTGTCAGGAACTCTGCGTGCATCTCCGCTCCAGCAGATGGCTCAGCCCAAGCTCTATTTTTCACGTCTGTCCTCAGCAGCTCCAATTAACCCGAGGGCTTCAGCCAGCAGTGCTCGTACTCTGAACAGCACAGGATTGCTGCCAAGATGTGCCTGGAGACAGACTCTGACTCAGGAACTAATTCTTCTCAATCCTGGTCGAGCAGTCCAAGGGTTTGATTATATCCAAAACACACAACAAAACCTATTGATTTCCTGATGAAGGCTGGGAGGATTATGCTATACAACAATTGTGGGTTCTCGTTTGGGGGAGAGCCTATTTTATTGCGATTGCTTCAATTAGGATAATTGTTGCTTTTAAATTCTGAACATATACCAAAGCAGTTGCCATGTTTTATAAAGCTAACTTAATTAAACAAGTTATGCTCTAAAACCACAGATGTCGTTAAGCTCAGACAACTGCTTTCATTCCAAAGGGTCATCTTGAAACTCATGCAAACCTGTTGGACTTTTACCTATCACACTGCAAATCTGCTGCACATCTTCCCCTCAGCTGGATGTCAAATGATTTTTTGACAACTTCAGCAAATACGTATCTGTTTCACTGCTGAAAAATGAGGGGAGTGGGTGGGCGGGAAGCGCTGTGCTTTTTCTGTTCTAAAAATATTCATGCCCCTTCTGGATCCCTTCTATTGCCTGCAAGAGAAATGACAGGAACTCGGCGCTTGGCAGGTTGTGCAGGAGCCCCTGGGTTGCTTGATGAAAATGGGCTTTTGCATTTCTGAAATTTCAAAGCGTGCATTTTTTTTGCATGCACAACAAAATATTTATCTGAGAGTCCTTTCCTGGCACGAGGCTTGTGCACAACAGAACCACCAAAAAAAAATTTCCAGGAGACAGACACAGAGAATTGTTTGAGCTGGCATGAAAAAACAGAGCACGCAGTTGTGTGGGGACCAAGTGTTGAACTGCTTCTGGAAGAGAAATGGGGGTCCTGATGGAGCTGCATGATCAATACACAGTATATAGGATTATCTGCTATGCAGGGTGCAGGTTTTAATCCATTTCTATCAAATACTTGCTGCTAACAGAATCAAACTATACCCACAACCAGACCACAGCAAAGGGCTGCTGAGGAAGCAAGAGGCAACACAAAAATAAGGAAACTTCAAATTTCAAACTGTCCTTTTACAGACACGAGTTGTAATAAGTGGATTAACCAAATAATCACAAACAATTTTCACATCAGGCCCTTGGGCTTACTTAACTGGCTCATAACGTCTGCGGCACAAGACCTGCAACAGTGAATATAAAATGAGTGCACACAGAAGTGCCACCAATACCAGCTAAAATATAACATAGAATAAAAGAGGAGCTGAGGGAAAAAAGGCATGTACACACCTGGCAAACTGCTGACTGCCATAACCCTGGTGTTGCTGTTGACTGGCTGCAGTTGCCACAGACCTAATACTAGGACAGGGGATGACGAAATGGCTTTGCAACATGGAAATGAATTACTTTGGTCAAGGACAACAGAAGGTGAATGAGTGTCTGCAGCTGCAGGAAAAACCCTATCAAATACGGAACACTGAAGCAAGGAGGGAGGGAGGAGATGGAGAGAGAGGGAAAGGCTGTGACCACAAAACCTGGATAGAGAAGAAAAGTTGGATGTGGGTAGGAGCAGGAGTAGGGTACAGTAGATGTAAAGGAACAGGGAAGCTAATGAGAGAAAAACAGGACTGGGTATCCAGAAAGGGCAGGTCAGATCAGCAGAGAAGGAAACACGGGATTGCAGGTAGGAAGCTAGCATTACATATCTAATGCTTTCAGAAAAAGGAAGAGTCAAGATGAAGCTGAATTTCACCAGGTCATGAGGGAAACACAGGTAGAAAGCAGGTGAACATCAAATCCAGCTCCTACTGCAAAACCAACCTGAAGTAACTTTAGGAAAACAACAGTTGCTTGGGATGAAGAATTTCACACATTACAGAACTGTAGGAGACAAGGCAACTACCATAGTGTGAATTAAGTAACACTTCTAACCAGAGGAGCTAGACAGCAGTGAGGTGCTTATTTTGTCAGACACCATAATCCCAGAATTCAATTACATGGGTCTCCACAGACTGAAACAGTTCTGAAGTTCTTCCTTACTCTGCTGAGGGATAAATATGCTTATGACAGGGGAGCTTTACCTAATGGCAATGCTGCCACCACGTGGATGTCTTTCCTGACTGCTCAGAAAATCCTTCTAGACGGATGCTGACATAACTCATATTTACAGCGTGATTCAAACCCCTCAGATGCTCAGAGAACTGATGAACAAACACTAGGGTTAATTTATCATCATTACTACTAGCTATGAATAATAATTACTAAACACTAGTCTTTTTATCTTAGCAACTTTCACATAGTTTGCTTTGCTCTTAAAACATGCGCATCCAATGAAATTAATTTAACCACTCTTGAAGGAACAAGATTTAGTTGCATCCACCTACCCTCATTCTTTTCACAGTGCTTTCACTGTAGGCTGATCATTAATTATCAGAGAATATTTATAAAGTTAATAAACCTCTGAGAAATAAACTTTCCACAGCTCCTGTTATGATTGGAGCGATATCAAATGACATGGTCACTTCATGTCGTGCTCTCATAGTTGGCCATTTCAAAATCTAACAGTTGATAAGGATTTCCAGGTTACAGGGAATAGGGCTGAAAATTACAGGAGAAGCTTCAATGCAAACTCTACAGCTCACATCGGGCAAGAGCCTTCTCCAGCATCTCACAAAATTTTAACAGTCACTGCAATGCAATGAAATCAGACTGCTAGAAAAGCACTCCTGACAAGCAAACACACAAGCATTTACAGTTATCTAGGTGTTAAATTTAAGCCACATATGGCCAAACATTGCCAACAGCTGGAGCTATAAAACGATAAAGCTGGAATGCAGTATAAAGTTTGCACATCCAGGTAGCAATCAGCAGTCCAAGCTGCAGGTTTGGTACACACACACTGCTTTCCAAACCAGAACCTGGCCCCAAAAGCTGCTTGTAATCCACCAGTGCAATCCACCATGCAAACCAGATGCTCTCTCCCCCAGGCCCACCACCCTGCCCCCTTGCTGTGCTTGTTTTACCTCACACTTGCCACGGAGACCTGTCTCCTGCAGCCTGGACCAGATGCTCTGGATCCTCCCCGCATGCTCCGGGTGGCTGTTTGTGTTTCCACAGGTACATTGATGTTTCAGCATCAAGGTGTCATAGACAAGGCCTGCAGCAGAAGTTACAAAATTACTCTAATTGAACGAAACTATTTTGCCAGATATATGGAAGAAAAAAAATTATTTTTTTCCCTTTTTGTCTACAGCACTTTGCAACTCAAACTCAACTGAATACTTATGTCTCACCAGGAGCCACAGAGCTCTAAGAAATGACAGTCCAAGGTGCCAAGAAAGGAGATGGGCAGCTGCTTTGAAACAGAACCAAACCTGCAGCGATCCCCTCCTTTAGAAATCTCAGCAGATACAGAAAAGAGTCACCATCATCACTTCAGGCCGAGGTTATGAGAGTGACAGAAGGAGGTGACAAATGACAGTGCTGGTATGAGTGCAGTGCGCCAGAGCTGGAACACGATTTAGAAGGGGGCTGACTTACAACTTTGATAATTGCTGCTAAAATGACTCTAGGGCTTGGGATTAAAAACAAGAAGGAATAAGTCATTAGCAGGCACTATGTTTTATAACACAGTGTGTGCTGAAGTCTTCGCTTCAACATTATTTGACAACACGCTAATTAAGACTATTAGAACGCACTTGGGAATAATTATTCAGCACGATATGAAGGTATTTAGCTAAATCCCCTTGCATTGCAACTATTTATGGCATGACAGCAGCGTAGGAGACTGCTTCGTGCTCTGGAGCTGCCCGGGTGCAGTTTTGGAACAGGAGCTGCAATTTCACTGCCAGTGTTTCACAAAACAAAGCCAGCAGTTCCTCCCTAGCTACGCACTCCTGGTGACACAACATTTTTCTTCCCTTATGCAAAAGGGACACAGTGAAATGTTTCAGTCTACCCCTTCCTTCAGCCAGGCATTGATCCTCCTAAATCCCACTGGAGCGTGCCTCTGCTGGACCTAGCAGCACCAAGGCAGCTTGCAAGGGCTACCTGAGCCAGCCTCAGGTGAGCAGCTGAAGTACTGATAAACAGCACAATCTGCAGCTGCAAGGAGTTCAAAGAGGCCTCTGAGTACACACAGGGCATGAAACCCCAGCTTGCAGGCCTGACCGGAGCTGAAATTGCACCTTCTGACTGAGTGCAGGCATGTTCTGCCACTGCAAAACTTGGCCTTCTCCTTCCAGACAAAATCTGGCACTGACTCTCAGCTATTGTGCCTCAGGGAAGGTACCTGGCAGCCCCTTGCTTGGCTGTAGGTGAGCGCAAAGGAAAAAAAAGCAACACAACCCATTCAGTTCTAGGAAGGGAACGGAGTGCTGGTGAATTGATGGGCTCTGGGTTAGCCAAAGTTCAGTTAAATAAGATTGTGCTGCAGTGCTCTGTAAAGGGCTCCCCTGTTTGATTCATCATCAAATGCCATCAGGAGCTGTTGGGCAAAGCCAAGCACTGCAATGCCATCCGAGGAGAAAGCGAAAACCAACAGTAAGGCTAACTGTCCTTAAAACCCCTCCAGTTTTATTTAGACCAGTGTGAGGTCTGTAACTGCTCGTTTTTCCTCTGAGGTTAATTAATGAAGTCATCTTCAGGGGATGTCAGGCACTTTGACAAAGTATTTGCTATCCAAAAGGTCTCCATATAGGCCTCTTCCAAGATCACGTGAGGCTGCACTGGGTTTGGGTAAAGTGCTGATACTAAACAAAGGAAAGCAGTTCTGGCTTCCAGGCACATCTACAGGGACTTCAACTGCACGTTACACATTTAAAGCAAAAGAATGCAAGTGTATATATTAAACATATATATTCAGACACAATGAACCTTGAGATTAAGCAAAAAGATGCATGAGTAGCAAGCAATTCCCTGCTGACTCGCCTGTGTACACCCCTGACTCAGAGCAGGACCATCCTGCTTTTGGGGTCAGGTTGGCAACTTCTCGAGGCACTGCCATGTGCATTGCATCCCCTTGCCAGAGACAGGCTGTGCTGCAGCACAGTAGGAATACACACGATTCTTGCCAGTGCTCAGTTACTGGTAAATGACAGAACAGCAAGTCCAACTGGAATCCTGCACTGGAGATGTTCTTGCTGGCACTGCTCAAAGCAACTTTCTACAGAGCAAGCAAACGTGGGGATTTACTCACAGCTTGAAAGCTTTAAAGTCAGCTGTTCAGAACTGTTTAGAAAAAATATTGTCATGTGTAATCAAGAGTTTCTACTAATAATGACTAGTTGGAAAAGCAATTAAAAAATACCAAAGCAAATCATCCCAGCAGTGAGGACAGCATACATAGAAGCCTGCAAGCAAATACAAAAAGACAGAACAAGTGAGGTGTCCTGGGGATGGCCAACGAGAAGGGCAAGAGGAAAGCATGCTGCGTGGAGAACTGGTGAGAGAGTGCACCAGGAATTCACTCATAAATTGAGAAAGTATAATACAGCAATATGCAGAATTAGAAGCTGGAAAGGACAATCCATCCTGCAGCTAAGCCTGAGGCTAGTTCAGTATCACACCCTTAGAATCTGAGGAAGAATCAAGCATTTCCAAGCAGTTGTGAGTAGTTTTTAAGCAGTCTTTTGTTTGCTTTTTGGGCTCCCAGACTATTGTTCTGGCAAATCTTTTTGCTTCTTGGGAACTGGTCACAACTTGACAGTGAATTATACTGACTGCACTGCACACATGGAGAGGGGGTCCAACACTATTTAAACATTGAGTATGAGAATCTGTGTTGCAAGTTGTGCTTCTTTTTAAAGGTGTTTTTCCCTATTTCCTAAACTTTGAATTGTAACTCCTGTAATACCATCAGGATGTAACCCAGCTATGCAAGCAAAGCAACGTCTGGCCAGATCAGCAGCTTCTGTCTTGTTCCCTGTTTTGTGCCTGTGTAGCACTGGCAGGGCAGAATGCAACACAGATCAAACCAGTGATAAAAACAAAGGAAAGTTCAGATTTTTGCACTGATCTTACCCTCTTTTGTCACTCACAGCAGAGCTGTGAGTGGCCTCCCAGGTTTTTCTGGAGAAGCCTGGTGTCAGCTCAGAACCAGGCAGAGGCATTTAGCAGCTCACCTTACTTGGTGCCACCCAGGAGGGCCACAAATATTGAGAAGAGCAAACACAAGTACTCGTGGGCTTGATCCCCAGCACCTCTTCACCCACATCTGCAAATGCCAGAAAGCTGCAGGTGTGTTTAAAATGCATGTGTACATCTAAAATGGATTTTACTAACTGAGCCTGTTAAATACTAGATAGAAAGAGGAGTTAAAGGAAAAGGTTTTGGAAAATGTGGTGGTAGGATGCTTACTTGTCCCTGTTTTCTGAAGTTAATGGGAACTGCAGCACTACAGCAGGGTTTATATAGTTTGGATGAGCTATAAAGTTTCTCCAAAGATTCACTGATAAGAGCAGTTAGCCACCTCTCAGTGAAGAGAAGGGAACTGTTCCAAGTTGCTTATTGTGGCTGCGGACACTCAGATGAAGACATATGCACAAAGGAAATCTTGATAATTCAAGCTTAAAATATTTAATTACATTGGCCATTATGAGTTAAAGTAAATGATGTTGGAAGCAATACTCTTTCTGACATGACAATCATTTTTAAAGGTCAGCACTACACTACAACCAACTCGCCTTTCCTGGCAGAACAAACATATGATTTGAGGTTCAGATAATTATATCACTCTGCATAGGAGAGAATAAATGCCTTCATCAGAAAAAAAAAAACAACTTTAAAGCAGAACATCAGAATAATTTGTGGCACTGTTTTTAGAGGAGATCAGAGACTGGATAATTGGAGCTATGCAAATTAATGGCCTAACCTGAGAAGCCCTATTGAAGTGTGTAGAACAGTGCATAAAGAAGTACTCATTAAAGTCAGGGGGCTACGCATGCTAGTGAGGGCAAGTTCAACAACTAACTTTCTTTCATATTCTGCTATGAAGGAAAATTTAATGCCATGCTTCAGGATACAAAATGAACTGCCTGAAGAAGTCAGGGAGGGCACTGTTTTCACTTTCATGTGCAGTAACACACATGATGTTTGAGTAGTAAGTACATCGTGTTGCTGTTTTTCTTTACCTTTGAAGTCTCAGGTACTAGACACTGACAGAGACAGGAAAACGAATTATACATAAAGAACAGAATCACAAGCTATCTGGTCCTACTTCTGCCCAGAGAAAGCGTTAGCCCCTTCTGTACAGTATTCTGAATGCAAAAGTGATGAACTATCCCTTTGTTTGTTGGACAATAACTGATCTGTAGGAGCCACATTCGTGTCTAGAGTAATCATGCTGGCTTCATTAGGGCCACTGAAAGAGGTCCGTTTTTCCACCCCTCTCATCAAATGATCACAAGAATTCAAATCTTAACTTCTCCGAAATCCAAAGCACATATTTGTGTTAGAATCAATCTCCAAAGCAGCCACTTATCAAACAGATGAGTCCGCCTAGTGAAAAAGAAGCCTGATGCTCTTCGGCATCGCCTGCTTTGAAAAATCCCCAAGGGTTTCATTTCCTGCCTTTCAAAGAAAAATTCAATCCCAGCGATTAAGCTTTAGTATCCACCTCCAAAAACACAATCACTGATAGACTACAGGCTGCTTCAGAAAAACAGAACCAGCCTTAGTGTAGTGCACACATGCTCAACATTTGAGATAGCTGCCTTTCCTTTCTGTGCCTGCATGCTCAGAGTAGTAGGCTCTTTTTTCCTGCCACTGTAAGCAAATAGTGCTGGTTAACTAAACAAGTCCTTCGCCTGGGTAAGAATGCATGTGGGGAATACAGTAACTCTGCTTGTCTGAAATATCTCTCCCTGGGAATTAAAAAGGGAAGGAAACAAGAGATTTCCAGCCTGAGTGTGGAGAGGGCTTCAAATTTACTAGTGCCAGCAAATGCCAAGAATCACCTTCTCTCTTGGCAGCAGTTAATTGTGTTTTTCCCTCTTCCATCCATCTACTGTAAATGAAGAGATGTGCATGAGATGCAAGGCAGTGGAAAAATCAAGCCCTTGGAGTCTGGACATGGGTAAATGCCATAAAAAGGAAGTTTAACAGTGAAATACACTGTCATTGCACTGGTTTAAATACATGTACAACACTATATAAAAGCAATGCAGGTTTTTTTTTTTACCTTTTACTGTAGGCTGTTTTTTGTAACCTTTCCTACAAGGAACACAAATCATAACACTCTACCAGTGTCCTTCCAATGCAGCATCGTTCTCCAGACCTGCATTCTTACTGTCACATTCTTACATAATTCTAATGAAATTCAGAAGCATGTATCTCAGTGAAACATACATCCTCTGCTAGGAAATGTTACTCTATATTCAGTCTTGTGCACGATTGACAAGGCAACTTAAGTACTGGAGGAGGAGAAGGGAAGAGAGAGAAGAATGAATAATCTCTTACATTAGGGCCATGCTTCCATTTGTTTTCAAAGCAGCAAGGTTTGGGACTAAGAGTGTTAGATGTTCAAGTTTCATTTGGTTTGACTGTGAGCTGGAGGATTACCCTTCTTTACACTCTTGGCAAAAGCCAAAAGCTAGAATAATCTTGGTGCTGTAACTGACTACACTGGAAACGTAGTTTTGCTAAAATTCAAAGTTTAAATATTAGCAGCAGATGGAGACTTGAAAGGCTGATTTTCAAAAATTAGATACTACCTGGACTTTTAGAGAGCTGATTGCACATGCTTCCCACCCAGCAATTAGCAGCTACAGAACAAAGTCAGCTTTAATGCATCACTATCACTATACCATCAGTATCTAATTCACAGTGCTGATTTTAATGATGAAAAAAAAAAAAAAGAGTGGGTGAAATAAGATTAAATGGATAAATCATGAGTTGCCCTTGCTGCAGCATTTTTTTTTTTCCTTTCCTCAGGGCATATATCACATGGCAAAATGTTCATTCAGAAAATAAGAGCTTGACATCTTGGGAAGAAGGCAGAACCTTCAAAATAAGGTTGCCTAATTACCAAATGTGGGCCCTGACAAGCTGCACATAATTCACTTTTATCTGTAATGAATAGACAAAAAAGATTTTGATGGAAAAAAGGCACTCGTAAGCCCTCCCTGATTTAGGAAGAATAGTTATTCTTGACCTTAAGTCTTTGTGGGGAGACTAACATCTTTTTTAACATCTTTTTTCGTGAGACAAATACAGAACTGCACTCATAATTTTTGTTTTGAGATGAAGACTGAACAGGTATGAAAACGCTCTTCCCTCTGTTTCTCCACACTGACATCTTGGAATGATCAACTCACCTCGCTTTTCCTAACCCACAGGCAACTGACTCCCAGGCAGAGTGCTGTGGAAGGAAGGTTAGTCTGGCACAAAGCCCAAACTGGATAATTTACAGCATGAGATTATGCAGGGACTGGAGAAGGTGCAGAAAATACAGCCGACAGATACTGCATTTGGCATGCTGTCCTTTTTCAATAACATTGCCACTCTCCTCCTCGCACCTAAATCAGCCTTGTCACAGTGTATGACTTGTCCTTTTTTTTTTTTTTTTTTTGGAGATACATAATTAAAGTACCATGCTATGTTTCTATTGATTTTTGCAGACTATTTTCCGTCTGGATTACAGGGTGTCTGTCCCTCAAAGGAATGCAAAAGCAGGACAACAGGGCATAGGATGACCAATCACATTCTCATAGACAACAGGATATTACGGAGCCCACAGCCAGCTGAAACTCAGCCCTTGGACAGACAGCTTTGCATGGACACAGGGCAAAAAAACCCAATGTGAAGCAGAACAGCTACCACAGCCCCACTGATTGGTTTCCAGTGCTCTCCAACATTACCTGTAGTGAACCTTGGCTTAGTGGGTGGCTCCTGTACAGACATAGGGAAGGTGGCTGAGGCGGGTGAGGATTGTGCACGGGACAGGGGCCGATGGCCTCCAAAGGAGACTGGCATGCCAGCTGCCTCCAGCGATGCCTGGTAGTTTCTCAGCTGGTGAATGCGCTGCTGCTCCAACAGGAGGGCTTGCTGTGGGGAAAAGAAGCAGGTAGCTACTGAAGGTAGCCTCACGAAAGGTCCAGCATCAGCAGCACGTCACATCACGTTCATTTATTTATTCTTACTAGAGAAATGAAGCCTACACGTGATTGCATAAATCTAGGAAATTGCTCTGCACAAGCATGGTTGGCAATGGCATCAACCCCTCAAGGCAGCACCGTTATGAAGACAGTGCTTCTCAATTTGGGACTGGAGATGTCTCTGAGCTACAGGCAGTGACATATGGGGCCCACAAGCCGGCCCCGCAGTGCCAGGGAAACAGCAGCAAGTAGCTCAATGCAAACATCTACGCAGAGCAAGCAATTTGCACCTGATTCAGACATTACAACAGCAAGCCTGGCACCAGTCTGCCTTCCCTAGCCAAGGGTTGTGGATTTACTCTGAGAGCTACACCCTGGCAGTGCTTCAGCAATCTGTTCCTGGCTGCAGGGGCTGTGCAGGGGTTCATGAGGCTCAAAGTACAGTCAGGCACTAAGGGCAGCAAAGACAAGCTGAGCACTTCAGGTCCCTCCAGAGAATTGTAACTTTCTCACTCATTACTTCTACCACAGACAGTGTTTTCTGGGAGACTGCCACATAATTGGGAGGTAATGCTATGCTACATGGCTACTGGATTTAATGCTTCTAATCCCAAGCCTCTGGTCTTTCCCATCAAAAGGGAGCGCACCTGTGATCTCTGGGATTTGCAGTGCCAAAGAAGGAATCCCCTCCAAAAAAAACCACTTTGACACTCCAACCCTTATCCAGCCCTTCTCTGCAGTTGTCAATCTGTTTTAGAACGTTAGAATTATAAAACAAAATCCTCTGCTAGGATCCCTCGCGTGAGCAAGTTCTCTGCTAGAATTTAGTGCTCAAAAAATGAGTAGTCACAAAAATCACAGTGACCATTTGGGACTTGGCTAATACAAGGATTTACTTGGTAAAACAATTCCTCTGCTTTCTTGCAAGGCTTTTTCCCATCACCCTCACAAACACCAAGTCTTGTCCTCTCTGCAGGCTGCATGCAGCTATGCTTAGGGATGTATCTGCAAGCACAAGCCAAGTATGTCCAGTTAGTTTAGTACTAACCTTCCCATTCTCTACACAAAAGGGAAGCTTGATGTGATGATTACAATCTGCCATTGAAAAGCTGGGAAAATCTTAAGCTATTTTTTAGGAATTTGGGTCAGTTGTATCAGTAACTAACAGATTTCTGACACCTACTCCTAGCAGCTGTATGTATCTGTGAGGTGAGGGCTGGTTATCTCCTTGACTTTCATCCACAGTAGCATACAGGGATTCAACCTGTCACTCCAGATGCTGCTAAACAACTCAACCCCAGGAGCCCCCAGCGCATTCTGAGCTCACCTGGCGGAAGAGCAGCTCCTGCTCAGCCTGCCTCTGCCCAGATTCCAGCTCCTGCTGTGGCTCAGCTTCCTCCTCATCGCTCTCGATGGGTTCTTGCTTCACCTGCACCATATTGGCCAGCCCTGGGACTTCCTTTTGGCTTGACACTCTGTCACTGTATGGCTCCTCCAAAAGGGCTTGGTGTTCTCGAAGCTCTTCTTCTGTCTCCTCTGGGTGGCTTTCATGCTGGCGAGCTGGCTCGTTGGGTTTTGATATTATCTGCAAACATCCGGGAGGTTAATTGATAGTAAAATGTAACTCACTGCAGGTCAAGTTTACTGTGTTCTCCTGAAAGAGTCAGCTTCGTGAAAAGAGAAATCGTGAACTATAGCTCTTATAAACAAGGTCTGAAACAACAGAGCAACAGAAAGGTCAGTTTAGTCTCAACATTAAGTGCCATCAAAGAAATATTACGTCCTAAGTAATGAAGGCCCCTTAGTTTGCACTTGATTTTCCTCCTAGAGCAATCAGAACCTCTTATGCCTACTCATCTATGGATGCTAGTTGAATTCACAAATAGTGTAGCAACCATCAACACGTCCAGCAATTAAAATCCTGATAAATTAAGAGAGACAAGTGCTCTCAGAGGGCTTCTGCTTCACTGTTTGTTCAACTTCTTCTGGAATCATCCCAGGAATTTTATCAAAAATTACCACAAATTATTGTAAATAACTGTGAGAATTTTCCCTGAAGACTCCTCCAAAACTTATGCTCTTTTGTAGTTAGTTAAGAGGAAACTGAGGACAGTAAACTTACAGCATCTTTACAGAAACCAAGTGCAAGAAGAGCATCATTCTAATCAGACCTTCCTAACAAGAGGCAGTGAGCTTCTCCAGATGTGCCCGCTAAAACAAAGGGAACAATCTAATTTTCACTGTAATTCAACAAGCCCAAACGTTTTGCAAATAGATCAGTGAGGTAAAATTCTCAGCACCTGGTCTCAAACTGCTTATGATTTTTATTTGGAGCAAAAATGTATGTGCACTATTTTTAAACCCAGCAGAGGTAAATAGATTAATGTCCTTTCTTTTAAAGAGTTTAGACTGTACCCGTTTCACAAGCTTATAAAAAAAAATGCTGAACTTTGAAAGCTGTCAGGGCAGAGCTTTAATAGGGATTAGGTCATTGGTATGAAAAGCAATATTGATTTTAAATCTAATAAAGCTAAATCAAAACACGGTTATTGAACACATGCAGGAGTGACTACTTAAAAGTAACTCATTCTTTGAAGACCATTGACTCAAATCTGAAACTAAGCCTTTTTCCCTAAATGTAAGAAGAGAAGCTCTGCCACGTAACTTCAGCAAATCTATTCAAAGAAGATTTAGGCATAAAAAGGCCATATTAAGGATTAATTGCCTGAAAGTATCACACCAAGGACAGCAACAAACTGTTCATAACTACAGCAGAGGGTGTCACAGAAATGGGGTTCAAAACTTCCTTTATCATCAGAGCACTGTAAGGATGAGGATGCAGGGCTAGAGCTTTCTAGCACTTGCAGATTGCTGAGTTTTGTCTATCTCAGCTCCTGAAAGAAGCATAAGATGCAGAAGGGCCTTATCTTGCTTAGCATAAAGCAAAACCTGTGGGGTTCATCTGATCCCCAATGCATATGGTGGGTACAGTCCATCCGTCCTAGTTACAAAGAGCCAATAATCTTGTACTGGTCAGTGACTGGTTGAATGGCTGCTGTTGGCAAGAGTGAGTTTCCATAACCACAGGGTCCTCTCTGAGAGTCAACAGCTGCTTGGAACAGATAGAAGCCACCTACCTACCTAGATAGAGCTTTCTCAATGGGCTAGCCAGCCTGGTAGTCAGCTTAACCTAAAAAAGCCAGGGCAGAGCGATTCTTCAACAAGCATCTAAGACAGCTGTGGACATTGTAGCCAAGCCAAGGGCACAAAGTGGTACGAGAAAATATGAAACAGCAATCCACAAAATAGCTGAAGTGGCACCCATTTGTGTACAGGCATGTGATAAAGGAGGTGGCTGCACTACAGCCTGGTGGGGAAAGCCCTCAGGTCTGTCCTGGGGAATTTGCATACTTGACTCTGAAATGCCTCTGTACATGAAGATCACACAGGAAGATCTGAATTGCGTGTGCAGTTATAGGGCCATGAGCTGCCCTGGAGCATGGAGGTTTGGTGGAATAACTCAAATGACTGGAGTGCTGTTATGGAGGGATGTTGGTCATTTAGGGAGGACAAGTTGGGATGTAGGGAAAAGGCTCTTTACACTGAGAAAAAAGCAGGAATGCACGGAATTCTGCATCTTGGTATGGGTCTGGAGTTAGAGATCAGCAGGCAGACCAAGATGGGTGCTTATGTAATGGGTAGGCTGCTACAGACTTCCTGATCAGACAGAAGTAGGTGAGGGTTACTTTGAAGTGCTGGTGGAATGTGACACCATGGTGGAATTCGAGACCCAAAGAGTAGAAAGCATGGTAAAGAGCAGGACTATAGCCATGGATTTCAGAAGAACAGACTTTAGCTTCTTCAAATATCTGCTTGGAATAGCCCCATGGCTATAGCACAGGTAGCAGAAGGCCAGCATGGATGAGCAGAGATCTCCTACCTGAGCTTGACACAAATGGGCAGTATAAAAGGGGTGCAAGTAGGACAAGTGACCCACAAGAAGAGTGTTGACATATGATCTTGCAGGGATGATGCTAGGAAACCCAAAGTTGACCTGGAATTGAATCTGGCAAGAGATACGATGGAAAACAGACAAAAAGATCAGGGAAAATGTGGGACCACTGCCAAAGAGGGACCTGGTTACATGGACATGGGCACAAAACTCAATGCCTTCTTCACCACTAAGATTGGCTTTCAGGTATCACATGCTCCTGAGTCCAGTGGGGAAGTTAGGAGCAAAGAAGCCAGTGGATGAAGACCAGGTTTAGGCATTATTTAAACTAAACATACCTAGGCCTATCAGGCCTGGGGTGCTTCAGTCACACATGACAGAACAAGAAGCACTGGGCAGAAATTAAAGCATACAAATTGAACATTATATAACTCTTTTTTTTTTTTTTTTTTTTTTTGCTGTGAGTGTGGTCATACACTGGAACAGATTGCCCAAAAAAGTTGTGGAGGTCTCCATCCTTGGAGATACTGCAAACCCAGTTGGATGTGGTCTTGGGCAAGCTGCTCTGACTGACCCTGTTTGGAGCAGACGATCCCAAGAGGAGCCTGCAAATCTAAATTATTCTGTGATAACTTCCTGAGGATTTTTGTGGGTTCTTCCCCACAGAGCCTTCATCTCTCCAGTTTCGTGACTATTTACACACACATACCTGCACAGCTAAACCACGTTAAGCTAAAGGTAGTTCTTCATCAGTTTTCTTTAAGCTTACTGAGGCCTGATGAATATAATCTGCCTTAAAGGTAATTTAATCACCATAAATCACCACTGACTTTTTTCTGCTTGGATCACAGCTCTCAGGCTTTGAACTTGATACCTTTTCAACTTATGAACTATGCAAGGTGAGTGAAATGCTGGTAAAATAACTCACAATGTCATTGTCAAGTTAATGGAAATGAGAAGCAGCGTAATTCCCTAGAAGTTTAAAATTATTCAAATTCCATTAAGACATAGTAATTTAATGAAAAGCACATTGTAAAATGCTACAATGCAGGCTGAAAGATCAAGTGGTCCATGACAAGGTCATTTCAAACATTCTGTTTGCTGTCCTGATATAAACTGAGTCTGTCGGTATGTCACTTGTTCCAGCTGCTGCAACCCAATTCTTCTGCAAAGAAAGTACTGCTATGAACAAATTTCACATAATTCACAATGCTGCACACCTCAGGCCCATAAAATGACTAAAAATGACTTGAAAATCCTCCTTTTTTTTCTAATTCTATGGACACATGCTCAAAACCAAGATGTCAATTGAAGAAAAGCTGTGGTAATCTAAGTGCAGGGGAATGAATATAAAGTTAAGAGAGCATTTTAAATGGTCACAAACGTATCTTAAATAGTAAACAATTACGCAGTGAACCATAAACAACCCTCTCCCTTACTTAGCTCTTCTATATCCTTTTGCAATGAGGTTATTCTCCTATTTTTAAACACTGTCACCCCTGGCAATGACACACTGCCACCATAAAACACAGTGAAAGGCACTGCCGCTCTGGTCTTAGACAACTATTTCAGCACAGAAGTAACAACTCAACTCAATTCACAAGCATTAGTAAGAATCAGGCATCAGATGGCCACATTTCTTATCTTCCTAGAAAGATAAAAAGAAAAAAAACAATATAGCAACTTGAGGTCCCAATACAAGGAAATTCACAGAATTATTCATTTTTCCATGGAATGCTTCATATAGAAAAATTTTTAAAAAGAGGATCTGTTCTTTGTTAGTAAAATTTCAGTTGGCACGTGTTGTATCTACTACATACTTCTGTATCTACTGCTTCTCGTTATCTTTTCTGATGCTAAAAGGCAGATGAAGAGCTCCTTGGGAAGTAGATGCAGAGATGAAGTATTTCAGTGAGGCTCTATGGATTTCCTTTTGGAAATCTCTGATTAAACTGTGCACCTCTGAATCTGTCTCCTAGAAGACAATCAGTTACAGAAGACATTTCTGGTCCTACACAAATAGAAGGCTCTTTCAGAAATGAAAGGCTGACAGAGCAGGGCATGACTGTAGGTAAAACTTGAAAATCTCAAGATCTCTTCCAATTTCTGAGTGCAACAAAGGAACCTGGCGTGACTCCGTTGTTTCTCCTCATTGTAGTTACTGAAAAACATAGAATAACTGAGAATTGCTGACAGGTCTGCTTTCAAAAACCAGATTAGCGACAGTTTTTTTGGAACACAGCATACCTGCTGAAGGGAATACATCCTTCAGAATACTCATGGCTGCTGGACAGACCGGCGTGTAAAGGACATGGGTTGGGGGCTGAAAGCACCACACACAGCTTTGAACTTCAGGATAAACTGTCACAGTTCCATACAACTCATTCAGGGTTATCTACAGGTAGAATGAGCTCAAAGAGATCATGCTTGACAACGTGCCAAAAGCCCATTCCACTCTGCTAGATAAGTAGAGTGGGCCAACTTTGCATAGATAGGAAGATGTTGAAAGGCAGATCAGACAACATTACTGCTGAGAACAAGCCCGTTTCTGTGCTTGGAATGGCAGAGCATATCCAGTGGGATGGAGCAGCCTCCCTGTTTGGGTAATGGGGCCAAACAATGGATGTTACCAGTTGGGACCCCACTCTCCTTCACTGCTAACATCAATCATGCAGAGGAAGAGAGAAGAGGAAACCTCCCTTTCCTTCCTCTGCAGATGAAAGAGGACACTCAGGGAAGAAAGAACAACTCTGGAGAGGCAGCTTTGGTAAAAATGAGAAAAGAGAGAAGATGTGGTGACAATAAGGGCTCAGCTCATAAGCATCCTAAGCAAAAAAAAATGTCGCTCGAATTAAGGATATAGCTAGGAATTGAAAATTGAGAAGCACTGGAGTGACTACTGGCCGGGATGCTCAAGGAAAAGGGAAGGACCAGCAGGGAGGCACAAAGCATCTTGAGAGGAGCAGGCACATGGACAAGATTTTGGAGGAGAAAATTGAGGGCTTGAATGAACCACTCAGAAATGGTAACACAAGCCCTCCTCTTTTGGCTATCAAGGTTGACTCTTATCACTCAAGGCATTCCCTTGAAGAATGGGAAAGTCTAGTTTTTTATTTTCATAGGCTAAAGAGAAGAGATGGTATGGAACAATGGGGAGAGGCAGCACTGGGCACAGGCGACGATGCAGGCAGCTGGCACAATGTTCTGCAGCAGCTGAAGACAAGAAAAATTTCTTTATTTCCTTTTTTTTTTACCCCCTCAAGTGATGAGACAGCAAGAACACTAACGGCTGGAAGCAGCCCACCTGCTGGAAGGACCACCAGCCTGCTCACCTCTGCCTAGGCAAGAGTTGCAACAAGCAACTGAGCTGCAACAAGCCAAAGAACAGGGACTGTCTGGGAGGAGAACAGGAAGGGAAGCAAGAAAAAAAATGCTTTGGCAACAGCAGAAGCTGGTTTTTTTCTTCCCTCTCCCAAATAATTGGAATTATGGACTTGATTATATCAGGTGTGTTGAGCTTTGCAACAACAACACACAGAGCAATGGCTCCTGGCAAAACCCCTTAATAGCATGTATGCAGCAACAGGCACATTTCTTGAAGAAGATGAAAACTCCTTGTTACTTTATCCATCAGCCTGAAAGTAAAGAGAAGAGAGTGCAGGGGGAAATTGTTTGAGTGGTAAGTGAGTAAGGACTACTCCTAAGCAGGTTTTCCTTAGACTTTCAATGGATAACAGCCCCAGCTGAATGTTGTGCAATACAATCTACAGCATATTTTTCCAATCGTACAAATTGAACATTATATATTAAAAAGCACTCCAGAAGTCACTTGAGGCTAAACAGCCAATGTGTTCCAAAAAAGAAAAAATCAGGAAATAGCAAGGTTAAATTCTAGGTGTTAGTAAAACTGTATCCACCCAATGCTGCTGCACTACAGACAAGTCAAGGCACTGTAGTCTGGCATACATACCTGTGCCATATATATGCCACAGCTGGAGAAACACTGCTCTTTCCAGTGTGTTACAAACGGGGTTTACCCAGGAGAACCACAATTTGACCACAGAAGCTCTGTGTTAATCTGCTTAACAGCACAATTCAGGACTAAAAGGGAGATTATCTGATCTATGAAAGCTTCGTGAATTATACATTCAGTGGAGTGATGCCAAAAGACTCATCTTCACTACAGAAAGGTAAGAAGTTGAGTCTTCTGGCACAGGATATATGGAAATCTCACTTGCATATTTCTCTTCAGAAAGGGGATGGCTGCTTCAAGAACCATCATGCTGCAAAGCTATTCTTTTAACTCAAAACACCCAGAGAACACTATCCTGCTTCTCCAGGCTCCAGAAGGCTGGCATGACAAAAATACCCCCTGATGCCAACCTCCAATGACACAGAGATCTGCAAGCAACACACTGCTTCTCTCTCACACATAAGAAAGACTAAAATTGTGTCTTAAAAGAGACTGAGGCCTGCAGAGAAATGATTGTTACAGAAGGTGAAATGCTGCCAGGACTGGCGTATATATATTTATTTCACAGCAAAACAACAATTCCTCACCCCCAGCAAAGCTCCTCCGACCATGAAAAAGCCTCACAAATATTCCCAATGAACGTTTGAATGTTAAACATGCAAAAAAAGGTGGGAAACACAGGCGTGCGTTGCTAGTGCAATTTAAGGTCATTTCTCCAATGCACCTGTGTTAATGTATAGCTTTTTTTATTTTTTTTTCAGGCTTGTTTAGTATTTACTGTTCCAGGGCTCATGCCTCATTCAGATCAAAGGTTGCACAGAGCTCAGTTAACAAGGAGTGATCCAGTATCTCATCCAGAATCTTCTTTACTGAACCAACCCCTGGCTCTGAAGAAGGGACTGTTGAACTTTTGTATGGATTGGGGGCATGATCATCCCTGCAAATGTTACTGCACCCAAACTCACAGCAACTCGACTGAGGGAAAGGAGAGGAGCTGCTCCATGCCACTCAACAAGCAGCTCAGGCAGAGCACAGGGCTGGGCAGCATCAGAGAAAGCCAGTTTTGCAGCCCTTTATCCCTTGTTGCTCCTTGTCTGCCCTCTGCTTGTCTCCATTTTTAAGGGAACGGTGTTTTTGGGGGGCTGTGTGTGCTTTATTTTCCCTCCTCAAAGCAAACACAAACATCACCACCAGGTGACAATACAAACACTGGGTGTGCAGCCCTCATATTCCCCCATTTGTCAAATGTCAGGTTGCAGCTCCATAGCCTCAAGCACCAAGGCTTTAAGGCAGAATCCCCTAGGTGATTATTCTTACTCTTATTATCAGGGAGCAAAAACTACCTGTTTTTCCTTAGCTGCCCCTTTGGAAACAAGACTTGTCTGAGCTAAAATCTAATCCGATCTAGATATTAAACAGGGAAAGTGTAAGGCCAAAATCTTTAAAAATCACAAGCAATTGAAAACAGTCTCACGTTATTTACAGGAACTATAACCCAAACCCGAACAGACAGCGCTGTCAGTTCTGCTAATAATTAAAAGGCAGCAATCTATTACATTATTTTTAGTTGTGCCCTCACGCTCCTGCACACAAGGGTCTTAAAATATCCGTGTGTCTGGGAAAAGTCTTCTTCCGTGTCAGCACTTGGATGCTGTCCCACGGGATAAATTTGCCACACGCATACAGAGCGAGCACCGAAACGCTGTTAACTCCTTGCTTCTATAAATCAAACACACGGAAACTGCCTGTGTGATGGGTTTAACTGCACTCCCCCCGTAGATGTGCTGCATCCCCAGGTTAACAAAGCTGAAATTCAGGCTCCTCCAACGGCACGCTCTGCAGCTTCTGGGAGGTCCGAGTGAAAGGCTGCATGAGCTGGGGAGGTACGTCACAGCGAGCCTTTGGGCACTTCCAAGTGCTGGCAATGGAAATGCTGCAAAACTAAAACAAACAAACCACTGAAATGGACTTCCTAACAAAGAAACCCTACCCAGCGCCCCGAGACCCAACGTCTGCTGCACGGAGTGTGTCGGGGGGGAGGGAAGGGAAACTTCTCTGGCCACAGCAGCTCCCAGCAGCCTGGTGTGTGGGGCCAAGCCGAGCCAGGGCTGGCACATGCACTGCATGATGGCCACCATCCAGAAGTACACGACTGACGTCAGCAGCTTGTGTAATCATCCTGCCTTCGCTCCAGTCCATAAACAGCACTTCGGGGGGCAGGAGGGGGGGGCTTTATTTAAATTGTTGCTTTCTTCTCACTGGAAACTTGTTTTCTGCTGTTTTTTTTTCACCCGGCTCTCTGTAGTTCTGTTTTCTCGTACGACAGAACAGTGGAAATGTTTGAAGAAATCTCCACCATAAATTAAACTGCAGCAACCCCAAAAAGGTGTATGCCTGCTGTCTGACTCGTCTCCCTGAGCCCGAAGCCTATCTGTGGGCTTGTGTTGTAAAGAAAGCCACGACTGGAAATGAACCAGCACCAATAAAAGAGCCAGAAAAATATCGCACTGCTTATGAAGTATTTCCCCCTTCCCTCACAGCTTTTTTACACTGCAAGTCTATCAACAGACTGTGTCTTCTGACAATATCTCAGCTGGGACCAGCTCCATCCGTATCACTGGTGATCAGATCTCACCCTCAGAAAACAAGCTTTACCTCCTGGGCTAAAACACCAGGACAGATGTTGTCTTTTTTACATGCACGCCCGAGCAATCACCCTAGAGCAGCTCTGTTTGAGATTTATCCATAACATCGGGATGCCCAAGCTGCAAAACCTGCACGTTGGCAAAGTGTTCTGCAGTGTTCACCTGATGTTGCCTAAGTGATGTACAGAAAGCGAGATATTAAACGTAGAGCTTTCGTTCTTCAAAGTTAATTTTTGAATCACTTCTAATTAATCTTCAAAACAATCTCTGCAGGATGTGCAGCAATACAGCCCTCGTTTTCAGGAGAAGAAATGGATAGAAACCTGTCATGTTTTACACAGGGACAGAGTTAAGAGGATCTAAACTGGAGATGGGAACAGCTTCTCTCTTTCCAAAGGTAATCTCATTGAAAAACACCTCAGTACGTCTGGAAGTCTTCCCTTTCAGTTATTTTCTAATTTTGTCATGTCTGAAATCTCTCATTTTTTCTCTCAAATTCATATTACCGCTCCTTCTCCTGTTCACACCAAACGTACACACAACAGTTATTTCTCCCATATTACCTGACAGCTTTTTAAGTTCTCTGCTGCAAAACTGACAAAGATCTAGATGTGGATGAACAGCAACAATGACAGCTTTAAAAAGTATTACTGCAAAGTTTGAATCGTACTGCTTCCCACTGCTTGCAAGAGAGGTATCGATCCTCACTGCAATGATGCATGCCCCCATCCTTGTTGATGTATTTCTCCAAATCATGAAAAAGAGGCTCAAGGATGAAAGCCAATCGGTTATGGAGTCAGACACCACATACATTACAACACAAGAAACCATCAAAGCGTTGGCTACTGCTGGAGTCGATGCCACATGAGGAGAGAGCCTTTAAAAGTGTTGTGCCTACCTTGTTGATGTGCAGTTGTTGTTGCTGGAATTGCTGTTTGTGTTTCTCCAAGAACTGCTGGTGCTGCTGCTGGATCACTAACTGCTGGAGGGCTTGGGCGTTCTGGGGAAGGGGAGCAGACTGCGTGCGCCCCAGTGGGCGATGCTGCCGGAGTTTGTGTATTGAAGGGGAGACCCGTTCTCCACCAACCAGAGACTGTGCGTGGAGGGGCAGTCCTGAAAGATACCAGTCTGAAGATAATATGGAGGAAAAAACAGCAGAGAAGAAAAAAAGGAAGAAGAAAGGAAGGGAGAAAACGGCTGTTGAGTAACACTGATGGTGACAACAACATATAACGTTAAAACCAGCCACCTCACCATTTACAGCTGAAGTATCCTTAAAAGAGAACAGATAACCATTAATGACCACTGGATGGAATAACACTTTTAAATTCTTTGCTTGCCTGTTTACTCATAGACCCTAGACAATATTTCATTCTTAAATTCAGCAATATCTTACGGACCCTTCTATCATTCAGTGGATGACATCAATTAGATGCACAGTGATGGCTCTGAGGAGAAGCTGAAGTCTAACAACTTGCCTTGGTAAAGCAAGTCATCCCAGCTTCTTTTCTAGGACAGCACCAACCTTTGCTGCTGCCCTGCAGCACGCAGCAGCTCTGCCTTAGGGGATGCTCTCAGACGTGCTGAAGGATGATGGCTGATGATGGAGCTGGTTCTCTCTCTAGATCATGTAGGGAATTCCTTGGTGGTGCTATAACTGCTCTGTAGAAGTGACTAAGGATGAAGACATTCATGTGATAAACTGCTGACCATGATTGCTTTGGAGAAACATGAATGCATTTCAGGAATTTGAGAGCCAAGAGATATCATTATTTCTTTAGAGATAATTTAGAGGATAAAGCGTTAAAAAGATTTCCATCCCTGTCCTGTATATTGATGCTAGTAACTCAACTAAAACACAAAGCTGTTTTTTGGGATGTCATGGGTTACTCATATGCCCTGGGCAATTTGGATGACTACCATGTGAAACCTATCTGAGCTCTTGTAAGGGCATATCTGCAGGAACTGTCTTCTTTTTTTCTTGGTAAGCCAGTTCTTGCTCTGCTCTCTTAAGACATACCTTTACATGCTTCTTAGAAAGCTGGGATGTGAAGACACACCCGACACAAAACCAAACCCAAGGGTGGAGTTGCTGAGGGTAAGCCTTTGCAAGCTATACTTTGGGAAAGAAAGTCATAACTAGTGTGAATGGTCACCTCCCTAACGTGGATAAGACTGCACGTAGTTTTGGGAAAAAAAGTACCTCATTGTATACAACAGTCAAAACTGCTCAAATAGTAACGTTGAGACCTGGTTCTAGGCTTGGGGAAGTTCAAAAAAAGAGCAAAGCTGCAGCCAGCTGAATGAAGCAGTTCAGAAACACCTGCAAGCTTCTGGCCCAGGACAACGCCTCCTTGTCCCGTTAATTTACAGAACTGCCCTACATGGAGGAAACCAATTAATTTAGAGGCCTCTTTTCTTGGGCCAGTTTGCCCTTTACTTTTCTGAAGAGATTTGTTTAAAAGAGTATCTCATTTTATAACCATGTGTGTGCGTATGTATACATACATACATAAATATACATGCGTGTGAACATATGAATCGTTTGAAAGGACGTGGTCCATCTTCCTTACAGCAATGTCCAAGTTAGACAGTTGAGGAAGGGATCTTACATGACTGTACAGGACATCTTGGAAGACTACTTGTCTCCAAGTGAATGACCAAAGTCCTCCTGCGAAGATTTCGAAGGAAGACACATTGCTCCTGCTCAGTAAATACATGTCAGTGTGACAGACATGATCCAGAGTAGTCTGGTGCAGGAGCAATGCCAGGTCTGCTCTAGTGGGGGACACAATTGTACTGCCTAGATTCTATTACCACTTTCTACTCAAGGTGAATCACTTACCGTGCTCCAGCTAAAATCCAGACATTAGATTTGCAAAACCAGTACCGAGCTCATAAGATCAGCACACCACTGTCCAGCAGAGACTCTTAGCTCCCCCAAATCCCCACGTCTAACTGCATGAAGCCAGCATGCTGTGTGCTGGATAATTTTGCAGTAGTCAGGAGACTATCTCCACAGCTAAAGGCTACCAACAGAATACTAATAACTCCACTTTGCTTCCAGGGAAGCTGTAAGTACTAACTGTAGTCTGGCAGCCAGTCCACTTAGGGCTTTGGAGACCACGTGTTAGCTTGCTCTGTTTCAGTTGCTGCATCTGGAGCGTGTGCTTCTTGTTGCTGCTCTGCTGTATAGTGAACATTTCTCCTTGGTGTCAGTTTGTTACAAGTTGTACTTGCTCTAAAAACACCACACACTGCAGGTGGACTAGAAGGAATACACGTAATACACTGTAAACAGATGGAAGCTTTGAGAGAGGTGGAATAGGAAACAGAACAGCACTCCCTATGAGCTCTTTAATGCAAATACCTGTACAAATGGGGAAAAGTTTTGGTGATATGATAAGAGAAGAAGTCTTTTGCAATGACTCTTCATCAGCAGTCCTCTGTCAAAGAACAACTGGTGAAGAGACACGTCATGACTCTGGGCACAACATCACACCATAACAACTATGACGGAATGCAATAGAAAACTACATTAAGGCTCAGGGAACCTGCACGCACCACTCTCACAGCTCTGAGGGTGCTGCTTTAACACCACACTTTTGTGTCTCAGATTCTCCACATGTACATGCTTATAAGCTTATCACAACCCCATGTATATTCTGGGAATTCAAATTTAAAACCAGACACGGTTCAAACGCAGTGCTGTAATGTTTCAGCAATCAACATCTCCAAATGATTTCAGAGAACCACAGAATCCTTTGTCTGGGAAGGGACCTTCATAGCCCACCCAGCCCCCACCCCTGCTGTGGGCAGGGACACCTTCAAGCAGACCAGGCTGCCCAAAGCCCCATCCACCCTGGCCCTGAGCACTGCCACAGATGGGGCAGCCACAGCTTTTCTGGGCATTCTCTGCCAGGGCCTCACCACCCAAGAAATTTTCCATTCGAAATGGAATGAAAAAAATAAAAATCAACACGTCTGTAACTTAAGCAGAAAATCCTTTGTCCCAGTACTACACACTGTCAAACAGAAATGTGTCCTACTGGGAAATATTGCTTTGAATCAATCCTATTTATAGAAATACGCCTTCCCACAGGTACTTAATTCTGAAAACATGACACAGGGAGTGATTCAAAGCAATTAACATACTGCAAATGTAACATATACAAACAAATACAATCTGTTTGAACGCAGTTGGTTTTGCCACGTTTTTGCCATTTGTAATAATGATAAAAAGCCAGTATTTTAATCTGTGATTTTGCAAATGCGTGCTTCGTTAGACATGGAACAGAAACCATCAGTGATAAACAGGAAGGGTAATCACAAGACACAGCAATTTTGTTGCCTCTTCACAGTGGCTAGAACTGGAACAACATTGTTCAAGTTGTTACATGCATAAGAAAAGCAGAAATAGCAAGTTAATGCTATTTAATTTCATTTTGCCAAACTGACAAGGCATCTTCCTCCTGCCTCTGGATGGTGTGGCTACTCTAGCTGGAAATGTATTCATTGTATACATCGGAGAGCCTACAAATTTGTAAGTTAAACCAACAAAACACACAGATAATGTTCAAGACCCTGCATGTCAGGCTCTGCACATTATCCACCACGTGCTCACCTGTGACTAAGGGGGTTTGTGCAGTTGGCTGTTCCAGTAAGACCATGTGCTGCAGAAGAGGGTTGTGTGCGGTTCCCCCATCTCTTTCCAACGTTGTAGTGCTCAAGTAGGGAGTGAGGTGGGTGCCAGGAAATAAAGAGATCCGCTGCTGCAAGGCTGGGATAGCAAGTCTCTCAGCATCCTGCTGCGCTGATCCTCCCTGCAAACACCCAGGCGACGTCAGGGTGGGTTAAGGGAGAAATCAAGCACCAATTTGAAGCCTGCATTCCCCATCACTTACGCTGGAAGGGCCAGTTGCAGGCAGTCCTAGTGTGATGTTGGGCAAAGAAGGAGATGTGTAGAGTGGAAGCTGTGTTACAGAGCCTTCACGATTCACCAGTCGGTGAGCCAGGCTGGTCTGCAAACAAAATGAAGAACACTGTTCCAGTGAGACTGCACCACCGATGGGAGGGAGGATGCTGCACAGTGGCTGTGAGGGCCCATCAGGAGAGTACAAAGCAGGAAATTTCACTTCTGACACTGAGAATACTGAAAGAGAGAGCTTCAGATCCAGCCTTACTTCTCTTTCTATAGAGTGCTTGCCCTTCTAAAGCTACAACAGATTACTGTAACAATCAGACAGGCATTACTCTGGTGGTTGTTCTCTTTAGCAAATCACAGACAATTTGTTCTATTTACCAGTGTGCTTTAGCTTAAGTCAGACTTCAAAATTTCATCAAAGAGCCTTTTTATGTTGCTATTCCCCGATTTTCAGGATGAAATGTGAGATTTACTGAATTACCTTGCGGCCATTTAAAGCAGGAACACTAAAGTAAAAATACCTAATTACAAAATGAGATTGATTTGAAATACTTGGTAGAAAGCCCATTATAAAAATTACATTATTTTAAACTGCCTGATTTTTCTATTAGGAAACAAGTGTTCTGTTCACTTAAATCAACTACAGTAAAACTTACATAAACAGCTTAAATCAAACAGCCTTTAGATTTCAGGAAGATTTTCTATGGAATTTCTATCGTTTTAACTCAGTTGCTGCTGTGGAAAAAAAAGTACTAATGATTAATCTAGTATGTTACAATGACATACATTATTCCCATAGCATAAGAGATCTGGATAACGGATTTATACATTTCAGACCTAAATAGCTATGTGAGGAAATGGGACTTGGCAGGTTACTTCCTTGATTGCAAGACTGGGCCAGCTCTGGGTAACAAAAACCTGCTTTTCTCCTCAAAAGGTGAAACGTGGTGAGTAACATCACTGCAGCAACCACCAGAGGGGAAAAAAGAGCACTAAAATAAGAAAAAGTATTGAAAAACAAGTAATGCACAGCAACCTTCAGCAGCAATCCTGCCTCCTTGGTTCTGGTGGGCCAGTTGATATCTCTCCCAGGAGAGCCCAACTTTGTGAGCTGGGCTTAGAGGTGCCCATGCAGGAAGAGCAAACCTTCCCATGACTGCATGAGTCACCTTTATGTGATGCTGGGCTGGGCTTGCAGATGCAATCTTTGCTGTGCCACAAACCTGCAGCCCCTTGTCCCAGTGTCCAACCAGGTCTGAATTCCATCCAGCAAAGCTGCTTAACTTTCATACGATACTGTGCGAAATTTCATCTGTAGAGTGAATTTTTTATTTCCCTTTGTCTTACTGTGCCTTCATTAATGTCAGTCAAGCTTATGGGAAATATATTAAAGAGTAAATCTGCTTTTAAGATCTTGGTTACAAATTTGCTGCCACAAAGGAGGAAATTGGAAAAGAGCATTTTGCTGTTGAATGGTACCTGCTAAGGGCGTATGATTGTGCATACCCACACACTTATTTTTTCGAGTAATTCTGAACACTACTGGCAATTTGCCTTTAATTTAAATAACACAAAATGTTAGCACGCCACATTGAGAGCAAGATAGTTATTGCCAGCAGAGTAATGAAATATTTTACTGATACCGTAAACGAAATAAACCAACATCCATTTTCTCTTTGAACAATCGATAAAGTGTAGTTGTGCCTCAAACCATCTCCTGGGGATTTGTTTTAGAAACAAGGATGAGAAAAACAGCAGCTTGACACTATAAGGATAAGATATTTAGCAGCATTATCATCACTTTAAATATACAAATCCCATCTCTGGATTGTACACAAACAATGTTAGAATTGCACAGAAGAGAGCAATTTCAGCATGCACAATTTTCCCCTGTAATCGAGTACTTTTTATAGGCTCCTACCAGCTACAATGGCAATGAATATCACGTACCTTTCCAAGGCAAAAAAAAGCCTTCAGACTTAAAAAACATTATTTAAAAATAGGCATTGTCTTTTTCAAAGGAAGCAGAGAGCTCAAGTCTTTCTATTTGGAAGGCAAGCACTTGAACTTGTAATGAAGTCCCAATACCACATTCCAGCATACCTGGAATGGCTCAAGAGGTGACCTAGCAAACTAACAAGCAGAGGGACACATTTCTCACTTAAAATTAGAAAATATAGGTAAGCATAGAACAGAAAGTTGCCAACACTAATTTTTCAGAGGCATTTCAATAAATATTCTACACAAAAGTGGGAACATAATGCAAGCCTGGTCGACTGGTATCAAATAAATCTTATTCTCCTAGGCTGTTGGGGAATATTTCTTACACCAAAGAGGATTTGAAAGAAACCAAAACCCTGCCACATCCAGTTTTTCCCAAATAAACCTCTCCAGGCAAAGGGATCAGCTAGTTTCACACAACACAAAACGCAGAGCCATTTTCCCCCAGACTGATGCAAGGAACTAGGACGTTTAGCTAAGCCATTCAAGTATGCCTGAAATGCTGGGAGAACAATTTGTGCGATGGGTTATCGACGTCCTGTTTGCCATCACACAGTGATTTATACTTTATTCTGTTCTACGATGGCAGTGATCCAATACACTTTATGTAGTCCTGGATAGCTTTAACATTAAAACTGCACAATCGTTTTTAAGCTATATATTCATTATTTAAAAAAAAAGAAAAGAGGAAAAGGTGAAAACACTCCATTCATTCTCTTCAGAGAGATTAACAACTACATTTTCTTCCTGCTTTTTGTATAAGAAGATGGTACATGACATGTTGTTCTTTTTAAAATGTTAGCTCAAGGTGCTTCCTTCCTCCCATGCAGCGGTATTGATGTGAATTAGCCACTGCAATACAGCTGCAAAAAGAGGTGAAGGGAAGGTGGTGGCCTTTGATGCTCAGAGGCTTGCAGTTTGCTAAGTATAGATAAGATTGACAGCTCCTGCATCAGCAAAGCTGGTAGATGAGCACTCATCCTCCTGGAGCTAACAGCTACATAACTAGAAAGTGCCTGCAGTTCAGCCAGCCTTCAGCTTCACAAACCTAACCAATAACCAATAACCCCTCTCATAACATCTTTTCTCAGATCTGCTCCAAATTACTAAATGGAATGCATCTAAAAAAAACACATTTCTTCAGAACAGCACCAGTTTCCAGGGCCAAGCTAAGACTAACTTAGACTGCTCAGCCTTCACAATACTTGACTTAATCCTTTAAGATCCACAGCAGAGTGGATGAAGACAAGTTTTGGGTAAGTCAGCAGGGGAGAATATAGAGTGGGATGCATATTCCCTACGTAAAATCATAGAATCAGGTTGGAAAAGATCTTAAAGACCATCAAATCCAACCATGACCTAACCACGTTACCCTAACTCTAACAACCCTCCTCTAAATCACGTCCCTGAGCACCACATCCAGGGATGGTGACTCAACCGCCTCCCCACTACATAAGGAATAAAAGGAAAATTTGTAAGACAGATGCTATATTCATTAGGGAGAACAACTGAGGGCAAGCTGCATAAAAAGAAATGCCCCAATGACATGACACAACCACCCTGGTTCTCTAAGGCTTGTAGCGAGGGACAGTTAACACGGCCTACACCCCATAATATGCCTTTAGGAAAAGGTGGGCTTCAGTAACACCAAACACAGTGCTGTGTTGAATCCAGCCCTTCTACCCAGCCCAACACCCTGCCCTGACAGCCACAGCAGGTGCCTCAAGTGAAGGTGGGAGCCTATGGCATTGCAAACCTCAGCACATGTATCTGGCAACACGCTTTCAACCCTAAATGGGGAGGAAAAAGTTCAATCTGTTTAATCCAGTTCTGTTTTGGCCATACTCATAGTAACCTCCTGTGAGCAAGATCACCCTATATACAATGTATGAGAACAGATGCCCGATACATTAAAACCCTTGTGCTTGACCAGGAAATGCTCTTCGTGTTTTACCTTGTCAAATCACTCTATTTTTACTCTCCACTCAGAATAAAACCAGCACAAGTTACCACAAGCAGCTCCTGAGCTGGTTCAAACTGGATTTAATAAACAGGTAATGCATCCTGTCAGCCCAGCCTGAGAGGTAATTCCCCAAGTCTGCTCCAAGTCATGATCTGGGGTTTGCAGCGTTCCACACACCCTGTCTGTGTGCCCCAACACCTAAACCCCTGTGCGATCTGATTAGAAACCCAAGTGCTAAAACCCAGAGAAAGGAAAGGCTCTGTACCTCTGCTTGAATACTGGTGACTGATCCTGTAATTCCGTTCTCAGCGCTGATGTTATTGGAGCTGTTGTTTGGAGAGCTGGGACCAGATCCAGGAGCACTGTTGCACGCCGAGTCTAAAACACATCCAAAACCAACTTTCAGCATGACAAGCAATCTCTGAGATGATATTCAGGCAGATAACAATCCTCCAAGTTTTGTTTTGGAGGAAGGCAACCCTCCTCCCCATCTCCTCCTTTAAATTTTCACAGGGCTCTTAAAACACTGATACGCACTTTCAAACGGCCTCTCCAAGCACCTACTCACCTTATTTATGTATTCTCCTCATGGGGATTTCTCTTTAAAAGAGTATTCATGACCTTAAACACAATTGGAAGATGATAAAAGACACGGAAAGCTTGCAGAGGCCGAACAGCAGTTATGTGGGATTGTTCTGCATCATTTTTCCAGAACGTTTCTTTAAACCTCATCAGCCTCCAAGTCCTACCCCAACTCCGTGTCACCACGAATTGTGCTGGATTTTGCTCTTGCCTCAAAGGGAACCATTTCAGTATGGACGTTTCACAAAAAGCCAGGTGAAACTCCACTGGATTCAAGAGAGACTAAACCCACTTCAAGACACTGCCTTCTTTTTTGGCAAGTCTTCTCCACTCTGAGAGCAAACCACTTTCTCACTGGAAGACCTAAAGCAAAATTAATGCCTCCGGATAGTTCTGTTATCACCAGGACTGGCAGAAAATCCTCTCACCTCGCTATGTTTAATCAACACACTCCCTGTGAACTCGCCAGCCAGAACCACAGAGATGGCCAGCTTGAAATCAAAGCCTCCCCATTAATTATGTAGAACTAACAACAAACAAAACCAGAAGATGGAATTGCAACAGCCAGAAAACTTCCCTCCTCACGTCTCTCAACCTGTGCAAGGCACAGCTTCCAGTGTTTCTCTTTTTTTTTTTTTTTTTGAAAGTAAATAACATTAAAACATTTTTTTTTTTTTTTCCTGAGCTTTCCTCCACCCTCGGGCACAGGATTTGCCCAACATCAGAAGAATCTCCCAGCAGCTGCAAGGGTTCAGGCTGCAGCAGTCTCATAACTGCTCTAGGATGCCCCAGAAGAAATAAAAGCCAACTGTTACAACTCGGAGGATTTCTTAACTACTTGTAGAGGCATTATTCTACATATTGCTATTTTGATCACTGCAAGGACCTCCATCAAATCATCAGAGATGTCTGGTTGGCTTTTTTTTCTCTCTTTGCTTTTAGCAGGCTAAGAGCTTAGCAATGAGTAACACCAAATTGAGCACCTGACATTGAACTTCTCTATGAAAAAACATTCTGACTGCATGCAGAACAGTCTTTTGGTGGGGTTTTTTTGGTACCATGTCACTACCAACAATATAGTAGATTTCATGTATACTACCTAGAAGTAGAAAAACTACTACATTCAAACTTTGACTCTATGAAGATGTATTCTCCAAAGATTAAAAGTGATTTCTTACCCTTGCAGAGGGACTGTTAGAAGTTATGTTACACTCAGAAGTCTGCTCTTACCATAATTGCTCCAACAGACATTCAAACCCTCATCTGTGCACCCAGAGCCAGCACCAAGCACAGCTCTGCTCCTGCTCAGCTTTGCTCAGATATTTCTCCAGGCAGACTCCAGGCTGCCTTCCAGAACCAGGTCTGTGCCCAGAGAGAAGCAGGAGCTTCCACTGCTATCTCTGAGGGCATTATTTGGATCACACAGTCAGACACTGGGGCCTGATTTATCCTAAAAGCTACGTGACATATAACAAGATAGAAGGAGAGAGGTAAATTCACTTTTCAGATCTGATATAAATTATACATAGCTCTTGAAACCCATTTCCTTTCCAAGCTGAGAGGTGCTGACACAGAGCAGCACACAGCTGCCCCAGGACCTCCTGAAACCTAAAGAGAGCTCACTCTGAGTTTGGGTGAGTCATGATAGAGTGTCTCAAAACCTAGATGAAAGAAAAAGCAGTCAGATAGTGGTACTTACACACAGGCATCCCTAGATGGTGCTAAGAATTAACTTTATGGTGATCTATCCAAACCAGTTCACTCAGAGCCCTCCTTACAAATTTCACTCTCAGAAGAATACTATTTTTCAACAAGGAACTGTAAATATGTAGTCAAAAATACCAGCTACATATATACTAAATAAAAAAGCCTTAAATGTTTTAAAACTGGAACATAATTACTTAAGGAAAAATGGCAATCTTCCCAAAGCCAGAAACATCCCAAGGTTGTAAAACATTTACTGCTGGACAAAGACAGCTATGAGTTATGGCCTCCCCATGTATAGTAGGAGAATCACCTTTGAGAAATTTTATTTCTCAACCACCAGTTGCTGAAGATCAGAGAAATGCTCAGGAAAAAAACAGCAGTCCTGTGGCACATCTGTATCTGTCTACATATCTTAAAGGTAGCTCAAAAAAAAGTCATTGTGCTGGCAATGCTGTCTCTGTAGATGGGTACCTGAGGACTTGTGTTGCTGGCACACACCTGCATCACCCACTAGTGAACTATTATAGAATCACAGAATGGTTTGGGTTGGAAGGGACCCCAAAGCCCATCCTGCCACAACCCCTGCTATGGGCAGGGACACCTCCCACTGACCCATAGCCTCATCCAGCCTGGCCTTGAGCACTGCCAGGGATGGGGCACCCATAGCTTCTCTGGACAGCTGCACCAGGGCCTCACCACCTTCACTGTGAAGAATTTCTTCCTAATATCTAATCTAAATCTTCCCTCCTTTCACTTAGAACCATCACCCCTTGCCCTGTCGCTATACTCTTCTCCAACATTAAGACCCACACGAGATCCGGACTGCAAAATCAGCCAGATTCAAGAACTGCTTTTGGAAAGGGCCACCTTCAGTGAGTTTGCAGCTTTTGCTGTTGGCCCAACACACCTGTGACATCCAGCGGGCGCTTCTTCAGAGCGGTGACCACCGGGCCATCCTTCCTGCGCAACAGGGGGCTGCTCCGTCGTTCAGCCACTTTTTGCTTTAGTCTGGATCGTAATTTCAGGTTGGGTTCAGACGCTGAACAAAAGGAGGAAAAGCAAACAGTGTTTTAGTCAGTATTATTTCAGTAGCTGTGTTACTCAGTGCAAAAGCTGGGTTACAGTTCAGCATCGGCAGAGCCTAAACAAAAATAGTTATTTCGTACTGTGTATCTGGAGCGATGACTTCTAAATATAATGAATGGCTTCCCGCCTATGCAGTATCTGAATTCACTGATAATGAAAGTCAATACTGTTTTAATTAAAAATAATAACCATCCTGCAGCATTGTCTCTCCAGCGCCTTACAATCTGCTGTGAACTCATTTGGACCAGACCAGAGAGCATCAATTCACCTCCCCCATTTCCTGCTACTGCTCAACTTTCTCCCAGGCCAGAGGTGGAACCTAACTTAACGAGATCTAAAAATCAACACAGGGATAGGTGGGACAGCTGAGATGTTGCTGCTTGGTCAGCAGGTAGCAACACTGTGGGGCTGGGAGGCTGCCTGCCATGGCTTGGTGCAATGGGCAGCCCCACACCCTTGGAATCATCAGACCGTGATGTGAGCTGGCCCTGGGAGGGACACCTGGAGAGATGGAGGGGAGAAAACACAAATCAAATCCCACAACAAAAAACACAAACATTTTCTCACTGGGTTAGCTCCCCAGAGCACCTCACACTGGGATGCAATGAGCACTGGAGAAAAAGGGCATGGGAGCGTGGCCAGTGGCAAAGCCAAGGGCAGGGAGGAGGAGGTTTATTTATTTGGGGAGATACTTGATTACATCATTTCGGCCACAGAGTTACACCGTATCTAGAAAACACATCAAATACTTTGAAAATTCAGGGCTGCCCAGAGTGGGTGTGCATCTGTTTGCTGAGACCACAGTCTGACTTGCTTTGTGTACATCATGCAGCTGAAATATCCTCTGAAATAAATACTTCTGTACCCAAATCCTGGGATTTCATTTCTCTAAAAGTCAAAGCAGAACTGCTGGGATCCCCTAATACCTCTGGGCTAATGGCAGCTGGCAACACCAAGCACCTTTGTACTGCGCAGCTTATCAGGTTCTTACGAAGGTAATGAAGCCTTAAGTCAAGATTCCTCCTGCGAGATGATTTTCTCTGTAAACTTTGCAATCTCTGGAGCATATACAAAATATCTGCTGTGGTGCTCGAGGGCTCCTGACAGTTATGAGATTTGTGAACTGGCCCAATCTTTTCCATTCCTCAATCTCTTAACAACTCGGCGGCTTAATCCCTTTGAACCAGCAAATCCTGTGCTCTTGCCATTAACTACCAACGCACTCGGCTCCCTGCACTGGGAGGCCAATAATCTGCATTTCTTTAGAAGACTTAAAATGGGGTTTACAAACTGATTTGAATTAACTAAGTCTGGCTGCGGCTGTATTTCCCTACAATTGGCTTTGACCACCAGGTCATGTAAAAGATCAAGACCAACCGTGTTAATTGCAGGGCTCAAAAATCAGAAGCTGATGAATTCAAGATCAAATGCTTTAAGTTAAGCCATCAAAACAGTTCTTTGATGAAACTTTGGGAAGGGGAAAAAAAGAGCTTTTCATGACTGTTTGGGACAGAAAAATGCCAGTAAGAGATAAAGGAAGCACTAAAAAAAAAGTGTCGCTCATCAAGATGATGCTTAAAATGCAATATGAAGTGCATTAGCAAAGGAGAGAATCATCTTACAGGACATTTGCATATAAAATGGCAGGGGGCTGAATGCAAATCTGTCATTTGCTTGGAGGACAAAATTAGAGGAGTGGACTAGATAAAGTACAAGTGAGTGCTCTGACTAGTTCCTGTATGAAATTCTCTTCAAAGCTGAAGTTGGCCTTAATATTTTTAAAGTTGCCTTTGGACACGAGGGAGTTCAGTATCTCAGGCTACATGCTTTAAAGCTGTTGCAGGTATCAGTGATTAGTAACCATCGAGATGCTACTATCAAGATCTTAAAGAATAAATGGGAATGTGTCACAGCTAGATGCTGATCCATTCCATTTTAGACACATCTGCACTGCCAGCTAGTAAATGAAATATAAGCCCGTGCCACAGCTGTTGCAAGGATCTATCTTCTGACAAAGAAAAACATGACAATATAAACTGTACTTTGGTGTAAATTTCATTCACACACGATTTATATCGCGCATGGCATTCATCTGACGTATGTCTTCTGCTGGGAACAGATGAGTAATTGTATGATTCTCAAGCACAGAGAATGAATGGATTGGAAACACCTTAAAAGATGTCTGGAAGGAGAGATGTGGGGGTCGCAGTTTACCTAGCACTACCAGATATGCCCCCTGCATACAGCCACAACAGAAAATCCAGCCGTGCAGAAGGAAGGGAACAAACATACAGCATTACAAACCTAGGAGAGAGAAGTTATGGCATGTGATAATTTGCCAGACAGAAGTATTTTGGGGTTGAAGTATCCTGTGTACTCCTGCTTTGCTCCCCCAGATGGAGGATCAAATTCTGAAACACAAAATGTCTACTTAAAAACCACGCTTGTTTAGTAACACTCCCTGCCTTTGTTCCGTGATAGAACTCTGAGTTTTTCTCCCAAATATAATCCCAAATCTAACATGTCATCGAGACCTCAGAAAGCATAATCCCTACATGCCTTTAATTGGGTGTTATACAACCCAAAGCGGGGGAATTAAGACTCAGCACCAGCAGTGCAGAACAGCCTCTGGTTCAAAGAATGCACCTCTACCACATTTCATAACTAAAGAGTAAGTTTTCAAGAGGCTTTTCCAAAACTCAGAACAGTAATTTCAGCTTATTCACGTGGCTTCTGAACTACTCCAGTTTTTAAACCAAAGAGAGTTGTCCTTCAGAAGTATAAATTCTGAATTTAGGTGACATGAATTTGAGCAATTCTATGATTCTATGCTATTGTTTGTTAGGGTGGTATGCTTATGCTGCGGTTGGACTTGATGATCTTTAAGGTCTTTTCCAACCTGAGCAATTCTATGACACACAACTATCAATACCAGTTCAGTAAATTCAATTTTCAATAACCCCAGTTCCACTGAACACCTCTTGAGGCTCATCCTTCAGGCTTCACATCCAAAGAGTTGCTCCCAGTGACTGCTAACTAGTGCAACATGGAGAACTGTCAATTGAAACCCAAAACATACTGGTCTTTTGCTGCTTAAGGTGGTGAAGTATTTTAAACAAACGTTGTGAACTTATTAAAAAATCAGTTTGATTCCTGTTTAGCAAAGAAATGAAGCACAGGGCCAAGTCTGAGTCAGCTTCAGAGAAGCCAGTGGGATTTCTTAAGCAGTGACATACTTAATTTGGCCCATAATAGGGGTTTATTCAAAGAATATTTTGTTTTTCTCTGAGTAAATTAATAACTAGAACACAGGCCAAAAGCTTCCTCAGTTTTCACAGACTCAAACCCAAGTTACCCCTCTTTTACTTCATTTACTGCAGCAGGACTCATGTAATCCAATTCTCCAACATTTATGTCACTCTCATTGTTTTCTTCCTGGAACTGCATCCACTAAGCTGCTGAACTAATCTGACATTAAGTCTATGCAAGTTAAAAACACAAAATCCTGGGCAGAGTTTGCCCTGTTCCCATTACACATCTATGAAAAAAGCAAACAATGCACCGTGAAAACTCTAATTCCAGTCCTCGCATATCTTAATTTTGGGGGCTGGGGATTGAGAAAGACTATTCTTTTTTTTGTTGTTTTAAACCACATTCCAAGCCACAGCAGTCAGGCAAAGGCCAACACAATTACCTTGTCACTTTTCTAGAGTCCTGGTTACTCCATGGCTAAACAAAGGAGAGGAACACAAAACCTGTCTGAAGCAGGCCTTTTGCACAACACGGAACCTTAATGAAGACAAAAGATCTTTTGTTTAGGAAGGAGGGACCACAGGTTGTGCAATTTAGTGTCTGCCTCTTCTCCCCAAAAATACCGGATCCTCTGCCTCAACTGGTCCTGGTTAAAGCTGGCAATGGCAGAATTCACCAATGGCTGAACAAAAGGCTTTAACAGCCACAGGATTGTTCCACCACCATCCCTCTGGACCACAAGGGTGCTCACATTCTTGATTTCCAATCCCTGCAGACATTGGTATAGAGGAGAAGAATCTGATCCTTGACAAACATACCCGGAGGAGAGAGGTACCACAGGGCACAAACAGCAGCAGCAAATTCCTGAACTAGAAAGGAAAATGGGAACAAGAAGACCTGGATATTCTGCAGAAACAAACTCAATTTTTTGTGTGCTAGGTACCATGCTAGAGAGCATGACCTGAAAGAGTCCATCCTGGAATACTGATGCATTAGAAGGGCTAGATACATTTGCAGAGTTTTCTCTTTTGTGTTGCCACAAGCACTGTTTAAGAGCTTTGTGGGCAGGCTATTTTGTATATTTGTGGCAGGTTGTGTCCTTAACATGAAAACTTATTGAAGGCTAATACTTGGCATTTCTTCATGCTGAAGCTTAGTAGTCTCAGCATACAAGCAGTACAAAGGAAGCTTCATGAAGCTGAGCACACAATGTTCACACTTTTTACAGCTTCACTATCACTTGCCTGACTATGGAACCATGCAGAAAGGCACCGTCACAGAGTGCTGCAAAGGTTTCCACTGTGAATAGACAAAACTGGACTAGAAAAACAAACACATGGAAATGCCAGATCTTGTCTCTGTCTTCCCCTTTCTAAGTCTACATAAAGACAGCAACTTTGCAGCGTTCAAAGCATTATCTGGAAGGAAAGATAAGAGATGTGGAAGGGCATAAGGAAGTGAAAGAAGAAAGAAAATGAAATCCAGCATATGAGTTTCCCCAGTAAGGTGTTTAAAACAGCACTGAGCTCTGCAGGAGGGAAGGAGACAAACATGGAATTTCCATACAGACCCAAAAAGCTGCAGTGCTTGTTCAGAAAGGGCCCCGACTGACTCAGCACAAGGGCAGAGAGCAGCTCCAAGCAGCAGAGATCACAGTGGAGCTAAAACCTGGTTGTTTTAGCAGAGCTCCTGAGCAAGAAAAGGGGGTGGCTTCAAAACAAACCTCAGCACTGCGCAGGAGCCCAGGCAGCACACCTCACAGCTGAATTCTATTATGCCAGTGCGACCCTCAGAAGAGATGGAAGGAATAAAGAAGAGCATTTGCTGGTCCTCCAGCTGCACTTTGGTTTGTTCTGTTCTCCGAAATGTCAACGGTCTGATCTGCAGAACTGTTCTGTAGCATTACAGCAATAAGTGATTTTTTTCGTCATTAAGTTATTTTTTGGATTTGGACTGATGTTCTCCATTTGGAGCAGAGCACGCTGTCTATGACAAGATAGAAGCCTTCACACAGCAGAGCATGGCCAGGGAGGCAGGACCCCCAACCACGCCGGCAGGGAGGACAGGGTGGGTGGAGAGCAACACTGCTTTTCAGTTTGAGCGATGCTCCACACTGTATAAAGCTCAAAGATTTCTCTAAATTACACTCCCACTACACACCAGGATTTCAGCCTACTCTATTTTCCTCTAAACAATCTTTGTCACAAAACAAACCACTCAGAACGTTCCAAAATCAGAACTCACAGAGGTATTGTGCCTTTCTTGACAAACACAGTATTTTAATTATGGACTTACATTTTGCCCTTTATTGTTTCTAAGTACAGGCTCAGAACAATTTCACCTGCTTAGCTGCAAACACCACTCCAACAACCCCGTGCGTCAGCAACACTGCAAGGAAACCAACAGCATCACAGAACCACACAATGTCAGGGTTGGAAGGACCTTAAGCCCATCCAGTTCAACCCCTGCCAAGGGCAGAGTTGCCACCCACTGAATTAGGCTACCCAGGGTGGGATGCTGGATGCCTTCCTCCTTCATACTCCTTACCAGCATCCATCTTGATCCAGCAGCACAACACCTAACTCCCTTTTAGGGAGTGGTTGCTGGGATCAGCATGGGTGATGCATTTCTCAGATTCCCTCTGTGGCATCTCCCAGAAGCTGCTGAAGGACAAGAAAACAAGCAGCCATTGTGGCCCTCCACCCGTGCTACCCACGGGGAAGTCTAAGGAGCAGCTCCCTATTTGCTGCCTTGCTTTGCTCCTGGAAAGAAGTCACTGCAGCAAAGAGGTGCACAAGCTGAGTCAACACCTGACAATGCTGAGCCACAAATTTCTCCTTGGAGAAGAGTGGGCTGTGAAGGTTAAAGACAGCCTGCTTTTACCATAAGCCCCAAGACACAGTACTTGACTTAGAACCAGTTCTCCCTTGTCTGTCAAGAGACACTGCTGGGGAACTGAGTTGTTGTGCAGGATCCCTGTTTTTTTTCTGAATAGTAGCTGAAAAAGGGGCCTGTGACACTTCCCCGTTGTCGTTTCTCCCCAAGTACACACCACACACATGCACATGCTCATTTACTACCTGGCCAGGAAACTGAGAGACAGATATTTGCCAAAGATGTCTTTGTAAGCTCCCAGTCTGGCATTACATTCAGACTGGCTTTGGAAATAGTGGAAATTCACACCCTGCGACGCTACTCCATGGTTCTGCAGTGCAAACACACTTGGGACCACAGGAATCCCTTGCCTCTCTAAGGTCTCCATGCTCATCCTGATCATCACCGCACCAAAGCAGCCAGCAGTCAGGCTGGAAGCAAAGCAGAAAGCAAGAGCCAGAGCCTTGGATTCTCCACAGAACGGGGACAGTGGCTGCAGGGTCTGAGCCAAGCACACCAAGCAGCAGTCCCTTACTCCTTATCAAACAGCAGAAGCAAAACCACGGTGAGACCGAAGCCTGCCTCACAGCCTGCCTGGATGATTCCTGCGGATGCAGGCACATTCATGCTTACAGTTTTGCAGAGCATCTTTTATAAGCTCGTTGAAGAAATGGTTTTTTTCCCCACTTTGGTGTCAGGTTTAAATATAGATCCACAGACAGGGAGATGTTTCCAGTTCATGCATCCCAGAGAGCTGAATGCATGTTGGCCAGGCAAGTCTAGCAGGTGCTGTGCTTGGCAAAACCACTGATTTCAGTGACAGCTAATTGAAATGCTGTGGCTTCCATTAGAAATCCTGATTAGCTGTCAAGTCCCAAAGAATGTGAGGAATCCTCGCCCCTTTGCAAGAGCCAGAAGGAAAGCTAGTGTCTGATAGAACATGGCCAAACCCTGCATGGCATGTTAAAAAACAAGCAAAGAAAAAACCGCACGCAAGCAAAAGAAAAATCATGTCAACAAGTTAAACAATGCTCTTCAGTCTTTCATGAATCCTTGTGATGTAGGTCATTCCAGCTTTCTAATTAATAGCATGTCAAGATCGTGCATACAGCAAAGGAAGCATGCATATACGTAGTTAAGGAAACTACACAAATGGGGAAATAAGAAATCCTTGTCTTAAGTTATTTAAAGCAAAAGGAGAAAAGCATGAATGGCATCAGCCAAACTATTCTTAGTTCGGTTAAGGAGGGGAAAGCCACAAAGGGTTCAGCTAGAGAGAACTCAGTGAAACACACCCTGCAGCCAGGCTAAATGCAAGTTCAGGCCTCTGGTAACTGCACCAGCCAGAGCCTGGCAGCAACAACCTCATGCAGAACCTGAACAGCCAAGAAAGCGGGACATAATTTGGTAAAACAAACCAGAGGGGGTGGGATTTCAGGTGGCAGGATGCATTAGGAGCATGCTGCAAGTGTCTGCTGTTTCACATGCTGATTGTTTCCAAGCACTCTTAGGACACTGCTCATGCACACATGTACTTCTACTCAAGAGAGCGTGGCCAGCTGATCACGTCTCTTATGCAACATTCACACTTGAGTGTTCCACTACCAAGCGATCCCCAGGGGTGCACAGAGGGCTGCTATACATCACTCCACGTCCCAATGCTTTAAGTAATCGGAGCGAAGAAGGGTAGCACTTTTAAACCCACTGCAATTACAGGTTCATTCTTTCTGAACAATTTCTCAACATGCAGAACATGCTGCCAACTCCAGAAATGTACCCGAGCAGAAATCACTGCTCCAAGTGCCTTCCTGCAGCGTCCCGAGTCCCCCCGTCCCTAACAATGACACTGGATTGATGCCAGCCCTGCTAATCACAACTGTGCTGTGATGGACTCTGTTATTTGAACTGCAAATATTTAATCTAATTTAATAAAATTGGACTACATGATATGGCGGTTTTAAATTACAAATACAAAGCCAGAGTTTTGACTGGTGCCAAAAATCTGAAAAGCTCACTTGTAATAAAGAACTTTATTTAGGATGGGCTCCAGCCTTCCCTGCCTTTTGTTTACACCAGGCTGTTCAGGAGTCCAAGCAACTTAACATTCTTGGCAGTGGGGTTTCTGCAGGATATCACTGTGTTAGAGTCTGAACTGCTGTTACATTGAAAAGAAAATAAAAGAAAACAACAAAAAAGGTCTCCGCTGAACCTTGCAAGGGAACTTGCATGCACTGCATACAAATCCCCAGAAGATTAATGCCAGTGCCCACAGAGAATAAGCATCGGTGTTCTGGAAAAACAAAATCAGCTAACTATCCTCCTATTTTAAAACAACAATGATTTTTAATAATGCCATTAGATACGTTTATCTTCTTTAATTCAGTCTGTCTGACAGCAGTTTTATCAGCCAGAGGCTTAATCAGAACTCAGTCTAGGAAACAACAGGAGTATGTTCAGATACTCTTTTCTTCTGCAGAAATCCACTGTTACGGCATTTGCAGTGAGAAGGATGATCTACCTTCAAATTAAAACTGGCAAGAAATGGCCCTAAAGAGAGAGAGGTTTTTGATAAAAGACCATTTCTGCCATGGGGTTGCTAACATGAACTCCCCCAAAGTGGAGGTTCTGGTTTCAAAAGAGCAGAAAGGTCTTTGGATTTGTGCTGTCCACAAGCCCTGTGCAATAGATATGATGGCAAGGGACACTTCCTTGTGAGGACATGCTGTGAATTTCCAGAGGAGACCGACAGCCTTCAGCAGAGAAGAAGTAAATGGCATCAGTGGATGCTAGCAGCCCAGGACCGGTCTTCCTTCTTCCAGGCAGATGTGTATGCAAAGCACATCTTTGTGTGCTGACAGCTCCAGAACTGAAGGAAATCTGCTTTGAGGGCAGCCCTCCAGCAGCACTCATCTCCTCCATGCAAGGACAAGTCCTGAGGCCCAGACAGCGTCACTTTGGCTGTCTCTAACACTGACTAGGCAGCAGCAGATGCTGCACCTAACGCAGTGTTTGGCTTGTCATTATCTAGAAATGGAGATTAGAAGATGCCCTACACTTCAGCAAATTCTGTTTCCCTCTCTGCCTTTGGAGTCCTGCAGAAAGGGCCTGCTTTCTTGTTGTCACTTACCCTGAAGGCACAGGGTGTGTAAAGGAAGAGCCCTCACCCTGGGAAGGACTTCCCCATCTTAAGTTGATTCTTGTGCAGTTGTTGTGTCTGGTACCTGCCACCCAGCCCAGCATGCCTAGTGACTGGGAAAACCATCTACTGAGTGGCAGCCAGGAATTCATCCACAGATCCACCCAGCAGGACAGGTACTATGGTGTGGAAGCAGTTCATAAAATGCCTTCAAAGGCACAGACCTGGGAGGCAGGAGGCACAGGGCAGCAGCAGTGTACAAGCGTTATGTTTTTCTGGTCAGATGACAAAAGAAGAAAAAAAAAAAAACAAATAGAATAATCCACCTTCACATCAATTTACAGAGATAATGAGAATCATGATGAGGACACATAAGACCCACTTGACTTTCAACTATTAGGAGAAGAAATGTTGTGAGAATATCTATGCCTCTCCTAGAAGGAAATGGAGGTGCAGCCAGCTCCTGGAAACTGATTTAGGACAGCCAATTTGACCAAAGGCTGTAGTAAATCCACAGAAAGGTCTGGTTAACATACCACCACCATTCCTGACCACAACGATCACAAAAGCCAGTGCTCATCCCAGTACATTTAAAGGTCCACAAAACACACCTGAGAAACAGCTAGAAGCACCTGTAGGCCACGCAAAGCTCAGTCAAGACAGGATTTTCCTATTCTGAAGCAATTTTCAACATGCACCACCATCTGCATCATCCATGCAAGCAGCAGAGCTCCCCAGATTGGGGTGAGCTTGTTGCAGCTTGGCTCCTTCCTGAAGAGAGCTGGCTGCTGAGGATCACAAGCCTGCAAGGTTAGAAGCTGAGGCTGTGTTGGCCAAGGCATGTGATATCGAGCTGAGGACCACAGCCAAACAAAACAAACTGGTTTACATAATATATAGCTGAGAAATAACTGACTTGCTTAGCCACCATGCAGAGAGAAACCTAACTGAGAAATAACTGTCTAGGTGTGAACCAAAACCTTTGCAGGAAGTCCCTACACTTTGACTGGCAGAAACGTTTTTATTTATTTAAAGTATAAACTTGTATATAAAATGCAAATCCCAGAAGAAATGAACTTTTCTTGGTACTTTTCTCACTCAGCAAAACATACTTTGACTTCAGACATGCAGATCTCTGTATTAGTTTTGACTTTGTGAAAACATCTCACAAGCTTTGACACACAACGAAGCTGTCTTCTGCATGTAGCTCTGCAAACCTGCACAACCAAAGCCTCCCTCTAACACTGCTTGCTCAGTGACAGCTGGAAGGGGGAGAGGAGAGTGGGGTGGTGTGAGCGCTTCTTAAATAAATTGCTCCATGAAATACAGCTTTTTGGCAACATACTCTTCTTCTTTTTTTTTTTTTTTCCTTTTGGAAATGTAAGGACCAAGTGTCACTGCAAAGACAGCAGGTAACATAGAAAATCAATGGGAGCATTACCTGTTTTTCTGAGTGGGAAGTCATCTTTGGAATCGTACATCCCCAGGACAGGGTGATTGTAGGTGCCGGATACGCCACTTTGAGGTGGGGAGCTCTGGTCCAGGGAGCTGTGCTGTGTCTTCCTGCATGGTCAGGGAGAGAAAGAGAAGGGAGAAACTTAACACAAGTGCAGCACAAAGGGAGAGAGTTCAGCTTCACCTTCTCTGCTCCACTGTGAGCAATGAAAAGGAAAATCTTTTGGGACCAGCTTTCTCATTCTAGGTACTAGAAAGAGATTAAAAGATCATCTGAAGGCTAATATACAGGGAGGACACTAAACATATGCTTAATTTTCAGTACTGGAATGACCCTGCTGAGGAAGGCTCCACATATTTAGGTATTTAACCACAGTTTTAAGCACATACTTGAGCTAGGTTTCAATAAGTTCTATCTGTAAAGCTAAGCACAGGTCTCGCTGCTTCCCTCAACTACAGCATGAACAAACAATTCCCCTTCACTGCATAAAACCCTGAGAGAAAGCCTAAGGATGAAATCAAACCGAAGGATGAGCACATGAAGGGCCACATGTTTAGGCAGGCCAACAGCAGCTTTGCTGCTGCACTGCGCCCTGACCCCAGCACTTAGCTTGTATCTGGCCAAAGCACTCAGCACCCTCCAAGGTTAACTTCTGCAGGCTGGTGATTTATAGCTGTGTTTGAGCAGGCTGCTGGAAGGAAAGCACATGCTATTTGCTAAGGATATTAAATAATAAGAGAGTCTTCTAAACCTCCTACCTATGTGTGTTGGCTGCATCTTCCCTACTTAATGCCTCGTGTCCAGCTCTGCCATGAACCCCAGTTGCTAAAGACTTCTGGAAACCTCCACATTTCCATGTTAGCAGAGCAGCTACATCATTGATTGAGCAATACAGGAGGCAACCATACAGCTGTCAAGCAATCTCAGCTTTTAACTCAAGTAAACAGAACCTAAACCTTGTTTTACTTCTTCAAATGATTGAACAATACAGGACAAGTACTTAGCTGAGAGACGCAAAGAGCTGAAATTCTACCCTGCTTAACAATCAGGCATTCACAGAGATTTTGAGTAAAATATTCTGCTCTAAAAGGCTCTTTAAGGAACAAAAATGAGCCATTCCCAATTTGAAAATTACTCTCCAGTCCACGGGATTCCTCGAGCAGTACGTTTTGAAGCTCAAGTCAGGAGGAGGCTGTTGGGTGAGACGCGGCACAGCGATTCTAGTTCTACCCTTCAAGAAAACAGCAGAAAAACACATCGTGCTTTCTAAACGATTGCTACAAACACTTCTGAAAAGTTTGTTCAGTGTCTATATAGAGTCTCGTACCAGCAGTTCTCACCAAGCAGCATGATTCACTGCGTTCTCCTAATCCTCCCCCCTTTATATCCCAGACTTCTCTACACACAGGCTGAATAATTGTGTGTTCTCACACTGCTGCATTTCACATGAGCGTTCACGCACACATCTACACATGTCCTCTGTCACACTGGCAGCAGTAAACGCCCATATGCAGCACAGTTTAATCATCACCTGAAATAAAAACAGAACCACGTTGAAAAATATTTGAATCCCTCCTGAAAACAGACGTCGCTTTCTCTGCCCAGATCTGCTCATACCATAGGAAGGCTGCACAGAGAGATGTTTCACAAACAGGAAGCCCAGGCTAGGCAAGCCAAGAGCCCCTCAAACCCACCATGGCACACAATCGCATTTTTCTCTTGCCTATACAAGCAATACAATTTTTTTCTTTCCTTTTTTTTTTTTTAATCATGACTTAAGCTGAACAATCACGTACATTGAAGCTATTTTCATCACTTTGTTAGGGAATGTGCAGGAACTCAAAGGGCCTGTTTAGATGTGCTCTGGAGCTGCTGAATGACAGACATTTCACTCTGCAAACATGAATACATTGCATTGCTTGAGGACTAGGATCCAACACCCTACACTGCTTAGAGCAAAATGCACTGGTCTGCATGCCCGTTCAGGAATTTCAGAGGTCCTGAAAGAGGTGAAATTGTATACTAAATCGAGTTTGCAGGCATTCCTGGAAGCACATACCTTCACATAACACATTCTCTGTTCTTTGGGCTGCGAGGTCCATCAAAAGCCCGTGCACACAGCAAAGCATGTGTGACACTTCCAACATATTCATGCCATGTAAACTGAATACATATTCGAACGTGTATCTGTGTTGGAATGTTTTGTGCACAGAGAACAACAACTTCTACGTTGTTATTCATGTACATATAACATGTACGTTGGCATAATTTAACGTGTAATTATTTCTCCCTATCTCCTTAGCATGCAAATACTCAGTTCAACTCCCTTTCACGATGGTTACTGTGTTGAATGGCTACTTCCCAAGAGCACTTCTGAAAACTCCCAAGGGAAATAACAGCCCTGTTTGCTGGGCCCGAGGTGCTCCATCTTTGCTCCTGGTAAGTCGCTCTTATTTACGTTAAGTGTCTTCAAGAGCAGGACCTCCTGCAAGGAGGGCTGCCCAGCAGATTCAGAATCCACAGGAGGGCCAGCCTGACAATGGGATTCAAAAGAACCACTTCTTTTGTTGCCTGTCATTAACATAATCTGAAAATTATAGTCCACCACACAATCCTAAACAATTGCATTTAGACTGGAGCTGCATATATTAGAGAGTATACAAAAATGGCTTGAATACCATGGAGTCAAATACTGAGCAGGATCTCCGTGAAAGCCTTTGAGAGATAATATGGAGCAGCTGAAGGAGCTGGGGTTGTTCAGTATGGAGAAGAGGAGGCTCAAGGGGAACCTCATTGCTCTACAACTGCCTGAAAGGAGGTTGTGGTGAGGTGGGGGTTGGCCTCTTCTCCCGGATGACAGCAATAGGATGAGAGGTGATGGTCTCACATTGCACCAGGGGAGGTTTAGATTTGTTATTAGAAACAATTTCTTCCCAGAGCAGTGCTGCAGTGGCACAGCTGCCCACGGAGTGCTGGGTTCACTGTCCCTAAAGGTGTTCCAGACCTGTGGGGATGTGGCACTGAGGGATGTGGGCAGTGGGCAAAGTGGGGTGGGTTGGGGTTGGACTCGGGGATCTGAGAGGTCTTTTCCAACCTGAATGATTCTGTAATTCTATGATTACCTAGTTCTTTCCTTTAGTAGATCTTTTGGACCATGAGTACATTTGGCAAGACCTCTGCAGCTAGCTGCTTTCCATCTCAAGGTTTGACCTGCACTTCTGCCTACAACAGTGTCCTTTAATACTGCTGATTAATTAGAATATATTCACTGATTATAGACAAAAGACAGTGCTGAGTGAAGCTCAAGCCCATACAAGATACAGAAGGCAAATCATCCACAAATCTTAGTGGACAATAACAGCTATTTCACATGCAAAGAGCACATATTTCATGTCAAAGCCACTGACGCAGAACTGTTGTGGTGTTCAAGACCCTTAAGAGAACTGCTGTTTACAAGTAATGCTTTTAAATTTTTTAAAGGAAACTGCAAACCTTAATAATACCAAAGGAAGTGCTTAAAAGCAGGCGTGTCATTTAAGAGACTATTTCAGCATCTGTTACCATTTAATTGGTTTGCCTGCTCACAGTAGGAGCATCAAATCTATCTTCTGCAAGCCCTGTTTGCGTGTGTCAAATCCAACCACCACCCAATTAAATCATGGTACAAGTATGTGCGTAAATATCCCTGTAACTGAATTGGTAACCTATGAGATGATATACAAATAAATAGCAATACATAATTAATTTAAAGGTTTTCTTTCTCTTTTTTGTGTGTGTTTTTTTTTTTTCTTTTTCTTTTAAATTTAAATTTAAATAGAAGAGAAACAAACAAAAAAATCTTCAGCTCGTGCCTTAACAACCAAAGGGCTGCACTTAGAACTCCCTTCTGCAGTTGCACGGCCATGCTGCCCTCCTCAAAGGCTGGGCAAAATGAGCTCCCATCTGCCTGCAACTCATCACTGAAGCATGCCCTTGGAAAGATTTGTGAGGCCTCTGAGGCTCCTTCTTCCCTCCCCATGTCTTGTGTTGGAAACCAAACCTTGCTACTGAACAGATGGAGGGGATATGAGGGAATGGTAAGCCCCTAAGAAAGGGGCTTAGCCTGTCGTGCAACAGTCAGCATGCTGGCTCTACCTGTTGCATCCCTGAGGCACCACAAGAAAGGGATGTTCAGATGAAAACGCACCAGATTAATAACAAAAAATCCTAAAGATAATGAACTCCAAAGAAGGTATCCTTGTTCAGAAGGGTCTCAGCATTTGCTCAAAGTGAGGAAAGAAGTCTGAAACCCAAAGCACAGCTGGGCTCAGTAAGTTACTGCACCAAAGCTGTCCCTGCAGCGTACCCCATTCACTGACCTGGACTCAGCCGAGCGCTGGCGTCTTGGTGAAAAGGCAGTTAATTCTAAACTGTAAAATATAAGGCATGCAGACCGCTCCCAAACTTCTTTTTTCCCTTTTAATGACAGATCACAGATCATAGAATGGCCTGGGTTGAAAAGGAGCACAATGCTCATCCAGTTCCAACCCCCTGCTGTGTGCAGGGTCACCAACCAGCAGACCAGGCTGCCCAGAGCCACATCCAGCCTGGCCTTGAATGCCTGCAGGGATGGGGCATCCACAGCCTTCTCTTCTAACAGATTAAATTCATCTATGATGACAATTCTAGGTGAGGTTTCTCCAAGGCAAAAGGAGCAAAGATTTTGGAAGAAGGCATTTATTTACTGGCCTTAATTCTAATATAATTTCTGCATTAAAAGTTAGGTACTTAAAACAAATAAATTAAAAAAATAAAAAAGAGCACAATGCCACAATGCCTTCAAATGCTTCCAAAATCCCCAAAATTCTTTGTGAGTCTCAAGAAAGAATAGTGGAAAATCAGTTATTTAAAAATGTATATTTATGTTGTCATGATTTAAATTCATTTTTTCCTATTTCTTCTACTATCTTTCACACCACCTTAGCAGGCCTTAAACATTACCTCTGCACACCCTACCCACATTTCACCACTTTAACCAACGTCACAGCCACACAATTTTCAAATCTCAGATGAGATTTTCACAGATGTATTAGAATTGCTCAATCTCCCCCTGGCAGAATAACGTTAGAATCTTCTGCCAACTACACTTCAGCATTTCTGTTCTGGCTCATAGCTGGGATATCTTTCCAATTTAATTTCAGCCTAGTTTCTTGCATTTGGAACCATCAGCTGACAATGACCTCATCAACCCTACATAAATGCTTATTGCTGAAGACTGAAAATAATATCAGATTCTCAACTTGAAAACAATTTTCACCGCAAAATTTTCTCGGATTTTCTCATTCAAAATTTCATCAATGTTACTGTCAATAAAACAACATTCCAAACACATTATTATTATTTTTTTTTCATATAGATATTTTTATAATGTTTTAGTAGTGAATGTTTTCAAATTACATCAAATTTCCAAATTTTCTTGATAAAGAAGTGGATTTCTAGAACTGGAACTTATACCTCATTTCTAATGCCACCCATGGCTCTTTGGTGCATTAGAGGTAATTGAAGAAATCACTCTTTGCTTCTATGTCATTAGAAGAACACCTGCTATCTTCTCACTTCACATGACACTTGGATTTTCTAGGATATCCACAGCAGAGCATTTTCAGTAGAAAACGTAGATATCAGCAGAATTACAGACAGGGTGCACTTCGTGTTTTCAGCAGTTTACAGGGAAACAAAACTTCCAGCTTTGAGAGACTGAGATGAGCAGCAGGCAATAAAAGCAATGCTAGCTCAACTATCCTGAGTTGCAGTTCACTAAGCATAAAACCTAATTTCCTGAAAGTTCATGTTTTATAATCCTTATCTGGATCAAACCCTGGTGCAAAACTAAAGAACGTATAAAGGCAAATCTTGACAGCAGGCTCCCTTAGTTTAAATAATCACGGATTCAAGATGTCAGTAGAAACCACTGCTCACAAAAAGACAGTGATACCACTGAAGACAGGAAAAACATTCACTTTGAAACCCTTTAAAAATGCTTTTCGCTATGTCACTCATCAAATTCGAACTCTAGTTCTATCAGTGTTATGGTTGATCAGTAAATACATCAGGACTATTCCCCAAGCTGCAGCAATTGTGAGAAAAGGTGGCACAGGCTGAATCATACAGATAAGCCCAGCACCACTTACCCATACCAGAAGCGAGGGTCACTGGAAATGCAGTGGTTGAGATTCCGGTGTGCCAAAGCTTTCTTCTTATTTAAAACAAATTCTTGTAATTTCATCTTTACTTCTGTGCTTGCCACTGCACCTGACAAGTCAAGAACAAAAATTCAAGATATTTAATCAACTGACTTTGGACAAAAGCTGTAGCAAATAAAAAATACATACTTTAAGAATGAAAATTTCTAAAAGGATTCAGAATTAAACGCTCGATTTTTCAGTCCAATAGAGGAGCTTCTGTTTCAAAGAGAAGAACAAAGTGCCTCCAGTAAGCAGCTCTCTTTTTTCACCCCTTCAGCTTTGCATATAATCGCAGCGGATGTTTGAAAGCGGAGATCTAATCAGAGATTTATCATTTTACTACAAAAGATCTCTGAAGAGGATTTTTACACTTGCATAAAAGTTAACTTAGAATAAAGCGCTGTACGAGGTATTGCAGCTTTCTTTTAATCAAAGGTATTTAAGAAAAAGGGTCTTGTGTACACTCAAGTTTTTAAATGTCACATCTGCAAGCAGAAGGGGAACGAGACGAATGTCTCATATGTAGATGCTGCCTTGAAAAAGCTTGTAAATAAGGACTTCTTTGTTCAGAAGTATCTGTGTACAATAAGACATACATAATATTCCAATTCACTTACAAGTGTGCAATCTATTTCTTCAAATAGAAAATCTAACATTTCAAGAAAAAAAGTCAGTAATTTCGTAGCGTAGACTTAAAATGTCAACTGTATAATTTCTGATCATTATTTCCTCCACAATAGAGACCAGTCTGTTTTACTGTGGTGATGGATTAAAATTATCATTCAGTTGACAGAACAGATTCGCAGGCAGAGTTCCTGATGGAGTAATGCATAGAAAGTTTGGCAAGCAGAACATGTGGAAAATTATGGTTCATCTACACCACCGCGTAAACCAAGAATTCCAAAAGGAAAATAACTGGGCTACAAGTAAATGAAAAGGCCAGGAAAATCGTCTGCTCTGCTGGCATACCTAAAATACGACAGGGTGATCTTTTGTCTCCTGGATCCTACACAACAACACGGTGCCATTTGACAGGCTGGGGAAACAATTTTATTTTTTTTAATATCTCCACAAGAGAAGGAAACTGCAATAATTCTATAAAGCACTGCCTGAAAATGTAATATTGCTCAACCACTGAAGCAGAGTTGAAAAGCTTGAAAATTCACTTTTTTGGAGGCCTGCATTCCTCACTAGTTCTACAAAATGTAGGTTTGGCATGCACCCCAGTGGGAAGTTCAACTGAGGAGCTGGAGATAAATTCCTATGAGTTTGTGAGCAACATGGCTAGACCAGAATAGGTGACAAATTCACACATAAAGGCCTTATCTCTCCAAAGTGTCATCTTTGATCTATTAGCATCTTAAAAATACTCAAACATGGTTGTGTTCTACTGGTTTTAGATAAATCTGACATTATTTAGAGGATTTGAAGCCAAACGTTGTTGGATTGTGAGGTTTCCAAAAGCTTCCTTGGCACATCTTCCTCCTAAACTAGCAGCTGAAGGGCCTCACATATGCTAACAGGATAAAAACGTGGAGATCTTCTCTACCCTGAGCAATGCTGGAGCTGTGGACAAAGATGTCATGTTGAGCAGACCATCGTTCAGCTCCTGATCCTTGAGTCGAAAGATGAGAGGAAAAATCTTACTCATTTTTAATGTATCTTATATGTAGTGATAGGATACAGGCAGAACTACTTGGCAATACCCAGTGGAGACATTCAAGAAGAGGAAGCAAAAGGAAAAAAGCACAAGGTGGCACATAGATAGTGGTGTGTCAGCATGCAGGGAATAGGCAACGAGGGCAAGAGCAGAAGTCAGATGCCAAATGCCCACGTGTATGGAATAAATCCACAGGCGGGAAGCCAGAAGAGACAGACCACAGGAGGGTAATATGGAATGAAAGAACACAGGTTAAACGCTGTCCCAGAATCGAACTATAACTGTATGTAGGATAAAGCATGGGTGGTGGTAAGAGAATAAAGGTCAGAAGCAGGAGCGAGCTCCCCCACGAAGGAAGGGGTTGCACAGTGCAAGAAGAGAGGAGCAGAACAAATGGAAACTAACAAAAAAAAGCCCTTAATGATAGTGTAGGTTGATCACAGCCTGCCAGCTTGTAGGAGAAAGCTCCAGCCTGAGGCTGTCTGAGCAGAAAGGCATGGAATGGTCCCTGCCCAGGAGGAGGGAGACAGGAAGACAGATTTGGTCTGTCTGGAAACACTGATGCACACAGCTGGTTCTAGGTTCAGTCATAGCAGTGGAAAGACAGGACAACTGACTATCACTCCTTATCCCGCCCAAAAAGCACCTTTAGTCTCATACAGACTTTCCTTCTTCTCTTAGAAGTCATGCTTTGATCATATGCTTTGTGATAACAGACACCAGTTCATAAGGCACAGCTCGAGGATCCTGAGATGAGAAAGCAAAGAACTAATATTGTGTTAAGCTAACTCTATTTGTGATTTGCCTTCTAAAAAGTACAAAACAATGTCTTTTGGCTTACAGTGATGGAGGAAGGATGGAGAATAAACTACATTCTTCAACTATCACATACTGTTCATATTTCAGATTTGGACAATGTTAACTATTACTTTGTAAAATTTTCTGATGTGAGAAGGATAAATACTCTTAAGAGCTAAGCTTCTATAGCAATTATATGCTGTAGTACTTCTTAAATAAAAGTATTTTAAAAATAAAACTGTAGCCACGGATTCTCAACTTAGCACCCTCAAGTTCTGCTCTTTCCTCTACACCTATGCTTCAACCAAAAGGTTGCTTCAGATGCTTCAGATTCAGGTGCTCAGGCAGTCAGGAGCCTTTGTTTATTGCAAACTATCATTAATGAGAATAGCCAGATGTCAATTTTGCAGAGGGATCCATTGAAACACTGATACGCTATAAGCAGTTGATGAGAATAGCAGGATGAAGTGGAAGGACTTACAGATCTCACTCAGTTCAGATTGATTGTTTTTATTTGGGAAAACAGCCCAGTTCAACTGCTTCTTTTAAGGAAATTCTGATCCTTTGGTTTCTCTCCTACAGCTTAAACACAGAAAACCCAAACAAAACCCAACACAGACGTTGGACCTCCTGTGAACTGCTTTGCTGAGACACTGGGGCAGGTCTGCAAGTTCCCTCACTTGAATGCAGGTTAAACAAAAGTCTGTTCTCACATGATGCACACAGAGGGAATGAGGAATTCAACCTGCAGAAAATATTTGCAGCCTCCTACACCCCAGCTTCTTCCTGCTGGAAAAGTTGTTCTTAGAGCTTTATCTCATTTCTAGTCCCCAAACAGCATGTCTTCTGCTGGTACCCTTAGCCCTCTCTGCTGCTTCCATCACAGGCTTCCTTATCTCACAAGGAATGGAGACCTAATGAGTTGATACGACTCCGCAAGGTATTTTTCCTCCCATTCACTTCTAAAAGAAAACTGAACAAGTAACCAAAGTGTCTTTGATAAGGGGATTTGTGAGGCCATAATCATGTTACTGAATCTTATGAAGTGCATAATAACACATGGGGAAGCCAACCACAGTCTGTACCTCATGAAAGAAGTGCTTCTGAATGAAAACACTTTAAAGCTAAAAACTGAGAACTCGCCTACAACTTAAAAGGGTGAAATTAAGAAAAGAAAAAGAAAAGCAGTGTGCATCTGGTGTATTTTATGGTTTTAATATTCTGCCTCCATTAGGAAAGCTGCCAAAAATACTTCAGAAAATGTTAAATCAAATAAAGAGACGATACGCTTCCTTTTGAAAAATGCTAAAAAGGCATTTAGAAAGACAAAAATGAAGATAAAGCATAGAAATAAATTCCTCTTTTACCCTCAATACCTCCAAAACGTTTACATAAGCTGCCGTGCAGAGAAGCTCTGTAGAAAGGCTATCAGGGAGGTTTCTTCAGCTTTATGAAGCTGCTTTATGGCTTCCATCCATCTACTCTACCTGTCATCACTGAACCAAGTGAGCTTTTGCTACTTACTCTCCTTTCCTTTCTCCTTGTTTTTCAGCTGTTGAAGTTTCTGCTCCCGGTGCTGCTTCTCCAGCTCCTGCTCCTGCCGGTGCTGCTCCAGCTTCCTCTGGTGCTCCAGTAGCTCCTGCTGATGCTTCATTGCCAGCATCTCCTGCTGCTGCTGCGGGGAAGGGACGAGAGAAAAGCAGCAAATTAACACAGTCAGACCTCCTGGTGCTAGAGCAGAACTTCTCATCAGTTGACACTAATCATGTTTAAACCATAGAAAGAAAAATGGCTGCATTTTCCTTCTGGAATGAAGCACTTCCAGGCACTTTGTGCAGCTCCATTTTCTAATTCAGGGCAGTACTTAATGCTGCCCTGGCAAAACCTGTGGATCTTGTCCTAACACAGCAGAAACCACTGCACAGCTTTGCTGGACAAGTCTCTGACCCTGAGAGTTGGATTGTTTTGTTTTTTTTTCCCTGCTATTTCACTTGGGTTTTTGTTTTCCCCCCATCGCAAAACTCCATTATGACATCTTACATGCACTCTTGCTGAAGGAATATGAGCTCATGTTCAGGTGCTGGAACCAAAGTATGCTACCATCAACACTGCCTCTGCAAAACCAGTTCCACTGCACATATGTTTTTCAGAATAAACCTTAATTACACAACTTTACTGGTTTCTCCAAAGGTCCTTCTCTATCAGTGAACAGAGAGGAGTTCCCATGGACCAACTCATCTACTGCAGCCTTTTAATTTCATCACATGCTGGTCACCTCCTGTCTGCTGTGCAGACCTCACACCCGAGATAAATGTGTCCTCGAGGAAAGGATCACCACCCATTTCTAAGCTTAATTATAGAGAATTCCTTCCTTAGAAAAGCATCTTTCAATAGCCTCTAACGAAAGGTACACCCCAGCCCTTCCAACATCCATGCAAGAAGTAGAGATGGGCTGCTTAATTAAGGACAAAATTTGCAAAGCTTTCATCAAATGGGGTGTTCAGGAGCTGAAACGCCAAAGGCTGCTTTACCACCGTGATTCTTCACAAGGCCTTCACACAGCCAGCAGTGAGCAACATGGGTAACTGGGATCAGGCACTTGTTTGTTTGTTTTTAACTAAGAAAAATTGATTTTGATAAGGGTTTTTGGCAGCTTGCCTTCTTGTATAAGATAAGGACGGTCATCATAGCATTTGGTGAGGAATCATAAAATCATTCTGGTTGGAAAAGACTTCTCAGATCTTCTCACATCCAACCCCAAACCACCCCACCATGCCCACTGACCATGTCCCTCAGTGCCACATCTCCACGGCTCTTGAGCACCTGCAGGTACATCACCTCCCTGAGCAGCTGTGCCGCTGCCTCATCGCTCTTTCTGAGAAGAAATTGCTCCTAACATCCAATCCGACAAGGGGCAGTTAGGAAGTTTCCAAATGACTCCTTCCCTAAAACTGCATGGTAACCCTCCAAGCCTATAATGAGCTCCACTGCCACCAAGGCAGCTGCTCAGGATCCCCATCCAGCCCCGCAGTCTCCACTCAGGTCCCCAGATCCCACCACCTAATGGACGTATGCACACACCAACCTGCTGGGACACATGGAGTGATCCACCCCAGCCCCAAGCATCCCTCGTGGGGCTGTTTTATCAGTGGACTGGAGGTGGTGTGCAAGGCTGTGGGGCCTTGGGGCCTGTCAGTGATACCTGTCAGTGATCAGAGAACACCCTGTGCCCTGACAGTGGGCCAGCAGCGAGCTGTGCTGAGAAAAGCAGGTGACAAATGACAAGTCTCAGCAGCTCTCAGCTTGGCAAGGTGTGAATCGTTCTCCATAGGGCTCGCAAACGGTGCTTCCCCCTAAAAAACCTCAAGTTCCACTGAAAATCGCTTTATTCTTAAGAAAAAGCTGACACTAAGATACTACCATCTTATCCTAAGAGAGATCACTGCTATTCCTCTGCCACTTCCCAGTTTCATCTGCACCCCTCCCAGCAAGACAGGCACTGAAGTCAAATCCCCAGGCTGCTCCAATTACCCTTCAACTCCCCAGGGATGCAGGCACCCCTGTCACCTCGCACTCGCCCGCACTCTTTACGTTGGCAGCTTATAAATTAGCAAATTGATCTGAAGCTGGCAACGTTAGCATTCAAAACCTGGAATGCTGCATACGCTCTGGCCATCGCTGAGATTCTCTGAGCCTGGGCTTAATGGGTGTCTGTGCTCCGATGCCACCCATAGTGCCAGGGAACCTGCTCCCCCCAAGCGTGTGTGGCTCACTCCATCCTTTCTCAAGCCCTGACAGCGTATGTGCATGTGTATGCAAGACTTCTACACCCAAAACACTGATTTTTTTCCTTCTCTTTCACATTTTCTATTTATGATTTGACAGCCATTTCTCATTTTAACTTGCGGTATTGTGCATTTGTACTATCAAGTGTTTCAACCGTGGCTGCGCTGTACATAAAATTATACAATTCTATATAAAGATGCAAAAAAATAATGCAAGTGGTACTGTACAATCTGCTGGGCTATCTGCTGGAAGCTCCGGATCGAGGAGTCCCTGCTGCTGCTGGCTCCAGGCAGCCAGACTGTTGTACAACAGCGAGCCTGAGCTAGCACAACTTGCAGTGACTGCACTATGCTTTCCTCCCTAATGCTATTGTATTCTAAGGAAACAACAAAAAATCTGACTCTGAAAACCTACAGAAAAAAAAAAAAAACAACAACGACACATGTTAAAAAAAAAAATAATGCAGAAAACAAGTTATTTTTGTTTTATAATTAAGCAGCAGCTTCCACTAACACATCTCCATTTGGAAAAAGAGTATCTTTTCAGACTTCCAACAAGTCCACCACATGGTGGGCTTTTATAACCTAGCCACAGAAAGTATGCAAATGAACAATATTTAATGCACAATATGTTAAAACAGGTTTTGTTATTTTTATGAAATCAGGAGCCTTTTCTCTCCATCTGCAGTCTCCAAGGCTCTGCATGCTATGCTTCCCGCAATGGTTTACATACATTATGATGCTTTAGGAGGAACTGTGCTTTCATTGACATCTGTAGTGAAATGTAAATGAAAAAAACAATGCGTATCTGGATGGCTCATGGAAAGAGATGCTCACTGAGAGGTGGCTCTGATAAAAATTATTAATGACTGTGTCCGATCTGGCTCACGAGCCACACGCTGCAATTGGTCTCTCTTGCTGGTAAATGAAATCAATGCCATCCCTGCAAGGCTTGCGTGCTAATTGCACGTAGTTGAAGTGGTGTGCTTTTCTGAACTGCAATGAAATCTAAATATCTGTGAAACACAAAGTGATACACCAAGGGAAATCCCTTGCATTGACCAATAATTCAGCTCCCAACTTGAGAAGCATGGCGAGTGACAAATACACACACTGTATTAGTGAGCACAGCTCAGAACATCTGAATAAGGTGCTTTTGCCAAAATAAATATTTGTAAATATTTATAAACTATAGGGATTCCTGCATATGTTTAATGTCACTGCTTCCACTATTTATGAAAACTGCACAAATGTTCAACTGTACCTGTAGTTGGTGTTTCTGGTGCTCCTTGAGCATATATTAATATTAATAAATGTAATAGGGAACACGCAGAGCATTTCCAGCTATTTATCAATTTTCCACTGGCCGTATGGGCTCAGCAGTGTGGTGGATTTTGCCATCACATTCCATAATTGTCTTCAGTTCTCAGGCACATCTATCTGGAACACGAACTAACACCATATCTGCACGCACTTTGTAGACTTTCTCTGCACAGAGAAACTTCTTTTCAAGTTATGTGGAGTAAAATGGTTTTCTTCAGCAATGACAAGAAAACTGGCAAGGTAGTGCCACGAAACCTTCCAGCAGCCTTAGCCCAAAAGAAAGCCAGTGTCCTCCTGGAAAGAGGGTGGTACTGACACCAAAGATCCCATTTACTGGAAAGAAGGAGGATGTGTTTCACAAAGATGTGCTGCATTAAGGCTTCCATAAGCACTCCTTCATTTGCTAGATGAGCAGAAGAATGCAAATCCTTCCTGCATCCCCCAATCTGCTGCAGACACCACCTTATTCTTCCCCCAGAAGCCAGACACGGCTCTCTGCCCACATTCTGCTCCTTCCTTCCCATACAACGGCTGCTTTAAAGGTCCTTCTGTCACTCACTTGACACACCATGGTAAAGCTGTTCAAAATCTGCAAAGCAGGAGAGGTTTTGAAGCTTCGATTATAGCTCCTTTATCTTTATAGTACATATTTCAAACGCTTTACCTTACAGCAATTAGTGGAAGGCAACATAAAACTACCTGTAACCAGACAGCTCACCCTTACACATAACCCTCACACATGCAAGTCTGGGTGAGCAACAGCTGGCACACTTACTGCTGGTAAAAGTTTGCTGTGATCCAAAGCAGCTTTGTTTTGCATCTATCTCCTAACTGCAACCTCAACCTGACATCACCTATGGAAGGTGCTATAACATGCACAGCAGGACATCACACTAAAGACTTCTGCTCCTCTTTGAATTTGACATTTCTAGCTCCTTCCAGAGCAAAGCAGTTAAGCAGAAGCACAGATGAAAGGGTAGTCTGGCCCCATGGGCCAGCATACCTACTTGCACAGGTGGAGATCAGTGACAAATGGTGTCTCTCAAGCCTGTCTTGTGACCAGTCCTGCTCAGTATCTTTATCAGTGATAAACAGTAAGACTGAATGCACCCTCAGCAAGTTTGTGGATGATGCCATGCTGAGTGGTGCAGCTGACAAAACAGGAGGAAGGGATGCCATCCAAAGAGACGTGGAAAGACTTGAGACATGGGCCTGTGTGAACCTCACAGGGCCAAGCACAAAATGTTGTCTCTGGGTCAAGGCAATCCCAAACACCAGAACAGACTGTGTGATGATGGGAGTAGCCCTGTGGAGAAGGACTCGGGGGTTCTGGTGGAATAAAAGCTTGACACAAGCCAACAGTGTGCACTTGCAGCCCAGAAAACCAACAGTATGCTGGGCTGCATCAACTGAAGAATGGCAGTAGGACAAGGGAGGTGACTGTCCCCTCCTGCTTTGCCTTTGTGAGGCCTCCTCTGGAGTACTGCATCCAGGTCTGGGGTCCCCAGCACGAGATAAGGAGCTGTTGGAGCAGGACTTCTTGCAGGAAATCTCAGAGGCTGTGTACAACAGCTTCAGCTGCTGCCCATTATAACCCCTGAACAACAAGCTGTTCAGTGATAGAGACAACAGCCTCAAAGAAGTCACAAGGATGTACAAGTAAAATACATGCTTCAAAACTGACAACACTGGACATTACCAAAAGCCATCTTCTCAGCACTTGCTGAACGTGCAGCTTAAAAGCAGAGGCACGACCCAGGAAATACTTTGAGAGGCTTCACAGGATTGCGCTCTCACCTCTCAGGCAATGAGGCTGGGTTTTGGAGCAAAGATGTTTTTAAGGTAAATCATATGCCACTGGTTTTGGCAAATTCTATAGTCTGTGAGAGGTTAATTCATATATTCAGAAGGATCTGGAGCTCGGATTGTATAAAATTTAAGGAAAATTGTAGGTGATAATCAAGGAAGCACCAGCTGAAAAATATATACATCAAATCACCAAAAAAAAAAAAACCACAGTGTATGAGCGGACGGCATATTCTGATATACTCTGGAAGAACCTCTATTCTATGGGGTCATTTTAAACAAATTTCAAAGCTAGCCATTCCTTTGGCTGAATTCTCCACTTCGTGTTCTCCCCATCCTGTTTACTGCCGTCTCGGGCTATTGCTCCTGTTTCAGGATTCTCTCTCTTGGCTCCATCGCAACGGGTTTTAATTCCAAGGACAAAGCCAGTCAGGCTTTATGGAAGATACCTTCTGGAATACTGGAGACAAGTCAGAATTAATTGGTTATACTGGGGAAGAGTTGTGGTTTTGAGCAGGAGCCAAGTAGCAAGAGCTCCTAGACACAAACATCTGAAAATACAGCTCAGGCAAACAAATGCCTATCACCTCTTTTCTTGGACATATCTGAATGTATATTCAGCCTGCCCCCTTCCAGCTATCAGACAGGCTGACAGCAGGCAGTCCTGTGCCAGAATTTGCTGCAGCCAGCCTCTGCGCTGTGCAGGAAAACAATCCTTCCCTGCTGACAGCTTCCTGGGCAAGAGATGGGTCTGAGGTAGACATATCCAACTGAGACTGTCTGGTCTTCAAGTTTATGAGGCTCAGACGTCTTCAGGAAGGGGAATGATGCCTAAGTTTCCTTACTGCCAGACCTAGGTGAAATGATCCCACGTTATTAGTTTAGCAGTTCATACATGGATATATACTTCTGTATCTCCATTTCTTTCACACCTACGACTGCTCACCATTCCTAAAAGGCAGAAAGTTTGTGCAGTAAGTTCAACTGCTGTCCTCTGCATATCCAGAACTGACCATGATGGCAATAAGGACTCTTGGTAAACTGGAGCCGTGCAATTCCCTGGAATAGATATGAACCTCAGATGTTTAAGGCCACATGAGATTTTGTCATGCCCTCACTGACGTCAGTCCCCAGAAGAAAAATTCTGTCTTTTCAAAACTGCTTCAGGGTGCAGGGAATGGAGGAGCTGGAATGGAAATCTGATGCAAAAATCCGTATCAGGAGTGGAGATGTTGGCCAAAGATCCTGTAATGGGAACATCTAGAAAAATCACCATCAGATTTTGGTCAGTTCAGTGAAGGAAATATGAACGGTGGAAAGAAGATGGCTGCACCACTGATTCACCACTCTTGGTCATCTGTATAACAGAACAGGAACAGAGCAGCTGAACCAGTAAGCTGGCAGGCACAAGAGGAGGGGAGGGAAACCTCACCAGAGCATTTCTGCCAGCCTTCAACACCTGCAAAGCACCTGTGCAAAGTGAAATGAGACAGGGAAGTGCCTTCCACTCCCGAACACAAAGGGACTGGAGGGCAGCAAGACGTGCTCAGTTCCATCTTTGGCATTCTCACTGTTAGTAGTCCAACTGCTGCCACAAAGCATCAGCCACCACGTGTGTGTCTGGGATTTCTGGTTCAGCTCCTTTGTCAGAGTTTTAATGCCCTGAGATGAGGTGAAGCAGACCACCTTTTGTTCCTGTGCCTGAAAGGGGACAGTGACAGCCCACATGCCTGCTGTGCCTGCAGGAAGGCTACTGACTGAAAGAGAGTGGCCAACATCATTCAATGCTGATGCTAGCAGAGCAGAAGCATCGTGTTTAAAGGTAGCATGGCACCAACTGAAATACCAAACATCTATCATTTTTACACATCATCACCAGTTCAACAGGAAACATAAACATGGAGATTAAGCCTAAAACATTGTTCATACTGTGCGTAGACAAGTGAGGTTATTCACTGCATGATTTACATTTTAAGCACAACGTCACCCTCATGTACACCAGCTGAATCTTGCTGAGACCATATACAGTAACAGGAATTCTCAGTTTATGAATGTTAATTTAATCAGTGATAGTATATATTAACAGGTCACTATTTCTGATATTTTAACAGGATTTGCTTGGGTGTTTCTCTGCTCCTGCCTTGATTCTCAACGTATTCCCTTAAACCTTATACCGATCTAATTTTATCTAGTTCAAAAATAATATAAAGTTGAAGCTGAAAATTTAAGTGTGAACTGGAAATGTGCTTTTTTTTTTTTTTCCTGCTGTTTATTTTGAAATTCTAAATTGAATAGAAACCATAAGGCTTTAAGCTTTAAAAAAATACCAGTGTGCCCCACTCACATTATGCCAGGAGACAAATTCATGCTATGAAAAGAACACATTTAACCACTTCAAAAGTTGCTTGGATTCCTCTGAAAAAAATGACTAAGTGCTATCAAGTAAGCAAGATCTTGTTATTTGTGAGCCAGTGAACCCTGACATTTCTCTCATTTACATCAGTCAGGCTTTCAGAATATCCAAGAGCCAGCCCAATTTAAGACTCCATGGAAAGACTCCACGTTCTGATAGAAAGCTGGGAACCTTGAAACAAAGGACACAGGTGATGGTGCAAGGAGGGCACGGCTTGCTCCACAGCCAATGCCATAGACAATGGCACAGGGTTCTACAGGATGAAAGCCACCAAGTCCACCTGCTGGAGTGAGATCTGTGATTCCCATTCTGCTCCTTCCACCCTGCAAACAGGGTCCATCTCAGGAGGAGCCAAATGAAAACATGCTCCCTTAGCTACTTAATCTTCTAAGACCATCTGTAAGGACTACTGCAGACAGTCCTCCTGGCTGAGCAATCCAGCCTCAGTCCAGAAACCACTGATGCTTCCCAGAATTCTCTAAGAACCCAGCATTACACACACCTCCGCGTGCAGATTTGCCCCTCACTGTTCTTGGAAAAGATCTTGCCTTTGAGCATGAGGAAAGTCACCCCCAGCCTTCAAAGGGAGCAAATGCTCTGATCTTACAAAAGCTTTCCCCGGGGCTACTGCCATCAGAAGTTAAGTTTTGCAGGATCCAGGTTTAAGACTTTCAGGCCACAGAGTCAGCTACATGTACCAGAAGAACAAGAGAAGGTCACTGACAAAGAAGAGAAAACCATCTAGAAATAGCAAGAGAACAGTGTGCAATGAATTCAAGTCGTAACAAGGCACAAAATGTTCAGTCTGTTTTTACCACTGCCTGTACCCAGCTGCAGTTCTCTAAGATGAATAATCCTATCATATCAGAACACAGAGGCAGACACCTGGTATCTCCGGGCTTTTTAAGTTTCTCTTGAAAGCGGTGCAGACTGCAAGGAGTGGGTGCTCTGCAGAACAGTCACAAAGTGGAGCTGAGGGAGTCTGGCTACATGGAGGCAGATCAGATCCAACAAGCAGCTCAGCAGCACAACAGAAGGGGCAGCAGCAGGGCAGGACAGGGCTCTGGTCAAGGCTTCAAGGTGTTTCTTCAGCATCCCCAGCCCGCTGCACAGGGAAGGAAGCAGCCAGCAAAGACGTGGGATGAAAACAGATGACATCAAGCGTGTCAGCAGGTTTTTAACAGTACTTTTTCCTGTTTGGAAAGTAAGAAACAACTCATCTCAAAGAGGCCACCAAGAAGAGACTGGGCAACACAAGGGCCAAAAGCAGTCACACTATCAGCTAATGTCACTGCAATCCTGTGAGCAAACCAACCGATGCAAGGGCAGCTGTCACCAAATGAAAGCAAAGAGCAGCTTCTCACTTCAACATCAACGTGATACAAACTCCAGATATCTTTGGAAAGAAATTCCATTTTATTGGAATTTCAGATTCCCTGGAAGACTTCTACCCTCAAACAAAAGTAAGGAATGGCTGGAGAGCTCCTCCCCATGTCTCTGAATAATCAACTCAGGTACTGCCAGCATAGATTTGTTATCTCCCCTCCATCAGCCCAGAAGTCGTGCTAATGGAAAACACATCATTTGAAAACAGCAAAAACAAATCCATCTCCCTGTGTTTTATCTGAATGTTGCTATATATAAAGCCAATGTCTGAAAACATTCCACATATTTTTATTTATTGGCACGAGGCCACTCAGCAGCACAAGCATTCTGCTGAAAGTATGAAATTTCTGTGTTAATAAAAAAAATCAAAACAATTCCAGCATCACTCCTTGGTGAACGCTGTTACAGAGCTCCCTCCTATGCACAGTGCTGTCACTTCTTATGCATGAACCCACAATGTCTCTGAACACCCTATACATGCACTTCTCTGCCCTATACACACACAAACAGCACAGTGCTCTAATATGCACTCTAATACTTTGTTACCTGATGCCAGAAAAAAAATGAGGAGTCGCATGGCAGAATTAACACCACTGCCTGCCTCCAGGTTAAGATTTGAGTTTCACAAGGAACTGTGAGCCTTAGCTGCTTGCCTGCAGCCGTCCCATCTCCATCAGCACACTTTGCAGCCTGCTGCCATGTGCTAACGCTGATGTGCGTCAGCATCCTGAAAAATTTTCCAGCTCTGGCTATAAAACAGCCAGAGCTCCTCCGAGCCCTGCTCCAACCTCGAGCAGTGCAAAGGCAGAGATGAGCTGCATCACCCACCAGGCATCTCACTGATCTGTGGAGCTCACGCTGCCCCAGATGCCTCCAGCACTGCCAAAGCACACGTCCTGCCCCTCTTCGATCGTCTAGCTCCAGCCCTTGACCAAAAGGCAAATGGAAAAGCTTTTGGTAACTTCCAGCTGATCTTGGCTGGGAATCAGTGACTCAGAAAGGAAAATATTCCCTGCCGGTGGCTTCACAATCAAAGGTCAGGCCGAGCTCACGCTGGAACCTGCAGAGAGCCTTTCCACAGTCTCACCGGCAACAGCCTGGGCGCCGGGTTCCTTGTTCCATCCTTGTTTTTATTTCAGAAGGCAGATTGGAAGGCTATAAGCACTGCTGCACATCTGGAGAGGCACGCCTCCGTGGAAAATCTGCTTCACCAAAGGTGAGCGGCCGTGCTGGAGCCGAGCTCCTGTCCATCCCTCCAGCCAGCCGCTGCAGCCCCGGCTCCCATCTTGCTCCGCTTTCAGATGTCAAGTTGCAGCAATTTACAAAGCCGCACTGTAGTTGTGAAAGACAGTTTTCTGTATTTCCATATGGTGTGAAGTCTTCAGAAGGCTCAGCTAATTTTCCCTAAACAAGTCAGACTTTTCTCATTCCTCCCTGTGCGCCACGATCCCGCTCCCTCAACACGTCGAGCTGCAGCTACGTTCCATTATAGCCTTTCCTTCCACAAACATCATTTTGCTCTCAGCCTGCTCCTCCAGATTGCACCATCTTCCGGAATGTGCCCCCTTTTGCATGAAAACCATTTTTTCCCAAACACTATTTCTACTCCAATGCGAGCAGCTGAGTATCTGTGATAGCAGGGACTGATGGGGGGACAGGGGACAGTGGTCACCCGCCTGCTCCTGCTCTAGATCAGACAATTAAAGCTGGGCTGCTGGAATAAAACCAACTTCTGGAAAATACCAAAACTTCAGATTAAGTTATCTACTGGAATAGAAATGCAGAAAAACATGCCAGCATTTCTCAAGCCAAATTTAATTGACTTAAAAAGAATTTAAGATGTTTCTTATAGTACTGCTTTGGCTGGGACGGAGGGAGGGAGAGATACTGCCCCACTCCCTGAGCCTTCTCTTGAATCAGAAGTTTCTCTGCTCAGACCAACAACATGGTATTAAAAAGAAAGAAAACAAACACAAACCACAACTGCAACTGTATTAGCTGAGAGTTTAACACGTTCAACAAAGAAGAGCTTTAAAATCTCAACGCTGCTTGCTGTAACTCGAAAATGCTAAACAGAAATTCCACCTCCTCTGGATACAAGAGCTGCTGAAGAAATGAATCAAAACCATTCTTATCTTCACCTCTATACCCTGGTGTGTGACAATCTTCAGAGCAGACGCCCAGCCAGTGCATTCCTGTTGAAAAAACTATTCAACATCTACAAGTGAAAGAGTGCAAAGGTATTTAATCCGAACACCTTGCCAAATGGGAGGCCCAATGCAGTATTTGCTCTGTGTATGCAGCTGCACCCAGAGGCTGCCCCACCATACCAAAATATACACCTACAATCTAGGAACTGTAGGCATGAAGTTTCAGAAACAGGCACAAGACAGGGTAAAGCACATAAAGCCCTGCCTTCACTCTCGTTGGTTAAAATGCTGGATGCTAGGCAGCAATGAGAAAAGCCAAATTAATACATTCTAAATAGCATTGTCAAGATATGCAAAACACAGGAAGGTGCAGTACTCTCCTCTCTTTGTGGAAATAGCCTACAACAAAGCAATTTCAGAATTCAACAGCATGAATAACAAAGGTCCTGACCATTTCCAAGGAAACCAATGTCAGAGAGAAAGTCAAAGAACTGCCATTTTGTTTGATACGACTGTAAGGTTTGAACTTTTATGTTTTTATTTTAATGTTTTGATCTGTTTCAATACATTTTGAGGTTGTTCTGACATTGAAAGTTCTAGCTAATCTGCAGGAGCCACTATTATTTTTTTTGAAAGCATGCAAGCTTGCAAGGTATGCAATTACCTTGCAGTAGCTGCTGAAAGGTTGCTTTCTGCATCAAAAAAAAAAACCCAACATCTGGAGGGAAGCTGAAAACATCTAACAACTAAAAGTGATGCTGCAGAAAGGCACACTGCAAGTCCACTCTAGTTGCCAGTCTTAACATGCAATCTTAACAGAAATCGGGCAAGCTCAGGCTCTCCTGCAGTCTTCAGGCAGGCTACACGTCTGCCAGAAGAGGAAACTGGGAATATAAATTTATTAATGGGAGTGATAGACACCTTCATTGCAATGCTGTAAACTACTCAGGCTACAAAACAACATTTTCAGTTGAAGAATCTCATAACTATATCACTCAGTCTGAATTATTCCTGCATACTGAACAGTTTGCTTTGGAGACAAGAGACTAATGAAATTCTTAATCTCATCAGTGACAACATAAACCAATCATCTAATTCTGAGTGTCAGGGATTTGCTGTTTCCTTCTCACAGTTAATCTAAAGACTCAGCGTTGGAGTGAACAGAAAAGATCATGAGCTGCATCCCTGCCTTGTGTTTCTGTTAAGAATACAATGGATCAGAACTGCTCTGCAACAATTCTTTAGACCTACCATCTTCACGTGTGCCAGCATTTATGTCCTAATGACCTTAGGTGTGCCGTGCACTCCCAAGGCAGCAAATCAACAGCAAAGAGGAGGATAAAAGCAGTGGGAAGTTCTCTTGACTCAATGTAGAGTCAGTCCTCCCCTTGCATGCTTGGAGCAGTGCAGTATGTATGCACCATTTTCCAAAAGCACATGAATTCCTCCATAAAAAAGCTTTCCATCTTCATTCAGAGCCGCTTCTATACCATATTTCACATTTCAACCCCTTATGCTCAGATTTTTATTTCTTTCCTTTAATATTCTCTCCCCTCCCATGTTGTTTTTCATGAGCCATAAAGCAGCTGAACAGATCTGAGTTCAGACTTCAAATATGTGGTTGTAAGTTTAATTTCTCCAGACAAACTAACAGATTCCCTGCACTTACAGCCACTGCACCAAGTGCAGTTGTCAGCCTCTGAAACTCAGTAACCAAAAAACTGGTGAATCTAGCATCCAAATGCTGACTGATGATCACAGACACAAGAAGTCTGCTCTCACAAAAAACTTACATTCCTAATTACTCACTGCTTGGTTCGGGGTTTGTTTTCTTTGTGAGATACTGTGGGATTGATTTATTTAATTATAACTTGCCATTTCATTTTAAGAGAAATTCTGGGCAAGATGACACACTTGCTACAGGAGATGGCCTTATAGGTCATCATCCTTTTTCGTACGGGATTACTTCATTTCTATTTTAAGTTTTTATCCAGCCAGCCTTATAGACTAGAGGAAGACCTTCATTACTTAATGGTCTAGATATACCATGAGAACTGGCTTCTTAAAATTTGATCTTGATTTTCTTCTAATGCAGACTTTTACCCAAATCAGCTTACATAGAGGCACACATGTACACACACACAACTATACACACACCCACACACATCTCTGCATACGAACATGTGCACATGCATGTATATCAGTGTATATACACATGCATCTCCCCACACCTTTGTCCCAAAGACAGCAGGTTACAGGCAGGACCCACTAAGGACAAAGGCATTTGCTGTTCATCAATCTACTTTCAAACAGCCACTATTCTTGCAAAGCCAGGCTAATAACTGTGCTTGAAAAGTCTGTAAATAATGCAACATTAACTTTTAATCCTATCTTCCCTACTCTGACATATACTTTATATTAAAATGAAAGTTATATAAGGTTGAATTGAGGTTGCTTTTTAATATTACATTAACACTATTTACCATGTGCCATGCTAATCCCCCTTTGAAAAGGGAGCCTATTAGCAATTCTGAAAGCTTATGTTACCATAGCAATAGTCTATCACTGTGAAATATTTATATAATGTCTAACATTTTCACTATGCAACAGCCATCTTCTGAACTGCACTTCCTACTTACCCCGTGTGTAAAAAGATTTCCTTCTCGTCCTGCACGATGGAGCCAGGTAAAGCACCCAGCCTGAGAGCTGAACTGGGAAAGCCTTGCGGCGTGCAGACCCCCAAATGTCATCTCCATCCCAAACCAGCAGCAGGGCTGCCTACCGCTTACCTTGATGTGCTCGTGCAGCTGGGCCTCGTGCTGCCTGGAGAGCTGCTCGTGCTGCCGCTGGAACTCAGCAATGAGGATCTGCCTCTGGATCTGCTGCTTCTGCTTCAGCGCCAGGAGCTCCTGCTGCAGCTGCTGCTCACGGAGCGTTGGCTCTGTCACGGGCATGGGGAACTGGTGGTCCAGGCGCAGATCCATCGGGACTGAGGTTGGGGCAACTTGCAAGGGCAGTGCTGTGCTCACATCAACTGCAGATGGAGAACACATGGGAGAGATGAGCGGTAAAAAAGCACTATGGGAGGCAGAGCTCAAGCAGTTTTTCTCCAGCCATCGTCTCCTATGAATACGTGCATTTTCTCAAAGCAAAGAACTTCAGTGAACTGCACGTGACCCTACTTGTTATCACTCCAAGCCTGTGTATTCAAACACACATCCCTATTGCACTCTTCTAGCATCACTTGAGATTAGATGGATAAATATTACTCTGGGACTTCACAGCAAAGATCCATCTTGTCTTACAGCTGATCAATTCATAGACTCTTACGGTCAGGAACATGAAGCTCTCAATAAAAATTACACAGAAAAATCACTACACACTGTATCCTTCATAACAGGTTTTTGAAAGGAGCTTGAACAAAAGCAAATGGGTAATGAAGGGCTCCTGTGACAGTCTAGAGTTAGCTGCTGCAACAACCAGAGAGGTGCAAATATTTGGGCACAGGGAAGTGCCTCAACGCGCCTCTAACTCAGACTCTGAGGGAGACAATGCTGAAACACAACCAAGAGACGGGCAAAGAATAGCAAATTTCCCTAGAAATTAAGCTCTTATTTCATTTTAAGCCTGACCAGGTAGTACTCCAGCCACCTCCCCAGGGAGGTGAGAAAAGCACACAGAGCGAGCAGCCCACATCCTTCCAACCACTGCACTCTGGGGCACCTGGACCCAGCTGCACACTGCCCAACAAAAACGAGGATGGTTGCTTTGCTGCATTACCTTTGCCGTGGAACACCACAGCACACAGCCAGATTTGGGCTGGGAGGAGCACGAGGTGCCCGCAATGAGACCCACAGGCACCTGCACTTTGCCCAGGGAAAGGAGCTCAGCTCATGCAGGGAGGAGGAGGCTGTTCTTGGGTGGAAATATTTTTCATAAAAGGGCACATTGCTGGAAGTGCTGCTGTTATTCACCGTGAGTTCTTCCCCATGTTTTCCTTCCTGCATCCCTCTCTCCAGGGCTGTCGCCCACAGGGCAGGCTGGCAGCACAGAGTGTGGGGCAGTGCCTGATGTGGCTCTGAAAAACCCAACCGAACCATCTGCATCTAAGCATTATGGCTGTCAGACTCTGAGTGTTACTAACATGAGGACCGAATGTTGTGACAGATGCTGAGTGGCTGCTCTTGGAATAGCAGCAATTTCATTTGGCAGCAAATATTGGGGACTTCATGCTTCAGCCCCATTTTCTGCAAGTGTGGCAGCTTCACAGCAAGGTTCAGACTCATCTCTAAAAGAAGATGGAACTGAATTAAACAACTCAGCTGGGCTTTACTCTACTTCAGCCCAACAAATCACAGAATGATAAACGGCCTGGGTTGCAAAGGAGCACAATGCTCATCCAGTTCCAACCCCCTGCTATGTGCAGGGTCGCCAACCACCAGACCAGGCTGCCCAGAGCCACATCCAGCCTGGCCTTGAATGCCTGCAAGGATGGGGCATCCACAGCCTCCTTGGGCAACCTGTTCCAGTGCATCACCAACCTCTGTGTGAAAAACTTCCTCCTAATATCCAATCTAAACCTCCCTGTCTCAGTTTAAAACCATTCCCCCTTGTCCTGTCACTGTCCACGCTCGTTGTGGACATTCCTCCTCCTGTATATACACTCCTTTCAAGTACTGAAGGCCACAGTGAGGTCTCCGCAGAGCCTTCTCTTCTCCAAGCTAAACAATCCCAGTTCCCTCAGCCTTTCCTCACAGGAGAGCTGCTCCAGCCCTCTGACCATCTCAGTGCCCTCCTCTGGACCTGCTCCAGGAGCTCCACGTCCCTCCTGTGCTGGGGGCCCCAGGCCTGGACGCAGCACTGCAGATGGGGCCTCACAAGAGCAGAGCAGAGGGGGACAATCACCTCCCTCTCCCTGCTGGCCACCCCTTTTTAACGCAGCCCAATCAAACCCCAAGTGATCAGAAAGCAAATCCTGATGTAACAAACACATGAACCCACAGCTTCCCCCGGCCTGCCTTCTTCCCTGTCCAAATGTGCACATTATACATATTTTTCCAGAGCTCCTGGACACACCAGAGTATGGTCTGATGCAACTCCATAGTCCCAGTGCGGGAGGAGAGCTCCAAGAATTTAATGCAGGAGGATCAAACGCAGCGATCGGGATGGCAAACCAGGCTCTCATATCTAGGAGCATGGGAGCTGGGAGCTCAAGCTGTGCCAGTAACAAATTGCCCCGCTCTACTCCACAACAAGAGCCCGAACCCGCAGAGAAAGGCAGCCAGTCTCCCAGGAAGATCCAACAAACCCTCCGTTTCCAGGAGCTGGAGCAGCATGCAGGCCTCCCAAGTGCCTGGCACTGCACACAGCTGGGGCACGGTGGCCACAGCTCCCATTCATCGCCCCGCAGAGCTGCGTCATCCCGGCCTCTTGCTATTTCGGTCTCAAGAAGCTCTTGGAAATGCCATGAGTTCCCAACAGAAGCTGCGAGCGCTTCTGACCTACGGGGCCCTCCCGAAAACAATAAAACCTTCTCTAGTTAATGAACGCATCATCAAAACAAAAAAAGCCTGTATTCTTATGAATATTTTATGGCAGACTAGAAAATTGCTTTTATAGGTTGTGCCTTGAGAACATATTAATACAATCAGATTCATGACGTTAGCAAAAGCACAAAGACTATATTCAGAGTTTTAATGAGAAATGCCAAACCCATGAATTACAAGACAAGATCTCAATTATGAATAATAAACTATCTCATGTTACCCTGCCTCTTCCTTCACTGTAAGAACACAAGGCAAAAAACAGGAGGAATTATTAGCATTATTATTATTTAACCTAGGCATGCAAGGATTTTTTTCCACAGTCCAGTTACCATTATTTTTACACCAAGTTGGAAACACTCTGATGCTTTTCCCTCCCCGCATAAATAAAACATGGCTATACATCAAAGGCCGCCTGCGTGCCGCACGTTAATTAAGACCTAAAGCATTGCAGCCCTCATCGATTGCAGGCACAGAGAGGCCTCGTGGCTGGGACTGTAAATTTGGCATCTCCCGGCTCTGCCCACACCATCTATCAGATCAACAGAGGACGGAATCTATCAGTTAAATGTATTTGCTTTAACAGACCGATCAGCTCAGTTTGCAAAGCAAGGGTCCATTTCCTACAGAAAACATCTGGCATTAAAATCATTCCACATCAAGGCTGCATATAAATACATTATCAGAGAGTCATACGTTGGGCTTGTCTGCAACAGAAAAATCACCTCTCTGCAAGCACCGGGCAGTTTGGAAGGGATTAGAAGAGGGAGATGCTATTTAGATATGTGCATGCATTATTTAAATAAGAACTACAGTAATAACTGTATTTTCTCCCTCTTCTCCGAAACAGCATTTTCTTGGAAGTCCTTGAAGGGCTGACAAAATAGAAGGATTCAATCCTGAAAGCACGCTAAGATGTATGATAAAAGAAAATTTCAGTACGAGAAGGACATGGGATATCTGAAACATTTAAATTCAAACCTCGTTTCAGTGTAACCTTTACTAAAGCTGAACTTTAAGAACGTTTTCAAAACTACTTCTTTAAAAACCGAAAGCTGTCGCCAGAAGGACTCTTTTCATTTCAATTTAAGCAGCACAGAAAGCTGCCTCCCCTCTATTTCAAACCAGCATCAGCTTCAAATAGAAAGTGCTCCCCGAGACCCCCCTCCCTCCAGCCCAGAAGTCCCCAGATCCACTGCTGGGGCTGCAAGGGGACAGAAAACGACAAAGAGGAGGGGAACCACAGACATACCACCAGATGCCCGTCCCAGCATGAGCTCAGCAGCCCAGACACACCAAACCCTGCTGGGCGAGCAACTGGGCTCCTATAGGAACCCACAGCTCCGTGTGGCTGTGACTGGACATCCCTGGCCAACACTTTCCAGACACCACTGACTCAGCTTCTCCCCCGTGCTTTATGTCCAACTAATGAGTTTGCTTTCTAATTACTGGTGTGCCAGTGTTGCCCTCTGGCCGGATTTTGCCAATAGCAGAGCGGCAGCCTCTCAGCAGCAGCCAACAAAAAACTGCAACAGCAGGAGTCTGTGCTGTGCAGCCTGATGGCTGGGGACAGATCTCCCCCCTAGCTTTATTTTCGGCTGCTTGCATGCAGGTTCCAAAGCCACGTAGTTAAATTTGCAGGGGAAGAAGGCATGCCACCAGGCTCAGGGCAGCAGCCCCAGGCAGGCGGCTGTGGCCGTCACCCTGTGATGGGGACACAGCTCTGCTTGCACAGCTCGGCTTCCCAAAATGTCACAACTTGCCGAAACACGGAGAGACAGTGAGATCAGGGCTATTAATAGCAACAAGCTGCTGCAGTATCTGCCTGCAGTGCCAGGATGAAAGCAGCATGCATGGTTTTGTGTACACCGTAAGGAAACGGCTGAGAGCACTGTGCAGCACTGTCAGAACGCCTGGAAGACGGAGCTGCTCTGAACCTACAGCATGCTGATTACTACGGAGTGCCTCGAAGATAAGCAGCATCTCTCCAGAAGAGAACAGTGGAAAAAAAAAAGGCCATGCATCACCACGTGAATTTGGGCCACTGTCTAGGCTCAATCTCAGCCTGATCCCTGAGCTCGGCCATGGCACACTGCAAGCATCTGAGGGAGATACAGGCTGCCATGATTCCTCCTCTCAGCCTCCTCTGCTCCACACTGAACAAACCAAGGGACCTCAGCCGCTCCTCAGACCTTGCCCTCAGACCCTTCCCCATCTCTGCAGCCCTCCTTTGGACCTTCTCTTACTGTGGCAGCCAACCTGCCCCCAGTGCTCGAGGTCACACCAGGCAGAGCAGAGCAACACCATTCCTTTCCTCACCTGGCTGGCAGGGCTGGGCCTGTTTAGAAACAAGAGCTTTAAAGGAAAAACGAAAACAACATTCCCCTAGTCCAATCAGGAGATGGAGCCATCCCCCAGAAGCATTCAGCTCAGCACACACCGTTATTTTTGCAGAACTGTGTGGGTGAATGCGAAAGCAGCCTGGATCCTTCCTCAGCACACAAGCTATGAGCAAACAGCAGTGAGATTTCCTACGAGCACCACACATGCTGCAGTTCAGCAAGGGCTGGAGTCATTCCCCACTATGAGAACATGTCATGCTGCATGAATGGGAACCGAAATTAATCATCCCATCAGCCACTGAAACACATCGTGAGGCACCACACCGTAGGCAACAGATGGAGTTTTAAATGTCACTCATTCATTCATGGCAAAGAAAGTTTCTTCTCATTACTACCAAGACCTGAAGTCATGATCAGGACACAGGGATTCTGGATTTCTAGAATCAACTTTTTTTTTTATCCTAATACCTTTACTTGCAGATTGCTCATTAACATGTATTAGCAACCTGTGAAAGATATGCAGGCATGTTTTATTCATGAATGTAAGGAAAATAACACTGTAAGACCTGACCACGTATCCCACCTTAGGCTTTAAACATTAGAAAGTATCTCTATACTAGAACAAGAAAAAGAAGTCACTAAATACGTCAACAACAGTCAGATATAACACTGTAGTGTTTTGCAACCTCAGAACAGCACATCACAGTTGGGGAAAATGCACTCTCTCAGCTAAATACCAGGATCCTACAGGCAGGATGCATTTCTAAGGGTCCCATCTGAAGGACCATGAAAGACTTGGGGACTTGAAGCACCCTGATCAGCTGAGTACCTTCTGAGCTACGTCCTTCTGCAGCAGGAAAGCCAAGCACTTCACAAATGAAACAGCACTGCAGAACGCACAGAATAGGAAATAAATTCTTAACGAGACACTGAAGATTTCATATCATAGCATCTGCAGGGAGGCCAAGCATCAACCCTTGATCAAGAGATGAGCCTGGGCTGGACAGAACGCTCCAGAGGGAGACATTTCCTGCACTGCCTCCTTTTCTCACTGTTCCAATCAATATCTGTAACAAATGAAGATGATGTCAGTTCTTTTACTGAAATTTTTAAAACTCGAAAGAGTAAGCTTGGAATGTATCCTCACTTTAAACTTCATATAACTGGGGCAAGTCCTTCCTCGCACAGTTCCCTCGTGCCACCCTTTTGTCCTGAGGGGAATAGCCAAGTGAAAGCCACCTGAGTCTCCATGGAGAAAGTGTCTAAATAAATAATAATTTAAAAGACGTTAAAAAGAAAAGAAAAAAAAAATCACGCTGCCCTTCTTCAAGGACATACCTTGGAACATAATTCTGCCTGCATCCTCATTTCAAGCATTATTCAACAAATGAACCTCTTTGATCCATCTGTCTGGCTGTTGGTTTCAGAAACTCCTCACTTTACCAGATATCTGACAGAAAAGGGAGATAACAAACCCACAACATTTCTCCAGTGCTTTTTCTAATCTTACCCTGACCGTTCTTGAAGGGAAAACAATACTTTAGAAAGGAGAACAGGGGAGATGGGAAAGGAAAAGGAATCAAGTCTCATCTTGAGATAATACATTAAAAACACCACCCAACTAGGCATGCACAGCAGAGCTTGAGAAACCTGGGCAACCTGATCTAGTGGGTGTCAACCCTGCTCACAGCAGTGGGGTTGGAAATGAATGATCTTGAAGGTCCCTTCCAATCCAAGCCATTCTATGATTCTATGACACACAGCAGAACTGAGGTTACACAGATGTCTGGACAACCTGACGAGCCAGCAAAGCAGTGACCCTACATCAGCAAGAACACAGCAGGTGAAGCAGCTACAGGGCATCACAGGAGTGCCAGGAGTCAGAGAGGACTTTAGGAGGACAGCACATGCTGCATCTCCTCCTCACTCTGTTGTTTCAAGGCTCTCCCACTGTAACCCCTGCTATGCAGACAGAGGGAGGGGATGCTGCTGCAAGATCACAGAATCATAGGATCTTCTCATTTGGAAGGGATCTTTACAGGCCATCTGGTCCAGCTCCCCTGCAATGAACAGGGACACCTACAGCTCCATCAGGTGCTCAGAGCCCCCTCCAGCCTGACCTTGGGTGTCTCCATGGACAGAGCATCCACCACCTCATGGGGCAAACTGTCCCAGTGCCTCACCACCTGCACTGTAAAGAACTTCTTCCTTATATCCCACCATCCACTGTTTTAGTATGAAACCATTTCCTCTTGTCCTCTCACCACACACCCTGCAAAAGAGTCCGTCCCCTTCCCTCTTATAGTTCCCCTTTAGATACTGAAATGCTGCTATCAGGTCTCCAGTAGATGCAACGAGAACTGAAATGGTCTGCCTGCAAGTTGGGATGGTGCCAGCTGGTGAAGAGCCAGGCCATTTGAACGAGTTGTGCGATAAAAGCAGCTCTTGCTCGGAGGAAATGCTGTCAGCTTCCCAAAGAGATGGAGAGAAGCTGGGAGATCAAAGACACCTATCTGTTGCTGGAGAAATGCTGGTCCTCTGCCAAAAGCTCACGGAGCACACACAGCCAGCCCGCCTTCCTGTGCCTGCTGCATCCACCAACTCACCAGGCAAGAGACTCACGATTGCCAAAAGGAGAAAAGCAGCAACACCAACAGTGCAGAGCACAGGGCTGGTTGCCACCCAGGGAACTGCACAACCTCCGAGATCAGCATGGTTGCTCTGTGAGAGCCAAGGCTTTAGCTAACAGCTCGAGATCTAATGCACTGATTTATCCAGAACGTTAAGCAAGAGTATGCAACTAAAAGAAAATGTAAAACGGAATTCTAAGGAATTTCCCTCCCCGTTACATGTATGTGCTGTAGTGTGCCAGAAAGATATATTCTGACTGTTTCAGGGCTGGTTATTATTATTAATAGGCTAGGTAGCTAATTTCTATCACCACTCAAGTGATAGTGACCCCCAGCTTTACAGCAAGCACTGAAACATGCCATGCAATCTCTTCAGTCGTGGAAAAGCAGCAAAAATAGCAGCTAAATCACAAGCTGTAAGAGGAAAGAGTTCAGCAGCTCTCACAGAATTTCATGGATTGCTGAAAGGCTGCAGTGTTTTCAGCAGTTTATTAGAAACCAAGATCCCGGCCCCACACAACCAGCATATGTTCAAGCAGGCAAATAGCCACAGCTTTCTGTATTGCTCTCTGGGGGCTTTTGTTCTCAAGCAATTCTAACACGCAGGTGCATAAGCTGTGTCAGGACCCAGGATGGTACTTTCAATCCATTCAGAACGAATAAAATAAACATATAGATATATGCTATTTTAAGAGAAGGTAAAATCCAGCTTTCTAGAAAAATTCAGACAGCACAAAACAGTCAAATTCTGGGACATAATGGAGAAATTATGCTGAAGCCCTTCCTCGTTTCCCCAAAATGAGCAAATGTTGTCTTTCAGCTCCTTAACACAAACACTTCGTAAAACTCTCACTTAAGATTTCTATTAAAAACTTTTTTAGGGAGAAAAGCACCAGATAAAGTGAGTGTATTTAAGCACAGCAGGCTGATAAAGGACAGAGTAATTACAAAACCCTTTTGTTAAGGAAACCCATCTGAACCAGCATGGACTAAAAGAAACAATCAGCCTTTCAGTTTTCAGTTCCCAAACCCTAAGAGCGGATGGCAGATTTCTCTTGCACCCCCCATCCTGGTAGTACTCCATGCATGACGAGTTTCCCAGCGTCACAGCAATGATTCTCACTCAAAGCAAGCTTTTTCTTGGCATTTATGTACAGCCTTCAAGCCACTGACATCAGCATGGCCTTTTAAAGATGGAACAACAATTCAGCAGTCATTCTGCTGAAAACATCCCCGCTCTGGGAAGACAAGAACATTATTTTCTTTACTGTATTACATAGGCACTTCTTCCCATGTCGAGAGCCAGAGTGACAGAGGGATGAATTTTAACACGAGAGCTTCAACAAAACAGAACCACAACAATGCAACAGTTGAGATTCAGATTCAGTTATAATTTCACAGAATTTTGAATTCTGTTCCTTCCAGCTTCTAGAATTAAAGTTGAATTTTATTAAAACATAGAAGTTGGGTGGTTGCCAACAGTATCTGTACGATGACAGTACGATGACTGCTGTCACTGCCCATCCATGCCATGCATGCAAGTCTTTAAGCAACCCGTTGCAATTAAAGAGTCTGAGACATTGAGAACAATGTTTGAATTTAGCAAAACACTGCTTTATATGAACGGTAGGTCAAGCACTTGAAATGCCCATTTCCTAGTTTTCCCAACACCGATGAAAGATAGAACACAAAATGTATCCTGCCTACCCCTCACCATTTCTCCTGCCATTCAGCTGCAGCTTACCTGCTGACTAATGTGTAAAAGCAAGTAAAAAGTAAGTACTTATTATAGGGCTCATAAAAATATAGTTTACACTAAAAAAAAAAAAAAATGCTCTGTCCCCTTCCTACATCTTCCTTCTGTTGGATGACTTAACTACAACTAAATGACCAGCACTCCCACCAGGCTCTGCAGTGGAGGGCAGTATTCTACTGTGATGCATACCATCAGTGAAACAAAACACACTTACTTAAAGGTTGGATGAAAGAGGACAGGCATCTAAATGAGGTCCCCCTTCTCCTATTCCTTCATTGTTTTTTCACCATTTTCTCCATGGCACCCATCAGTCTCAAAAACCTCGGTAGCGTGCATGGAAAAGTAGGAAGCTGGGCACCAGCTGGGCACAGAAGTGAAAGCCTCAACTTTCTTTCAACACCACTGTGAGAAACTTTTAACTGAGAAGCATTCGAGCCTAAGACAAATCATTCACAGCTGTCCAAAATCTGTGTTATATACCATCTACTATATTATCTTGTGGTTGGCAACCCTGCACATAGCAGGGGAGTTGAAACTAGATGATCATTGTGGTCTTTTTCAACCCAGGCCATTCTATGATTCTATGATCTACAGTCTGTTGACTACAGCCACCACAACACGTAAGCAAGATTTCCCTTACTGCTCCAATGAATGAGGCAGTACAGGTTTACATGGCATAAAAACACATCGGACACAATTGTAGATGGTGCAGAAATGAAAGAAACGTGGTCTTGATATATTAATTATAAATGTCATCACATCTAAACTGAATTTTGTCAAATTTTGTTCCATGAACCATTAAGTTAGGCAGGGAGGTTTGCTCAGTGTGCAGCTAAAGAGCTTCAAGTGGTAAAACCAAGGAGAAATAAAGCGAGTGGCTTAATGTCAGTGAATCCAACATTCTAACTCAGGAAATATTAAGAGTTTCTTCTACAAGAAGAAACGATGTTGTGAGAAACAAAGGTGAGAGACTTTATCTATAAAGAGATCTATATGTATCCTTACCCAAAATAAAATAACTGGAAATATATACAAAATAAACTGGAACACAGGGCAGGAGCCAGTAACAACCCTGGAGAGCTTCTCAGCAGGAGAGGAAGGCCAGCATAGGGAGGAGGAGGAGGATGCTTCCCATCACATCTCCTTGTTCTGAAGGTTTAGAACGGGATCGGTATCCCTTCTTCCCCCAGAGCACAGCAGAAAAGCAAAGGCTGGGTACGAGCTTCTCAGAGTCTGTCTGCAGACCCAGAATCTATTTTTACAGCACATTTCAATACCTGAAATGTGTGACAAAAATGGAACGTTCAGTTCTTCTATCCACTTCAACGTTTCTATACAAAAATTTGTTTCAAAGAAGGCAGCCAGTGCTAAGCAGGCAGATGATCACTACCAAACCACAGCTTCTTCTGATAAAATTCTTGTTTGATGCCGATACACAATTCATCTCTATTGATTGTTCTCTATAAATATTAGCTTATTTTTAGGTCACTTTAGGTAAGCACTATGTGTTCTGCAGCCTCATTCCTCCAGTCTGAAACTGTGTTTTTTAGGAAATGTTCGAAAGCCATTTGTGTTAAATCTTTTTTAATGCTTTTTATTTTTCTTCTGAGCAATACAAATCTGAAAAAATAAAGAAAGACAAAGCTGCTGAAGAGGCACAAATGACACTCCAGCAAGTGGCATCAGACTGTGCTTAGCTCTGGGGCAACTCACCATTGAGCACACTGCATGTATGAAAATGAGCTGCTTATCTCTCTTTAGAGCATCAACCTCAGAAAAGCAATTCTTGCTGACAAATCCTAAAAATAGACATAGGATAAAGGGAATTTTAATTATAAATAGTACTGATAAAAATGTACAGTTCCAGTAACTAGTTTTTAAAATGCGGGTTGAACTCAAGCAGCCACAGAGAAGACGACTGCAATGGCCAGAAGGCAGTAGAAGAAGTGGATAAATCCATGGAAACTGCAAAGCAATCAGGTTATAATGCGCAAGCAAGAGGGCTCTTGGGCAGCAGCAAAGGGCCTTTTAGTTGGAAGAAGCAAGTTTAGCTGAGGTCAAAGTAATTAGCAAGATGGAGACGCATAGCAACTACTGAGAGGAGTGGTAGATCTGCCCCCCTCACTTCACAACTCTGTCTTACCAGATGGAAATCCTTTGCAAAACATAAGGAACTGACCCAAATGTTTCTGGGTGGCATTTAGTTTTAAATATAGTGCAAAGCCAGGCAAGGTAGTCCAATGGCATCCTGTGTGATGGACTGCTTGTGTAAATTCAGAGCTGCAAGACGAATCCCAGACCACGCATCTCCTGCCATGCCAGAAGCTGTTGCTTGAAGGCCACACAAAGATCTTACACCCTGCAGCATGCCAAGGCTGCAGAAGTCCTTCTGCTTTGCTCTGCTCTCCCAGCTCCCAAAGAAGCTGGAATGGAGCTTCAGAAGCAACCTTTAGCAGAGAGGGAAGAAAAGAGTTATGCAAGAAGTTTATTAACTTCTTATTCTCTGATCGTCCTCTGTACCAGCACAATGGGAAAAAAAGAAAAGCATGCAATTCCATAATTTAACCAGACATAAGCTGTCACTACACAGGAGTACTCCAGTCTCTTCCTAGAAGCTGTTACTTCCCCTAGCACAGTACTGTCCTGAACTCAGAGCCTTAAGACTACAGATTAGTTCTCAGCATTTCCAAGAAGCCATTGTTACAAGTTTGGGTATGAAAAAACTTCTAGAAAGAGGGAGATTTCTGTGTTTGCCTATGTGTCAGACCACCCATCTTAACTACAAAGACAACAAGTAGAACTTAATGTACATTAAGTTTAATGTAAATGTTTCCATGCTGAAATAAAGCAGTCTTAAATCACTGCAAGTCTAATCCTCCCATGATTTAGCGTGCTTTAATTTGTATGTTTCCACTTCACAGCTGATTTGCCTCAAGCTTGCTTCACTCAAGGTAGCAGGCTTTCAGTAAAGAGCCCTCCTTTGGCAGGTATCGTGTGAGAGCACCGTCTCCACTGTGCTGATCTGAAGCCTTGCAAAAAGCCAAGGAGATTTGCTAAAGCCTTCACTGCTCATGCATAAGGTACTTGGGAATCCAGAAGCGATGCCTGAAAATGAGGGAGGGCTGGAGCAGAAGGAGCTGTAGTTCTCCAGCCTTTAATGGCAGAGGGGGTTGAGGTCCTGCCACCCACATCCTCTTTCAGCAAAAGCACAGTCCATCCCCAGCGGGCACTGTGAAACTGGGTTATTGAAATGACCAGAGAAATGGGTGCCACTCTGCAAGAGGAGGCAAAAACTAAACAAAACTGAATCGGTTTGGCAAGAACCAGGCTGGTAGGTAAAGAAAGCTGCTCTGACTAATCTGATCCAATGGATGATGTCCCTGCCACCGCAGGCATCTGTCTGACTAGATAGCCTTCAAGGGGCTCTTCCAACCCAAACCACTCTGTGATTCTCTAATTTCTAAGAATGTATATATGAAGTAATGTAAAGAAGCACTACTTGCTGATAGTATGTTATTTGGCAAGGAAGTTGGGCCCTATTTCACTTCCTTGTACAATCAACATTTTGTCAGAAAAGTCATCTCTGAAGCTTTAGGTGACATTACATTTGTCTGTACTGCATATTTCTGGAGAACAAGCCTGCTGTATTTGGTAGGTCACTTTGCTTTACCATCTGCCTTGATTTATGCTTAAGAAACATGTTGTTTCTGAAATCCCTGGTGCTGTACACAATTGCATCATGACAAAATCACTGCAGGCATAACAAGAAGCCATTCAATTTTGTGTCACCTCGATGTAAATACTCACGGCTAATGGAAAAAGCGGTACTACCAAAAGCTTGCACAAGAGGTATTCAGTGGTATTTGTCCTTCTGCCCACTCAGTCCCACACTGAGTGAGAGTGATTACTGGTTTCCCTGGAAAAGCCAGTGTGGGACAGCCTGAAGGACACGGCCAGTGCTGGGCATTGCTGATGGCACCACTCAATAGAAAGAGTCACAGGGAGATGCCTGTCCACCCCCACCTGCCATGCAACAACTGGAGCTCATCCACTCCTGCATCCATCCCTGGAAAGGCTCACAAGTGGGAAACAGGCAGATTAACAGTAGATTAAAATGAAATCACATTCAACATTTTCTTCCAAGAAAATAATTGCAAGGTTTCACAGGAAACCTTTCACAGGAAAGGTAACAGTATTTTTCATTAATCACGTTCTAAACTTCAATAAAGAAAGCTTTTAAAAGCTTAGCACCATGGTGTGCTGAAAGTATTGGCCCTGGGCTACAGACAAATACAGGTATCAGTGCTGCTCAACCTCAACTCAAAGTGACCATGCTTCTGCAGCCTGACAAATGCAGCAATTCAGAACACAGTTAATTCATCAGAGCATGGACACGAGAGCAAGAAGCCTGTGCAGTCATGTGGCACTACACAACAGGAAACTAAACCCATGGCAGGACAGATCCTTCATTGCCAGGTTCTTCCTCTCACTGTGATCTCAGATGCATGAAGAAGCTTTCCCAGCCATACTAGCAATGACAAAAATACAGCTACACAACCAGTGGGTCCTGTAGATGGAAGAAAAATATTCAGTGAGGTGTTGGAATTTATGCCCGATTTCTCCTTGCTTTGACCATAATCTCACATGTGACGCCAGTAGCAAATCCATCTGGCACATATAAAACTAAATATCTGCTGCTTGTGAAAATGATTGTCTTAAAATTAGCATACATGTTAAGATCTGGCTTACAAATAGCTTAAAGAACAAAAATTTCAGTGTAATTTAAAACCCTCCTCGCCTTTATCAAGGAAGTCTAAATCAGTTTAAACCTAAAGGAAAAAGGGAAGGTTCCAAAATTCAGGCACACTCTTAGCATAGCCCCCAGCTGCCCAAATTTGCTGCGACTTAGTTCATCTCACAAGAGGCAAACAGCTTCCTGACCACAACACTGAAGGACACCCACTACCTGATGAAGACCAACAGCACGACATTCATGACATTATAGCTCTCCTTTGCTCAATAGGATTGACTGTGGCAGGTAATGAGGCAGAGATAGTGCTGAATCCATTAAGGAGGCAGCAGATTTAAGAAGGGTTTAATCTTCATTATCATCTATGTTGGAGTTGGAAGTGTTCTCAATACTTGCAGACAGCTAGAGTCACCAAGTGATGCGCAACACGCTCTTTTAGACGTAAAGCAGTGTTTAGGTATAAAACAGCAGTTAATACTATAATTCAAGTGTGCAAAATAATACCAGTGTCATATAATGGGTACTTAGAAACAGAAATTTTCGTCGTACGCAGGAACCTGCTTTCTGGGATAAAGAGCAAAGAGCATTTCAAGCTGCACGCCAACTAAATATCAAACATGCTCTAGGAAAGCTTGAAGAAAATGAATAAAGTAGCTTTAAAGAGCTAGAGACTTAATATTGCTGATTTCTAAGCTGCATGTAATTCTTTTTGTCTGTCCCTTCGTGCACTTCACTCAAAAATAAGGTTTTTTTCTTGTGTTTATTTCCTGTGCTCTATCCTGACATCAGTGATGCTGACCGCATCAATAATTTCGTTAGCTCTTTTACACATGGCTACATCCCGCAATTGCAGCCCAAGTTCTTAGAAGAATACAAGGAAAAGCACACGTTGGTAAGCATGTGAGAAACAGCACAAGAGAGCTATTGCTTGGCAGAAGCATATGAGTATTTACGAGCTTCAGGAATTTGGTCTGATTCAATGATGTACAGAGACAAGTTGCCAAGTAACTGCATTTTCTGCTTCTCTCTTGGCGCGGCACTGCAGCAAGCCTTTTCAAACCTAGCAAACAGCATCAAAACTTCAAAGCTCCCCTCTCTGTGCAAGAAAACATGAAATGTTTCCTTTTTACAAGAACCCAATTTCCTTTTTACAAGAACCCAATTTCACAACAGAGTTTATCCAACAAATGATTTTCATTGAGTATGACTAAACCATCTTTTTTGACTCTGAAAATGCACAACTGGCATCTGTAAGTCAATGCTTTCAAGGGGAGGAGGGATGGTAAATCAGCACAGGGAGCATCTAAATCAAATCCGAACTCTCTTTTGTTGAAGGGGGAGAAGCAGTTACAGCCTTACATTTAGATGAGGGCAGTGTATCAGCGCAGTCTGCCTGCGCTTACCTGAAATGGTTTACAAGGCTGTTATCAGCATCCTGAGGGCCACAGCGGAGCAAAACACTGAGTGCAACACTTACAGGCAACACAACTATAAACAAGAAGAAATTCTGCTCTTAAGATGGCTGCAAAGAACCCAAACGGCTTAAAAGAAGAGGGCTGCCTTGGATGTAATATTTGAACGGTGTTTTGGAAAGATTTCAGAAAGGTGAGCTGAATTCCAGGATGCTTACGCAGTAGCTGTGCCATTTCACACCTTCGGTTGAGGATACACAGCCATCAAGGCAAAAAGAAATCCTCTTCAACTGAGCAGCTGGTGAAAGTGCATTGAAGACTATGCTCTAAGATGACTGTGGAGAGCTGCAAGGCTCTTACTTCAGATGGAGAGCAAGCACCACAGACTGTAGAACCATACACCACCCTAAGCTGGAAGGAACCTACAAGGACGATCAAGTCCAACTCCTGGCTCCACACAGCACCACCCCAAACCCTACATCTGAGAGCAGTGTCTAAACGTTCCGTGAACTCCAGCGGATTGTGGCCACGACCTGTTCCATGCCCACTGCTCTCTGGGGCAGAGCTTTTTCCTCACCCCCACCTGACCCTTCCCTGACACAGCCCCGTGCCGTTCCCTCAGGGTCTTGTTCTGATTCTCCCCTCAGCCTCCTCTGCTCTGGGCTGAACAAACCAAGGACCTCAGCCACTCCTCACACACGTTGCCCTCCAGATCCTTCACCATCTTTGCAGCCCTCCTTTGGATGCTCTCCAATAGCTCTGTGTCCTTCTCGTACTCTGGCACCCAACCTGTCCCAGTGCTCCAGGTGAGGCTGCACCAGGCAGAGCACAGCAGGACAACCCCTGTCCTCTCCCTGCTGGCAGTGCTGGGCCTGCTGCACCCCAAGGTATGGTTGGCCTCTTCACAGCCCTTCTGCCCATGGGGCACAGAGGACAGCTGATGATGGTGACGGCAGCTCCAACCTCAGCCTGTGAGCCAACACCATGGCCACTGCAAAAGCAGACCGAGCCCCACATTCAGGCTGCCTTTGCTGCTCCCTTATCTCCCCAGGACTTGCACAAGTCCTAGGGCTCTGGAAGGCTGCAGAGATGAGGGCGACGGATCTCTGTAGGCTCACGATCACTTCTCACAAACACTTCACGGCTTCACTGCCATCTGTGGGAGCAGCACTTGCAGGGAAGTAAGTCAGGCAGTTGCTTTCGAAAGGTTTTGTGCCCCTTTCAAAGCAGCGAAATCAGCCCTAAGCGCTGCTGCTGCTATAAAAAAAAGTGCAAAGACAGCACAAGAAAAGGATACAGCACAAGCAGTAACAGTGAAAAACGCAAACAGGAATCCATCAGGCACCCAAGCCAGGCATATTTTCTGCATCACAGAAGGTGCAAATCAATGGCGTGAACATTCTCTAACCAACATCCCCTGTGATGCTCTGGGAAGGCAGAAGAGCATCCCCAGACCTGCAGTACGTGGTCTGACACCAGAAGCCTTTACTAAGAGCAAACTTCCAAACCCTCTGCCACCATTGCTCAAAATACAAACCAACCTCTTTCCTAAGAGCGTCTATATATTGTGTCATCACTATAAATGTATACGTTAAAAAGGAAATCTGTGGGTTACTTTTTTCATTTTAAGATCCATGGGTATTGCTTCCATTCTGTTAGTGCATACAACCTTAATCTTTGTACTGAATGGTGAGACCCCCACCAGCTAGCTTCACGAACAAATAGTTTAAAGCACAGGGGATTAATCTGTGTCCCCAGAACATGATGAATAAGGAATTTTTGTGGCAGTTCTCCTAACTCTCTGTTACATTGAACAAGATGAAATTATACCCCTCCCCACCTCTTGCTCTGCCTCAGAACAAGAAAAAGCCAGCTACAGATGTTGTACATCTTTGGCTTCACATAAGGCTAGATGGAGTTTCTTGGCTGCCAGTGTCTTTCCGGCTATTTTATTTCCATCTCTTATCAGTATTTAGACATTGCCACATCATGTCTCAAGGCAGTAAAGCAATAGTTTAAACTGAAGCTAAAACCTTTCCCTATGCTTTCATCCCAGTTCTCTGCAATTTCAAGGATTATTTTATTACTTTTTTCTTTTTTTTTTTTTTTTGCCAACTATTAGTTTTTCATTTTAACTACCTCTTCCTCTCCCTTTAAAAAACAAACTCACCATCAAAAATAAGAAGCTCACTGCTGATAATCTTCATGCCTCATACATTGCAAGCTCACTTGCTCAGCCAAGAAGCTCTACAAACTGGGAACTGTAACTCTTTCCCTGAAGAGCACAGAATTTCAGAGCAGTGTCTGCACAGGAACATGTCTGAGTCGGGCATCATCCTCCCCTTCTGTTCCAAATGAAGACATGGCACAATTAACCACAGAACAGAAGACCCTGTCCTGTTGGAGAGCACATACTGTGACAGAAAATGCTCCTGCTGAGAGAAACACAAGCACTGCAATTACTGCTCAGCTCTCCCTTCTCATCCTACTTGCTTGAGTAGCACTTCATTTTTGAAGCACGCAGGAGAAACTCTTATCAAATGGGTCATCTAAGTACATAACAGGAGAAACAAGTATCGTAAAGTTATTCAGGTGCCTGTTTTTCCCTTATTCACTCTAATTGCACAGTCTAGCTCATACCACAGTTGGGAGAGAAAAAAAAAAAAACCTCCACAAACAGAGAAACGCAGTATGGGTTTGTTTGCCACCTCAACACTCATCTCTTAAAACACACTGGGTTTTAATATTGTCAGTTATAGAATCACAGAATACCCTGAGTTGGAATTAGTCAAAGGGAAGGAAGGAATAATTTGGGAAGGATAGAGGACAAAGATCTAGATTTTGTATGGCACTGCTTTAGGACATGACAGTCCGTCACACAGCAACCCAAACACGATATGCACTAAATCTTATGAGTTTTGTAGCCATATATACATAAATAGGTAGACAGACGTGTGTGCGTGTGCTTTTTCCCTTCCCTTTTTAACCCCACTTGCAGCTAGCCAGCACAACATACTTTCCACCAGGAAATAAACGGCAGTTTTTTAGCCTCTATGTACTACCTGAAGTAGAAAGACACAGGAGGAGCCATTCCCTCTGGAGCACCCAAAACATATCTTGTGTGGCTAAATACCCTAACACAGACACTTCAAACAGCAAGCAAACCCAAACTGTGCTATATATTTAGATTTCAGAGGATGCTGCTTAGTGCTTCTGTTGAGCTCCATGCCTCTGCTCCCACCTGGGAATGCCCCATGGCTACTAGCAGCAGCATGGCAAATCCTGTTCAGCTTGTGTAATGCCATCTTTCACTCTGAAATACAGTAATGAAGTCTGTTCAGAAATAATTTAAGAAAATTCATGCAAGTGACAGACGTACTCCTGAAGCAGTTTTTTTCCTTCCTGTATATTTAGAGGTAGGTAGCGCTTCCAGCTCAGGCTGCATCTCAGTCTGGGTAGGCAAATGTGCAACTGCTGAGCACAGAATCACAGAATCTTAAGGTTTGGAAGGGACCTCTGCCGCTTGTTTAAATTGAGCTCCTTTCTGAATAGCTGAAGGAATCAAATAAATACGCTCCCGGACCCCAGGACCGAGGTGTGCTACATTTGAGTGTGTCACTCTAGAGTGCTTCAGCACATTAGGTAAAAGGAATTACTGTCACTTTTATCAGCATAACTTCACTGCTCAGTTAAGTAAAATCCTTCGCCATCTAGCCCGTGCTGAGACAGATGGGGCAGGTCTAATACCATCTTAAGAAACTTTCAATTTGAATAAAAAGCATATCGGTTTCTTGGCTTACTGTCAGAAGAACATGAATTAGATCTGCTTGCTTTTTCCTGCCAGTGGATCACAAATATCTTCATAAACCTATTTCTGAATCCTCAGATCATTACCTTTCCCTAACAATGAAGAAAGAAATACCACTGATCATTACAGAACAATTCCAGAAATGGAAGAATAAAACCCTCAGGCTTGCCAGATCTGCCATCTTGTGAGTCCCAAAATGTCCCAAGTAAATGCCTGAGTGTCTAATGGGCACACAGCTAACAGCAGCGATCACTTGTTCACTTTGATACCAGACCTTGTGAGACAAAGTTGTGTCGTGTGATGACTACACACTGTTTCCTCCCAAAAGGAGATCTCTGCTCACAAGCCTAAAGCACTGCAATGCTTCCGTGTTCCCTGTTCCTGCAAGTCCTACAATATGGGCATGGCATTTGAAAGGGTCTGCTTTGCCCTCCTCTTCTTTTTAACCAGGAAAAGATGCCTTGCAAATGGAACAGTGGTCATAATTAGCCAAGTGCTAACAACGCTGCATCTACATTTCAGAGAGTTCATGTTACAATTCAGCCATCCTCCTCTGTATTACAGTAGGAACACAAAAGAAGCAACACATATTAAAATGAATTTAAAAAATAAAAAACAAAACAAACAACAGACTAAATAGATTTTAAAAATTATGACAGTGGCACACAGAATTCATAAAATCTACATAACATAAAATCTAGTGCATTCACCTTCAGGTGTGTTTAGCAACGACAGAAGGAAATAAGAACATTTATGACCACGAGGATTAAGGAATGTTATCTTTGTGACTGCACACCAAAATAAAAAGCAGCTCTGTGTTATAAATATTTATCGACAGTAAGGAGATCAGAGACATGAATATGCAGATAGGACTCATGACACTGAGCTGTCATGTGTTGTCTTGAACAGCATCAACTGATGTGCACACACGACGGACATCTACTCCTAATACTGCACAAACTACTGGACTGAGTTTTTGGGTACTGAACAGGCATTGGTTGCAAGAGGAGGTACACACACACATCCATGCTGACAGCAGGAACATCTCAGGGCCTCCATATCCACCTGGACATTATGGCAGACCAGCTCTACTGGCCTACACCAACCAAACGAGCAAGAGGGGAACCGCTTGCGAGCAACCAGGACTTCAACATTCCTGCTCTGCAATGTTTAGGGAGCGGTTTTTTGATGTGGGAAATGATTTCTGAAAGAAAATATATTATATGTATAAATATACACACATGAGCAACGAGGCAGATGCAGGATTGGGAGCTGCCCATTGCACCATATGCCTAAGGGAAGATGCCCACACCCCGGGGCTGGCCACAGCCCTGCCGACACCGCACGGGTAAGATAACACTTCTCTGGCCCTGAGGCTTATCTCAGCACAAGTTACGCTGCCTTCCCCATGCAGTAAGCTATAAATAGGACAGCTTATGAGAAACACAACAGAAGTAAATGCCAGTTCCTGCCAGTTGATTCAGGGCACAAGAATAAAATTCAGACTGCACCAACTGCATTTTACGTACAATTCATCAGTCATGAAATGCAAAGCTTTAGCCTCGTATGAAGTCAGTTGCCAAAAGAAGGTATGAGCACAATATTTTGTCCAGGTCTCCAAAATCCTCCATTTAAACGGCAGCAAGGCTACTGCTGTTTCAATTAAGGACGGCGACTATCAGGAGAAGCCCGACCAAAACGTTCCAAGTTCAAAGAAAGTACAAGAACAAAGAATTCAGACAGACAGTATTAAAAGAAGAAAAACACGCTGAAACGCAGGAAACCACTGCCACTTCTCTGAAGTGTTCTTTTGCCTCCACCATTTCAACTTTTTCCCATTTAAAACTCCCCTGGTGCTGATTTAACATTGAGAATACTCTAAACATCTTCCAGACATTGCTATGGCTTTCATCCTCAGACAAGGTTTTTTCAGTTCTTGTCACCGTTCTATTTTCCTTCATTTCCAACAGTTCAGAAGCCCAGATTATTTCCTGCAAATTCTTTTCACCTCCATCCAACTCAGTCACTCTCACAATACGTTATTTGCGCAATAGGAACTAATTGTGGATGCACATAAAAATACACCTGTGGAATGAATCGGTCAACATTTAACAGAACCTATGTTGTACTAAAGCAAAAGACTGTAAAAATAAACAAGTAAACAAAGAAAAATTCTTACGTTTACTGCACACAAGCCCTGATGCTAACAGTAGGCTTAACATGGAAAGATTGATTTTTTCAGAGAACCAACAAGTCAAGCTTCGGCTTCCTAAAGAGGACACAGACCAACAGCTGGTAAGACAGACTTGAGGTCAGGTGCCCAGACGATCACCCAGGACCAAATTAATTTTAATTCCCTTCTACCTGCTGCAGGTATTGAGCAGGTAACAGCTACAGCAAATCCCTAGGAAGACAGGCAGAGTCTGTTATTTTTGGGGAAGGAAAGCCAACTCACTTGCCAAAGGTCACCGAGCAAGCTGGCACCAAATGCAGAGCCTCTCATTCCAGAATAATGAACCTCTGGAACAAATCCTGGATATTTTAAGCCTTGTGAGGAGCTATCGCATTCCCTCAGAACGCCTGGATGCCTCTCCAATGCCATGAAGCACTGCTCACACAAACCCAGCATCTACGCAGGGGTTACAGACCAGGCCTCGAGGTGCTGGAGATGCAGTGCAAGGAGCCTTGCTATCTATGTCCATCTACTTCCAGGGTGGGGTTTGCAAGCACGAGGCTTGTATTTGCAGCAACCTGCGCATTTATTCCCCTTCTTGATGAAGATACATGCTTGCTGGCAATTTTTATGACTTTTTTGCAAAGCTGACATCTGCAGACAACCCACCCATGCTCCAGCTTACGGGCCTAAATCTCCCAACTCCTCTTCAAGTGTACAAGCCTTATTTCCCCCCGCTTTGGGCTCCATGCAGTGCCCTTCCAAAAACCCCTCTGAACACAGGACTCCACTCCTTAATCTGAGCTCCGGCCCCCAGACAGACAGACAGGTCACAATTCCGTCCAGACCAGAAGGTTGTGGCTGATACCCAAGCCACCTAGTTTCTCTCAAAAACATTCATTTCTTTATCTTAATGACAAAATAGCTGCCCTTCTGTTACTTTCTAGCTCTGCCCCATCTACCCACTGCACATCCCCCACCTCAGGATGGCCACTGCCATGAAGCCAGAATTCTGTTCAATCACCAATGCTGAGCAGGGTGCTGGCCTCTCTCTCCTAACACAGCTCAAAGAGTCAATCTAAACCAATCCCTCAGTAGCACAGCTGAAGGCAAGCTTTCAGCAAGGCTTGTGACGAGGCCTGGCTTCCCATGACGACTGCCGATGAGGAGCGGCCATTTTCTGGCTGCCCCTCTCATGGAAGGCAGGCCTAGCAGCTGTCTCTCTCTTCTAAAACATTACACAGGGGTTTGTGTGTTATACCTTTTTGGGACTGCCTTCTGTGATCTCTGAGCAGTGTTAAACATCCTGTGTCAAATTTTGTACATAACCATTTTCAGAAGAATACCTTATGGCTGAGGAGCAGCCTGATCGTTAGCCTGTGCAGACCAGCTGGAACAGAACTACAGCAGAAAATAACATGGCCTAACACTATTTTAATAAAACAAATCCCTAAGTATTCAAAGGACAGATATAAGCTGTTATTACACACAACCGATAAGTCCTTAAGATCTAAAGGTAGTTTTGGAACAGTAAAAAACAGTGCACAAATGCAGTTCCTCCCATTACTTTTATTGTTATTATTATTCCAAATACTCTATTTCAGCAGCTTAATCAAACTTTAGAAGAAATTGAGAAAATATTGCGTTCATTACTTTCATCCGAGAAACAATTTGCACACAGGATCCGCTCTATTATTGAAAATAAAAACCTTCCATTTGTCAGATACCTCCACAATTCAGGATCTTAAAGATCTTCATCATATCATTACAGCATGACTGCTTTTATGAACAGGACTACATGGGTTAAGGAGGGCAAAGTCTGACCTGACTGCACCCTTAAGTGCCACCTGGATACAACAGCATTGGAAGAACAATGTTAATGGTCAGTCCCTGAATTCTGTTAGAACTTCTAAACGAATTCACCTCACACAGTCTACTAGCAAGAACTGCAACAGGATAAAAAATACAGAGAAAAGTATCATTAAAAATGTGCAGTACGTTTATTCTGTATGATATTACAATTACAGCTCCAAGTCAGTGATTCCGAAGCTTTTTATTAGATCATAAAAACTTAAGACCAGCTTATAATGAAATCTCTAATCAAATACGAATGAATCATCCAATATGACACAATTTCTTGAATGAAAAACAGATGGAGAAGTAGTAACAATTGAGTGGTTTAAGTCACAAGATATTAGTTAAGCCAAAGGAGCAGATTTTTAATCATAAGCACTTGTTTTAAGTTAAAGGAGACACCGGCTGAAGGCAGACCTCAATTCAAGCCATTTAATTGGCAGATGACAACTCAGCATTAACTGTAAACTTAAATGAGACCAGTGCAGTGTGAATGAACGCATTCCTCTGCACGCGATGCAGAGAAAATTCTGATTTCACATTTGCTTGGTGACAAAGCCATGGTGTGACTGCAAGAAGATGGCAAGGAGGTAAGAGGACATTCCCACAGGTACTCTCAGAGAAGTTGGAGAGGAAGTGATTTTGGAGAACAAGGACACGGAAGGAGATCAATACTGGTGAGCTGGAGTGTTTGCACTGCAATCTCGCTCTCAAAAGACCCGATCTGTTGAAGGCAACGTCCCTTCTCTCATGGCCTGAACACTTCAGATGTCCACACGAAGTGAGGCCATTACAGATTGGCAGCAGTCTCGCATTAACTTGGCCCAATAGTGTTGCTGGGATTTTTCATTTTGAAGTAACTAGGTTACAATTTTTATTTGTTTACTTGGCAAACTCTACCTTCATCCAAATTATTTGGGGGTTTGGAGTGGATGTTTTGAGGCAGGGGTAGGAAAAAGCAGCGGAGAGTAAAGGTGTGTTCAATTAATTAACAGCAACTCTCCAGATCAGCATCTGGATGATTTTAAGCATCGTTGCAAAAGCCATTCACCTGATATTCCCTCCACTGCCCAACAACAAAACAGAGCCAAATACAGTCCTGAAAATCAATATATGCTGGGGAAGAGCTTCTAGGATTTTGATAAATGCATGTCAAAAGAGGTATTTCTAAAACCCCTGGAACGCACATGGCTGCTGGGCACAGACCTGACATCTATTTCCCCCATAGCAATAAACTATACCTAGTTAATTTTGGCATAAAGCACTCTAGGGAGCTCTGTAGCACAGAGCACACCAATAAAAAAAGAACTTGGATCAAAGTAAACACACTGCAAATGAAGCAGCTAATGGGCACAGCCACCTAGCAGGCACTGGGAGAGGCTGGTGGAAGAAGAGGATAAGGTAAATCAGGGCACTCCACAATCCTTAACAGCCTTCGAAGGGAAATACACAGGCTTGTCTTCCGTCCAGATGAAACAAAATGTCTGTTACGAGCCATAGGGCAACAGTGTCACCTGGAAAATGTGACGGAAGAAGTAGAGAACAAAAGGCTTCATCTTGATTTTCGAGCCTCTCCAGGGCTGCAGACCCAGACAGAACACACACAGACTGCGCTGCACACGCGGAAAACACGATGCAGCAAAGGCACTGAAAGATCACATCTGAAAAATGCAGAATTTTCCCCCAAGAAGTGCCTGATTCCGTGATCAACTTTCCATGAAATATTTATCGCTTTTCATTCACTGCACAGTACTGTTATTTTTAGAAGAGCCAGAGGCAATGGGAACAGATTACTGATTAACAATTCAAGTGAGCCTTTAAATGTCTGCTTGCATCTTGCCATCTCCTCCTTCGCTAAGAAGTCAAAAAGTTTAATATAAATTCTGTCGTGCACTCAAAGGCACTTCCCTCCCTTACCTGCTTTTATACGACAGCAGAGGCACAAAGCAGCCTTGCCCTTGGTGTTGGAAGTGAGAGAAGAAGTATTGTGAAAATAACGCTTGGTGAACATTCAGGGCCAAGCAAATCCAGGGAAATCTATAGTCAATTACTACAAACTTAAGCTTAACAAGATGAGGGAAGAATAAAGAAAAGCAGCATGTTGAGTCTTGTGATAAAGCAGACTTGCCTGCCAGTTACCTCTCATCAAAGAAAACACTGCAGTGTTCACACACTCAAGATTTAAGTGTTGCTTTCAGCTTTTAGAACAGGAACAAGCCATTAATTCATCCCACCTCCTCTGTTTAATAGCCGTTTCCTTGTGCTTAAGAAAGGATGTGACAAACATTTTTTTTTCCAAGAAAAAGCACAACAAAATAGAGGTTAAGAGTTCTGAGCTCCTTCCCACCACCCAAGTGCAGGGACCACGTTCTGGGCAAGCACTCAAGCACTCCAGCAAACCCAAAGCAGCAGGAAAAGTGGTTCAATCTCTTGGAGCTTCACATACACGACACTCACACCAGGGTGCTCACTGGAAAATCTGGAATTTGGCTGAAAGCATAACATGCTTTCCTTGCTGAACAGTGGATTACAAAGGTGAACTTCACTACTGCCTCCAGTTGGCAAAGAGTAATTGCCATCACAGAGGCTGCATTTTGCACTGCTAGCTTGGGGCAGCAAAAAACCTTGTATTTACTGCAACAGGTATTAACTCGGTTTTACAGAGCAACTACCAAGGTTCTAATCTACTTTAACCCACAGTTTCTTTGCTGTGGATGTCAGAGCATCTTAACGGTGAAAAAACTCACCCACCAGGTCTGACAAAAATAGCTGCAGCTAATAAATAAGCAAACAATAGGCTAACAAAAAGCTAATAAGCAAACAATGATTCAGTCTTAGCGTACTGTTTTGACATTTAAATGATTTCTCCAGAACTCCCTTTGCCCCCCTCACCAGACTCTGTGGAGAACAGACAAGGACATTTTTAACATTAAAGCACCGGCCTTTCAGAACGTGAGCTCCCCTCCTGCAGCACCACAAAACTGCACACCATCCCCATTCCGACACGTCCCGGTGTGAACAAGGAGGAACAAGCTCCTGTCTGCAGAAGCACGAGCCTGTCGGGAGCCCCAAATCCTGACTGACCAGCAGCAACCCGGACCTGCTTCAAAGCCCCACCGCGCCACGCCGGCTCGGTATCACTCTGAAGGAGCTTTTGAAGCAGACGTGCTATAGAAAGCAAGCAAATATCTGAAAATGCAGTGTAGTGAGAGGGCATTCTCTTCCTTTGAAGGGATAAATTAACAAAAGCACGCTATTCAGCTCTGTTAGGCCAAATGAACTACCACTCCTTCCTCGTCAGGGCTGGGATTAATCTTGGATTTCAAAAGCCTGTAAAATCGTGTAACAATATTAGTCCAGAGGCTCTCGCGGACCATTTGTTCTCAGATACATCAGCACTTTTTCAAATGAATGTGGAAGCGAGACTGGATAATGAGACCTGGGAAGAAGCAAAGGCTCTGGCTGCCCAGCACGGGGTTTGTGCTCATGGCAGCACCGGGCTCAGCGGAGCCCCAGGCCCACGTGGGACAAGCAAAGGCCTTGGGCAGGGCTGTGTGAACAGGAGATGGGGCTGCCTGCTCAACGCTGCCACTGGGACATCCCTGCTCATGATTATTGCTATTGCTTCTATCACAGCTTGACCCAGGATACCACAAACAGCCTTATAGAAGAAAAAAACGCCCATTCTAAGTAGTGAAGGTGTGCTTAAGGATGATCTGTTTATCAAATCTAGAGGATGGAGTCAACAGTCCATAAGCAATGTTTTTAAGAGGATTATCTACAACATATCCAGGTACTCGTACATTTGAGGTCTTTAAGACTGGCTCCCCAGATGTGCAGTAGGGAAAGACATTCTAAAAGCATGGAAGAAAAAGGGGACAAGAGAATTCTATCCCTCCCTCCTTCATATTGATCAGTTCCCTTAGCCACAGGCTGTGAACACTCACTGCTAAAAAAAAAAAAAAAAAAAGTACCCTAAAATCACAGAGTACTTAAAACCAACATTCCATCACTTGCTTCTGCAAGTGATCCACTGCCACTGGTCACAAACAGACAACGGCCACCTGTGTGCTCATGAACCTGGCTGCTGTCTCTCCTGCTGACCGTGGTGTCTGTACCTGTGCAGTCCCTGCTCTGAACCTCTGTGAATTCTGCAAGCAGAAGGTAAGGAAAGGAAACACAGCACCATCACCTAACAACTGATACCCTTTGCTACCCCAAGCCAAGTGTGCAGCAATATTGTGATGCTGTACAAAGAGAAAGCAGCTGGAACAGGTTGTTTATTATCAACAGCAGCTGATAATATTCCTGAGCGAGATATGGGTTGTAGGGAGTTTGCCTCGTTTTCCTCTTACAAGCAACTAAAATCCAGAAACACCAATTACAGACGATACGTTTCCGAAAAGGGAAAATGCATCTTCTCTCAAATTCGTCCGTACCTTTTTGTGGAAAGGAGAGAAAGCATCTCCATAAAGCCCCACCTTGCTGCTGACTGAACTCCATTCCACTCAACCCCATTAACTCCTGAAACAGATTCACAGAAATGCCCTAAACATTTCAATTCTATACTTGAGATGCTGCACGAGACAGAACAGAGTGTGCTTAGCACTTGGGTATTTTACATCCCTTGGCTACTTTTTTACAACAGAGCAGAACAGTGAACATGGATCAGACTTCTCCTTTGCTTGGTTTGTGGCAAAGAGAAAACATTTTGGTTTCCTATAAACTCACCACAATGATTTTATCTCAACTGTAAATGCAATACTGGGGATACAGGTTGCTCACCATCCTCTGCCACACAGCAGTGGGTTTATTCATCATGAGGGCTACAAATCAGTTGCTTTACCACAAGGGGATAAAGTTTGGAGGGGAATATCCCAGGACATGACTGAGCATTTTCTTTTTCCTTAAGCTGTTTTTCAACCCCATTATTTCAGCCATGCCTGAGACTTGGAGTAACACCCCACAAAACCAAATGCAACTTCCTTCTCCAAAGCAATACTTGGCATTTCTTTCCCTTTTCTTCTCTCAGACGGATCTGCATCAAACTTTCTATACGTAGTAATGACAAAAAACATAGAGGACAATGATTTGCTCACCATTATTCCATCAGTTCATTTAAAAAACTCATCAGGATACACAGGTATAGGCAGGCACCACACTTGAAAGCCAGCTGATAAGCCACTCGAAAGGTCAGTGGTATTTGTTTGCCATTACAAATTCCAAAATACCTTTCTGCTTTTTGTCAGGCTCTGCTCCCACATTTTAAAATTAAATTAAAAATATAAGATGCACATTTCTGGCTCACATACATGCTGCAAGGCTGAGAAGATTTCTTCAGCAAAACCCAAGTTCAGGATCCCAAGTGAAAAGTACCAGGGTGACCGCTGATCAGAGCTGATGCTGCTTCTTGTGTAAGGTCACTTTTTCATTTCCCTCCCTTCAGGAGTCTCTCCTGCCCTGCACCCACCACACAGCCAGCATGAGCTAAGCTTTCAAGCATGAGACAGAAGTTTCTGTGGCTCAAATGCTGCTGGAAGTCATCTAAGAGAGTCATTGCTGCCTGTCTCACATTATGCCCACTTCACACGAGCACAGCTCTCCATTGATGTCTAGCTGCTTATTTTTCAGTAAGCAGAGAACTGAACTATTGAAAATACTCAAAATGAAGTACAAAAGGTAAGAATTCTATGAATCCTGAAGAGTTCATAGCCCTTTAAACAACCTCCTAGCATCTGGGGAACACAGAGCACGTCGAACTCTAGCATCAGGTTACCCAAGCTGTTTAACCAGCAGCACCCTTTGTCCTGAAATACCTCTAAAGAAAATGTGAAACATTACAAGCAACAATGAAATCAATTCCAAAATAGAGTAGAAGGCTAAAAGTCATCACACATTTATAATACTGCCCATTGATCTATTTACTGACAGAAGTTAGGAATGCGATCCCTCTTGTGCTCTTAAGCAGTCTCAGAAAATTCCATCTAGCACACACAGATACGAAATGGGTAGGAAAATCTTTAAGCTGACCTGTGTTATCAAGGAAGACTTAAAATGAGAGTTTCTCTCAGGTTTAGGAAAATTTAACCTGCCTTACTTGACAGACAAGCTTTGGAGCACATGCAGCAAAAAGAGATTTCTCCAAATGCAAAGCCAAACCTTCATAACTGGTAACAATGGTCTCTACTCTTCCCCCAGCGCAATAGCTCAACCTCCTTAAAGGTTTCCTTTCCCAGAAATGCATTTAAGTCCACAAAAATCTAGGTTAGATTGCAGCCCATTTCCCTCCTCCTGATCTACTGAAGTTGTTTTGAATATACTTCATTTACATTTTCCCAACTTGCATTACCAGAAGCTCTTACATCTTCTGCAAGATCTCTTCCTTAATATAAAAGGACCTAAAGGGATTTTGGAAGGTAATCAAGAAGAGAAAGCTGGGGTTTGGGAAAATTTGAGCTCCTACCTGGATAGTAGATGATGCTTCATATATCAAATCATCCCTAGTATAAATATTTCTATCAGTACGCACCTGGAAACAAAACACTTTTGGAAGAGAGAAGGCAGAAGTACAAAAGAAAGCAAGAGATTGCTTTTCATAGCATTTCATGTATTTTGGATGCAAACAGTTGCTTTTGTTTTTTGAAGTGCTCTAACTGTAAGCTGTAAGATTTCTCTCCTCTGCCCCGCAAGAAGCAGCCAACCTCCAAGACCAGCTTTGGCTGCTTTGCTTGCTTCATACCAGAAGGACGAGACACAGGAGACAGTGCAGCAGGATCATTAGGACAGGGAAGGAAAGCAAATAGCCAGGAGATCAGCATGATACGCTTTGATCAGCCTGAGTTTGGCTCTGACTTTTTACTCATTTCAACACAAGGAGATTTTTCCTTAATAGAAACTCAGAAAACCTACTTTGGTTTGCAGTTCTTTTAAGCTGTGAAAACTCTCATAGGGTGCTGCATGGATCTGCTGCTCCCTTCTTTAGAAGGACAACCGAGCAGCTCTGTCAGGCCAGCCTCCCCTTAGCTCCCTGCCGAGGGCTGGGGCTGAGTTATTTAAGCCTCCCAAGACTGCTGTGCTCTGCTCTCCCTCCATTCCCAAACCCCACTTGCCCAGCCTGGGAAAGTAGATGTGTGCAAGTTCTGACACACTTTGTTCCAGCGTACTGCATTTGCATTCGGCTCATTCACTTGTAAGACAGATCTGCATAACATTTTACTGCATTCCCAGAATAGGAGCAACATTTAATAAAAGTTTCTTCTTACCAGAGCTGGGCATGTGGTTCACTCTAGGTGGATTCAACAGCTCTACTGGCTGGTCTCTGCCAGAAAGCCCATCTGGAAAGAGAAAAAACATCACAACAACTCTTTGGTTAGCTGAGCTATTTTAGACATTCCAAGCAGAAAATAATAATAATAATAATAAATCACTAAGCAATCAGCAGTGAGAATCAGAAACACGCAAGTAACACAAATCAACAGAAACAAGAACGTTAACAGGACAGCAGCTGCCCAACAACTGCTTACACTACAGCAGAAAATAAAAGACTCCCAAACCACTCTCAGGTTTTCCCGGTCTTTAAATCCAACTGGTACTGCTCCCAACTCACAAAAACAGGCACGGCAGCTGATAAACCTTACCATACAATAGCTAAACAGCTACTCCTTCCTTCTTCAGGAGAACCGAGCAGAGTTAAGACAGAAACACATCCCTGGTGAAGCGAAGTTGAGGAATGGTTATAATATGCCAGGGAGATGCTAAGGAAAACTGGCAAATCACTGCAGGAGATTAAAATGCGCAGACATACATAACAAGTCCCATTTTGCATAAGTTTGGATTTCAGAAAGGCATTAAAAACATACTTTGTAAATGATATGCAGAAATCCATCGTGCTGAAGCAGTTCTCTATTTAAAATATTTCAAAGATTATATCTCGCATTCAAGTAGAGCTAAAACAGAAAAACATGATCCCTACTGCTGGAGACTGCCAGACCAGATTTTCTAGTCATCCACTCCCCTCCCCTCTGCCCCCCCAATAGGAGCTGAAGCATAAAAATGCTAAATTCAAGTAAGTGATGCTTCACTACAGTATGTTTCCAGTACTTCGGTTATGAATACTCCGTCTCAGATTGGTTTGTTCCACTGTAAATACCCACACCTTTGGCAGTTGTGTCTCACTTGATCTCCTCTAATGTGTTACCGTGCTGCAGCACAGATACCATCAGGCCAAACCCCGTCTGCAGACATCAAAGAAGCCACCCCATCTCTCAGTCAAAGCCAAGTTCAGTACTATGAAACGTTACGCTGTTGGTGGAATGTTAAAAAAGAAAACAACACAAGTCACACTTTGTTTTCTTCTCCCTGTTTGCACCAGTTTGAACTCCTGGACAGAAAGAGTGGCTGGGTCTTCTCCATCACTTGCATGGCTTTGCCTCCACTGCCAACACCCAAGCATCGGTGCTGCCCCAGGCAATAAGTAAATGAACCAAACTACCAAGCCATGCTGAGCTTTCCTTCCCAAGCAAGTAATTACTGTCCTGCAGATAAAACAGGTTGTTCCCATCACACATTATTTGCTTTTGGATTGTTACCATGAGACCAACAGCACAGCTGGGGCAGACAGCCCCGTGTCTACAAGCAGTGGGATGTGCATGGAGCAGACCCAAGTGACACAAGGCTTTATTTTGGTCTGTGGACTTGCTCCCACATTGCTGTGTGTGCTGAGTGTCACCAGAGCATCAGAGATCACCAACACGTGTGTTGGTGAGTGGGGATTTAAGAGCCGTGTCTGCTTTTAATTCTAAGAATCGAAGTATCTACATTTTCAATTAACTGAAAAACCCAAACCAAGAGTCTCTTCGATCTCTGCTGCAAAATGAATGATAATCACAGAAAAACACGAATGTTTTGCAGTCTAAATAATCGAACCAGGCAAGACAGAGGTTCTGTACTCTCTACACTGACTGACAAAGAAAGGCTCCATTTGTAAGGAGCAAATATTTGCACCAAGCACCTCTTCTCCTAGGCTACCGGTAATGATAAAAGAGGTTCAAGCAGGGTTTGAACATGCACACTTATTGAGGGGTGAGCTAGCTCACAGCCAGAGCATGCACCTGACCATCCTGACACAAGAAATAATGCACCACCAGCTCAGCTTCCTACAGCCACCTAGAGATCCTGCAAGAAGCAAAGGGTCCATTTCAAGAGAATGGGTGAACAGTTTGTTCAGAAAGTCAAAACAGCTCTGCATTTAATGAAGCATCCGATCTGCTATTACTGCTGTGCTGTTTTCTTCTTACCACCATTACCGAAGCCTCTCTCCTAAATCAGCTGCTACATAACTGACTCCTGTGTAAGAAGAAATGCATGATGTTTTATGCCAATACTTATGAGGAAGCAATAAGATAAAGATTGGTCTGGGTCTGCAAATGCCAAAATGAATACCATCGGTTTCTGTCACAAAAATAAAAGCTTTTCCCCCCACTCCCTCCTTCCCAAAGAATTCAGCTCCAACCCTCTAGAAGCTTCACCGTGCATTTCTAGAGACAGCTTTGGCAATTACAGAACTAAAAAAAAAAACAGACAGAAGATGCTAAAAATATCTGTGCCACACACACAGATCTCCAGTTTTGTCCTTGCTATTGCCTGGAGGGGATCACAGGGTGCTTCTGCAATGCTGAAAACCTGGGCAGGGATGGGAAGCAGCTTGTCTCACTGCTGCAGAAGGGCAGCAAAGAACATGCACAGAGGGCAAGCTGTGCAATCACTGCTCGGCACTTCTACCAGCCACAACCTAGCAGCTACACACAGTAGCACAAAGCAGATTACCTACGAAATACTTTCAATCTCTCTACTAGACAAGTGTTTCCTGAGATACTAAAAAGAGATGCCAAGAAAATGCAATCTTGAATGGGTTGTAGATGACTCCACCTAACAGGCAGCACCCCCAGGCAGAGCCAGCTGTCCCAGCCATGTGAGAGCCCTGCACCCTGCACACAAACCCCAGGCTGGCTGCACGCAGGAGATGCCAGAAGCGATGCTGCAGACCGTCCAGCCCAAAGCCAGGCAACAAGGAGATGTGCTGCAGCATCCAGCAGGTCTGCAAGGAGGCACACGTCTCACTGATGGCTCAGGTTAGATGAGATTTAGCACGGCTTCATTTTCAAAGGGGTAATTCTACTCACTAATTAATGAGATGAAGCTATTATTCATTGACGGGGACTTGAACATTTCATTTTTATCACAGCCCGTCCTGAAGCGTTCCAAAGAGTTACTTTAAAATATATCCAGGTCACTTTCTGAAGTAGCTGGGCTTGCAGGATTTAACCTCGTTGAAAAGAGCAAAACAAAGACAAGATGGCTACAGTACACACAGAATAACAGGGAGAAACCTGCATGGATAGAAGCCTCCAGAAAAGATGAAGAAGCCAAATGAACTAGAACAACATCCAAGGTGAAACCAGATTAGACAAGGGCAGGGAAGTGCAGCTTTATTCCTTCTCCCCACTAAAAGAAGGGCAGATGATGAACGAAACAGAAGGCTGAAGCACTCAGTTCACTTCCACCAGAAAACTGAATGCAGCCTTCCTATAATTAACTCTGATGAGCGAAAAAAATGCGGGGCAGAACTGGAAAAGGTTATTTAAATAGCTTTTCAAGTATTCAGATCTTTAGGCCTGATGCAAATCAGCCTGCTCTACTTGAACTCCCCAAGCTAAGTGATGAACAACCACCAGTTGTCTTTAAAGACCTCCCAGAGAACAGGGAAAGTCCTAAAGAGACACACAGGCAGATTCTGAGGGAAGGTGGGAAACAATTACAGTAAATAGGAGTTATTTCTGTCTTCCAGAAAGAAAGGAGGTGGCAGCACAGGGATTCGTGCAGCCAATGGATGGAGGTGAAGCTGAAGGCAATTACCCAGTGTTGTCAGTGTGTCAGCCCAGTAAAATGGTGGTTTTTAAAAGATGTTACTTTGTATTTTGGGGGATTTTACCCAGGATTCATAAAAAACTTTGAAAGGTTTCAATGGGCACATTATTAAAGAAGTCAGGTCTGCATGAATCACCCTAAAGCAAGCACAAATCTACTTAAAAAGCCCATTCAGTCATCATCTGCTTTTAGATGGATTATACCCAGCACGGTATGGTAGTTCACTATTTAATGACAATGCATTAAAGTTGCATTTAGATCTCAGACCTGACATCACACCACAGAGGTCACACTTGGGAGCACGGCAAGAAGAATTCGATGACAAGCTGGCGAACGGGTGCAAGGCTCGATCAGAAATGGGCAGATCCCTCCCACCTAAATAACAATAATGGTTAAACGCAGAATTACAGGATGAGCAATACCCGGCCAAGAAACAATACAACAAAAAAGAAGCTCTTTGCAAACTGAGAATCCACCGCTTGGCAGCGATGCAGAAGACACAAGTTCATTCCAGGATGCATTAGCAGGCACATATGCAAGACACGGGAGGTAATTACTCAGAGACGTGACAGCCTGCTCGGCAAAAGCACTGCCCTTGGTTTTAGAAGATGAATTGCAGGCAATCAAGGAGAAACCTCTGAGAAAACACTTGAGAAAAGTTGGCATCTAAGAGAATATCCCAACCACATCCTTTCAAGAGCGTGCATCCACATTTAAAATTCAGCTTCTGCTACGGTCTCTGCAGAGAGAAGGGATGTTTCTGGATCAATGACTCCTGAATTTATATTTGTCATCGAGCAAATAACTACCTTGCTCTCTTTACTGCTTTCTAGCAAAGCAGTTGTGAGCTTGTCTTACAAAGGAGAGGAAGAGACCCATTCCCCTTCTCCCCAGGCCCACAAGGATCCTGCTTTAAGGTACAACCAACAGACACTTGAATGCAGCAACACACAGAACTGCTTGAAGGCAGATGACCAGCCTCGTATCCATCCTTACCAAAGATGGAGACCGACCTTGTACATGACAGCAATAGGACAAGGGGGACCATTTTAAACTAAAAACTGCAGGTTTATGTTAGATGTTGGAAGAAATTCTTCACTCAGAGGGCGGTGAGATGATGGCACTGCTGCCCAGAGCTGTGGGTGCCCCATCCCTGGAGGTGCTCAGGGCCAGGCTGGATGGGGCCCTGGGCAGCCTGATCTGCGGGGACAACCAGCCTAAAGCAGGGGTTGAGACTGGGTGAGCTCTAAGGTCTCTTCCAACCCAACCTATGATTCTTTGATAAGAGCTCAGCATGCCTGACCAGCACCACATCCATAGCCTGTAAGAAGAGAAGCAGGGTGCTGGCAGGTCCCCCTCCATCTGCATGCCGCCCTGCAACTGCAGAGGGCTTACAGCCAGCCCCAGGCTGCGTTCCTGGCCGTGCTTCTCCTCTTTGCATGCGTTCAGTCCCAGCATGGAGCAGGCTGAGCACAGAGCTGCATTTGGGAGGGACACAACCCGAACTCAGTGCCTGCCGGTTCACCTAATGCGGTCCAGCCACTAATGCAGACCCTTGCCTGGGAGACTTGGTTTTAATTCAGCCCTAAAGCAAGCTTAAAAATAAAAATTAAATCAAAATTCCGCTTTCACAGCCTGCATACAGCCTCCTCAGCACCAACTGTCACACTCGGCAGAGCTGACCCTTTGCACAGCGCTTGCTCTCCCAACCACAGCGCTGTACACAACCTGCAAGCAGTATTCATCTGCATTGCCTCTTGGGGGTGGGGTTCTGCTCAGAGACATTGCTCTCGTGCTAAAAACAGGTATGTGCTAACCTCATAGCCTTGGGATACCAGGTGACAAAAACAGAACGGCTTCGGAATCAAAGTCTGCCCCCGACCATTAGGCACAGCCCGCTAAAACATCCTGACTTGCATATTAACAGCTGTGGTGTATAACAACAAGTTAAAATATTAGTAATGAGAACAGTAATTATCATGGATGTATTATTTATTTGTCTACTCATTCGGAATTTACAGAGAAAAAAAAAAATCTTCAACATTTACAAGAAAGCAATTAAGGCAGCAAATGGATTATTTCTCTTTAAACCTATGAGAAAATGCTCAGCGCATATTTCCTCTCTAATTTGTCTGCACTCAAGAATCTATTTTTGGACGTCTCCCTAGACTGTATTGTAGCACCACATGTACTGTAATGGCATTTTAATTAGCCCAGAGAGCTGGAAGATGCACTGTGCATCCGAAAGAGAAGCAGCCTAACAAAATGAGAGCATCCTTCTCTTCCTTTCTTTGAGATTTACAGCAGCTATCAAGTAGAAATACCAATTATGGTTTCAATTGGAATTGACTGCAACTACTATAAAAATCCACTGCATTGCAACAGCATATAGAATTGAACAAAAATAAACGTAGTATTTAAGCACTGTTTACTCATACTTTAAGGGTGGATGGTAAAAATAAAATGCTGCAGATACCTACAGGAAGAACAAGGGATTAGAGCAGAAGAGACAATAAAAGTATTTTAGAGTTGGGCTCTAAATATGCATGGCCTGCAAGCATAATGAAGCAGCTACCCACAGAGATGAAAGCCAATCCAGTCCTGTTTATGTAGGGTTGGATTTGTTTTATTCTTATTTTTATTAGCTCTAATGCTCAGGGTGAGCCACCTTCCACTGCCAGTGGCACAGCACAGAAACACCATCAGCAAGTCTTGTATGGAGTCTTGTTTCCGCTGCTTCCCTATGCAGAACCCAGCAAGGAGAAACCCAGATTTCCCTACGGTTAATCATAAGGTAGAAGCAGCATTCAAATAGCTAGCATGAAAAGCAACCTTGAATTGACTGCCATGAAGCTTTCCTAGAAGCCAAACAGCGAAGATGTGAAGCAACCTGAGGTCCTCGAGGTGTCTACAGACCACTGCAGATGTGTCCATACACTACTTGCCAAGCGCCAGATAGAAGTTCTGTGATCTACTAAGTGCCACTGCTTACTTCAGTGCCTTGCTGTGAGATATTCTTATTTCATCTTGTTTTTCATTCCATTCTTCCGTATCAATTTTCAAAACCAACTGATGAACAGGAATCAACCCATTCTGGACAAGCTGGAGCATGCACCTGCACGAGAAGCAAAGCAGCATCCTACAGCCCGACTACTCACTGCGTGCACACTGGCAGGCTGAGCGATCGCTCGGTCATACAGGTAGCCAGGCAAGATGGAAAACCAAGCATGGAAAGCTTACCTGCTCCTGTTTGACACCAAGCATTTACCCAGCCAACGCAGCCTACCCTAAGTCGCACTAAGCACCGCTTACAGCATTTGTTTCTTCACAAACACCCTTCTGATTCCCAGTGCGTGAGCGGCTCAGCTTCCCTGTGACACTCAGCACCTCCTGCACGTGGTCAGCCCAAACACCCGCCGGCTCTGCTCTTGAGTTACAGGCAGAAGAGCTTGCTATTATATTTCATACACATAGCTGTAGCCCAGCACGCGATACCAGGAAAGCGCGGCATCAGATTCAGCTCTATTTTTGGCTTATCTTACCCAACCATTTCCCATAGGCTCTCTTCTGCAGCCATCCATCCAATGCTCCCACCTGCCTGTGCTGTCGTAGAGCTCCAGAAGGACAGGAGCTCAGGATTTCCATGGGGAATGAAACTGGGATGTAGCTGTGCCCACGTCCTCAAGGTGGAGGCTGCCAGATCCCGCTGGTGCCTGACACTGATGGCTCAGACAAAGTGCTGTGTGCAGAGCCAACCTGGTACCTTGGCACAGCATCTCCCTGTTATCCCAGCCCAACCTGATGGGAGGTCAGCTACTGTCAGCTGCAGACATCAGGAAAACTGCCCCAAGATGCCCGTTCCTGAATACACCATGCTGGTAGTACCTGCCGGCTTCGGACAATCCATCCGTAACAACTTAGTGCCAATTAATGTTCAGATTTCTAAGATTTGCAATTCAGATATTTTTAAATCCCAGAAAAATGAAGAAGAAAAAAGAAAAGACTACCATTTCAAAGTATCTAAAAGTAGATTTTACTTTCACAGACTGGGTGGAACAGCAGTATCCCTGCTTGCAGTGAAGGAGCTGAGACTACACTGTTTATTACTATAAATATATGCCTAGATATTTTCCCTGGCACGAAGCGCTTTGATTATGCAGGCAAGAGATTCATCAGCCCTTACGGATAGCTCCATCCCTCCTGCTTTTACCCTGCCAGTGAGCACGCACTGCTGGCAGGAGGGGAGGAGGGTGCAATCTGCCGCCATCTGCAGGGGGCTGCCATCTGAAGAGGTGACTGTCCTCAAGAAATTAGCATAGTCCAAGTACTGAGCTTAAATATGGAACAGAAGTTCAGCCAAGCGTTTCTTTCGCGGGCCGTTCTGCAAAGCTTTCCCTGTTAACTGTATGGTGACTTCTTCTTAAGTTTTAATGCAGATTTGTTACCGAAAGGGAGCAAAAACTTTCCATTCTAGCTAGATACAGGAAGATGAAGCCAATATTCCAACAGGAGATCCCCACTGCCAACGCAAGGTGCTTAATGTGCTGAGACAGATGCCACAAGCTCCAGCACAGCAGAAAAGCAGAACCCGTGCAGCAGGAGAGGTGCTGCTGGCTCCCAGCCATCTCACAATCACCGACTATTCAGAGCATAACAATTCACGTTTGATAGCTACGAATTCACAGATATAATGCCTCCTCTATCACAACTAATGTTTAAGCAGGTTTTAAAAAATGATCGGCGACACAAAAGTGAAGAGAGAGGGAAAAAAAAAAAAACACCTTGAAATTATCACCAATTCTCAGCAGAGGGAAACCTATGAAGCACTTACAAAGGCAGAAGGGAAGGCTGAACAACCAGCTTCAATTTCCCTTCTCACCAGGTGAATAAACCGTCAGGAAGAAATCCAGCTGAAGGACAGCCTGGTTCTTCCATAGGTTCCAATGGGGCTCCAGCTCCAATCCACATGCTCCCATCCCAGCCCTGAAAGAAAGCTTGCACCAAACTGACTGCTCTGACACCTGCCTTAAACACTGAGTGCTTGCAAAACTCATAAGCCATGACAGAATTGTTTGCAACTGCAGCTTTGTATTCAGAAGCCTCCCAAAACAAGCTGCAAAACCAGGAAGAGTGAGATGTACTGCAAAGCTCAGCTCACCCTCTTAACTCTTTCTTTCATTCCTGCCTTGGCCAGCATAAATTTGCTACCTGAAGAAGTAAACTAACGAGTTGTATTGCATTCACTGTCTTCAAGCTGATAAGCTGCTAGTGGGGAAAAAAGTTTTGTCTCTTTAAAGAGGGAATGGATGGTATTCTACTTGCACAAAGCAGCACGGGCTTTTTTCCTTCTTCCAGCCCACACCACACAGGACTTGTCCATGAAACTATTTCCATGGCAATCTGTATCCAAAGGCTCTGAGCATTTCCAGCAGTAAAGGGAAGCAATAATAATTCCTCAGCAACCCATGACACCAGAGCTTTCAGCAAGCAGATGAACCTGGGGAAAATTCCTGGATGGAGCAGAGGGCAGGGAGAAAGGAGGCAAAGGAAACTGATGGTCCCTGGACACTAGCAATGGGATCTTGCTAGCAGCTAACCAGATGCTCCCCCGCCTCACAAGCTGCAGCTCCTTGGGTGCATGGCAGAACTGGAAAGAGCAGAGGAAAAAAAGGAGAATTCTTCACTGAGGAAAATAAGTACAAAGACATGGAAACAGATCCGTCAGCAAACAGAGGACTTGGGTTTGATGGAGCTGCAGGGTCCCCAGCAGCTGTCAGCGTGCCCAGCAATCAGAGAGCTTGCAGCCTTGTGCTCCACCAAGCCTTTCTTGGTGAAAAAACAGAAGCAAAAACACCTGTAAAGACATCTCCCAGCCCAGGTAAAAGCATCCCTCAGGGGTCTGAGAAAGCTTCCAGCCAAAGGCACGGAGGCACAAGCAGTAAGCCTAGGGTAGCTGGACTGGATGCATCTCCTGCCTAGGGAGCAGCTATTTCAGAAGCTTGAGGAACCCCGAGAGGTTGCACAGCTCCTGGGCTGTGTTACAGAGAGCAGCACCATTTGTTTGACCCAATTCCTGCTGGTTTCACAACACATCCAGCTGGCACAACTCAGGAACAGCCCTCACCAGTAAGCAATCCTTTTGGTCAAACGTTTTAAGGACCAGAGCCGAGCCAAGCATGCTTATCAGCAGCATGAACCGTAGGCAGGTTGAAGATGCATGCAGAAAAAAATGTTAGCATTTTAAAATGCAATCCCTCCTCTTAAAAGACAAGACAAGAGACAAGTTTTGTTTGCTTGCTCCACTCATAATTCCAAGAGGCGTGCATAAAAATTTAAGAAACTGGTGCATAAAGTTTAGATAACTCCTTCTGCTCACTCCTGTGGAAGACCAAAGCAGCACCTACCAGACATGCTCCAGCATGAAGACTTGTGGCACCATGAGCATGTAAAGTAACAGCCCAGGTAGAAGGAGCAACCACTAATCACTGGGTTTTTAATTGCTAAGAACAGAACTAAATGACACACTTCCCCCTGCCACTGTGTACAGCTCCGGGATTAGGGTTTTGGATGCCAGTGATTGAGATATCCTGAATCCAGCCCAGGGACTGCTCTGACACAAGCACTGCAGTGAAGGAGCCGCTGGCCATTTTTCATGCTATATTCCAAATCTGCTCTAAAAATAAACAAACCAACCCAAGGAAAGCACCAAGGAAGAGAGCTTATCTTTAACAGAAGGTAAGGATGCAGCAATCAGAGCCACTCAACAGCAAACTCTCACTTTAAAATACCCAAACGAGGCTGTTTTTGTGGAAATGAACGTCCTAGAGCCAGGAAGACCTGTGCTTTGTGCAGAGAACTGGATGGAGATAGAGAAAACCAATTAGATGTGTAACAATGTGTCTGTACTCACATGAGAGGAGGACTGCAAAGGACACTCGATGGATGCTGTCACCATAATGCTGACAGCAAGGACAAGCCTTTCATTTATTGCCAGAAAGGCAAAAATCCCATCAAAACCATTAATGCACCTTTTGGACTGCATGAATTTCAGTACTGTCTCAACAATGGAAGAGACACTCCCAGAGTGTCTTATACTTTCTTTTACTGCACTAATCACCAGCACGTGTGCTCCCCCAGCCTGATAACGGGCCCCAAAGCCAGCTGAAGTGGCACAAGATCTCAGCACAGAGAGTTTCTGTAGGACGCAAATAGCAGCATGCTGCTTCATGTTTTTACATTGCATTTTTAGCAGCTCTGATCTTCGCCTATAATGGTACCGATGGCCTAATCCTGCATGCCTCCAGCTCTGACTTACTGCCAAGTTCAGGCTCTTCTGCTGCCGTGATCCCTTCTGCTCTCCACATTCTTCACAGGAAACACTGCTCCTCTCACTCCACTGAGATGGGATGTTGCAGTAAATTCACATCAGCAGGACACTGGGACACAGGTGAGCATTTGGGTAAACAGTGGGCATTTGCACTGAACTAAATAGAGTAACATGAGAAAAGCAATTTTTGAAGCAGAAATTTCAAACCCTGGATCTGTTCAGGAGCAAGCCCAGATTTCAAGCCAAGTAGAATAGAATGGAATAGTTTCAGTTGGAAGGGACCCTTAAAGGCCATCTGGTCCAACTCCCCTGCAATGAACAGGGACACCTACCTCAATCAGGTTGCCCATACAACCTGGACTTGAATATCTCCAAGGATGGGGCATCCAACACTTCTCTGTGCAACCTGCCCCACTGCTTCAATGCCTGTGCTGTAAAAAACTTTTTCTTTATATCCAATCTAAATCTCTCCTCTGCGATGGGATGATTTCCCCTCATCCTATCACAACAGACCCTGCTGTGACAAGAGACAGCCTTTCCTCGTAGGAGAGGTGTTCCAATCCTGGGAGCATTTTTGTGGTTCTTTTCTGGATGAGCTCTAACAGCTCCGCAACTCTCCTGTACTGAGGACTCCACACGTGGAAGCAGTACTCAGTATTGGGTTGGTGTCAACCCAAAGCACCAAGCTTTGTATAAGTTCAGAATGAACTCAGGCTCTTGGTAGCAGGGCTGCAAAGGTGATCCTTCCTCCTCCAGCCTACATGCTCCAGTTGCTCATTGCTGTAGTCAGCTGGAGGTGTGCAATCACAGGGGAACATGAAGCTAAAGGAACATCACCTCCAGCTGACTACAGCGATGAGCAACCAGAGGATTCACCCACGCTGGCATCGTGTATTGACTTCTAGAATGGCTTCATGGAAGCTCAGGATTATTCCTTCCTATATGGACTCAACTGAGCCAACAGCTCAGGCTACAGAGGTGTAGCCACGCTCTGCTCAACATATAGCTCAGTGTCATTCCCTGTTCCAAAGGGACTACCGAGAGCTGCAGAATGGGTTCCCCCACATGGGAAAACCATTAGACATACTAAGTCTCCATTCCCTACCTGACCAGCACAGGCTCCACTTCCAGCCCAACAGCACACGTGACATTAGGCTCACCTGCCTGATGATGTTCAATGGCTTCAAAATAAGGGAAAGGAGTGCTAACTTGAACAGCAAAATGTGCCAAGAGAAATTCACAACACCTATATTCTGTGCCAGATTTTCCGTGATAAACAGGACAAAATAAATATAAGAGCATATTAACAAGTATTACTCGGTCGTTCCTTTTGTGCCCATAAGCTTTTACTTGCAACATGAAATCTCACAGAGGACTAAAAATCAAGAGCAGCAAACAACCCTACAGATTGCATCTGTGTAAATGCCACCAGCACCTGCATGAGCATAGTGCTCAAGGTCTGTCCAGAGACTGTGCTAATGACATAGTAAGAAAACTCAGGAGACTGTTAACATCAAGGTGAAGTCCAAAATCCACGGGGATTCTTTTGAACACAGAACCAGGTGGCTGCATGATGAAATGTTCTCCGTGTATTACAAAAGAAAAAACATGTTTTCTTTAAAAAATAGATCACAGAATGCTCAGGTTGGAAGAGACTCTACAGACCATGCAGTTCCAAGCCCTCTACCGTAGGCTGGTTGCCACTCACCAGATCAGGCTCCCACCTAACCTGACCCTGAATGCTTCCTTCAGGGATGGGTGCACCCACAGCGTCTCCGGGCAGCCTGTGCCAGGGCCTGGACCTGGATAGGTCTACAAATGTTACAGAAATGGAATATGAGCTGTGTGCTTGGGTATCTGATCTCCTTCTCAACTGAAGACACTACTGCCAGGACTCACCTTCAGAAGCAGAGAAATTACGAGAGAAATGGAGCAAAACCTACTGGAACCAACCCAAACTTCATGCAAAAGAATGCACTGAAAGTCCAGAAGAGCAGACACAACAGCCTGCGTGCCAGGCAAGGACTCGCTAGGTTGTCCCAGGGGCCTTTACAGCCCTCCTGCCATTCCCTCCAGGATGCTGCCTTAAAGGTAAATGAAAAATGAAAGACAACAATAAGAAGCTAGTTCCAAAAATGAAATTAATGTTAAGTTTCAAAACAGAATTACCCATATGATCATGGCACATTACTGATGTTTTGGTTTAAAAACTCACTGCACACTTCAGTAGAACCCAATGCTGACTGATGGCACTGATAGTACCAGGCTCTGGGCTGCACAAGCCGGCCAAGCAGAGTCCAGCAAGCAGCTTGCACGGAACCTGAGAGCTGCTAGAGGAAAGGCAGGCCCACTATTGGAGCTATGGGGAATTAACAAACACAGGCCCCACCGCAAGCAGGAAATTCAAAGCCACAGCTAAATAAAGCAAAGACTGAGAGTTGCAAGCAATGCAATAAGGCTGCTTGTCAAAACAACTATGCCAAGAAGTTTCATCATTCTTAGTAATCAGAAAGTATCTGAAAATCAAGGCTTCAGCAAATGGGGGTGTGGGGAAACCCAAGCCAACTGCTCACCGTGCTGCTGAACAAGGTGAGCATGGCCACGCAATGCTCTGCTCCTGGAGCTGCTGGGCTGTGGTCCCATGGACCAGGCACTGTGTGGTGCAGGCAATGCCATCAGGAGCTGTGCCACAGCCTCACAGGCAGCAGAACGGCCCAGGGGTGATTTCACATTTCGGAAAGGCACAGAACAGATTCAGGGCTGCTCGGCTAAGGAGGAAAGCTTGTTATTTAAGGTCTATAGGTATAGCACATCAATACCCCATGTGGCTGCTGCTCCCCTGCTGGAGGGGCTGGGCTGTCCCTATGCTTGCTGGAGGACAGGAGCTGCTGGCTTCTGCCTGCCTGGGGCATCTGCTGCCAGCGCAGTGCTCACCTCTTTGGTTTCTCAAAGCAGTGCATGTGGTTATCCTGAACATGTAATCCCATCTTGTAATAGTTAAAGAACAAGAACCAAGCCCCAGCTGCAAGCTCTGCACCAACGCTCAAAGCATCTGACACAGCCAACAGGAACAGCCCTCAACGTGCCGCTTATCCTGCCAATGGGATCCCAACAGCAAAGCAAACAGAAGCAAAGAACAGCCCCAGCTCCTACAGTTCCTTCCCCTCCCCAGCTGTGGATCTGGCCTTTCTATTCGCCCTCAGTTCAGAAATCCCTGAGTAACGCTGGAGAAGTCCTCGCTGCTTTACCTCCAATCACTCCTCAGTACCCAAGGCATGTACATGAAGAGCTTTCTCTGAACATATTGTTCTCAATCTACAGTTTAAAATCCATCCATGCCACTGCGCTGTTGTCATCCCGTATCCCCGTCTCCAGCACATTGGGGATTGACCTTTTCAGATTCACATTTACAACGTGCAGCAGCTCTGCAAGCTCTGTTACAGAGAAAAATGAACCGAGAGGAATTTCTGGAATGGTGACTGGACTGCTGCTGTTTCCTAGGGCAAAACACACACTGTTTGCATTGCAGTTTGCTAATAGCCCAGTAAACAAGGGAGAAGTGAATGAAAAAAAGCAACCTCACTGGCTGGAATCTTCTGAAAGATGGAAAACAGATCTCCACGTCCACCCACACAAAATGAAGATGCTTCAGTAGTCGGTGTTAGGGGGTACTGCAAACAGCTCACCGAATTAAGAATGAAAATAGTAATAAGACCATCAATTGTAATTCATATATAAAAAAAAAAAAAAACAGTACACACAAGGCACCTGGTAGGATACTTCTCATACTGCTTTTCTTTTGTTCTGCAGATGCCATATTTATTTAGCAGGCACGTCTGGTTGTACTAAAACATTGACTCCCCCCCCCCAGCACAGGACTTGTGGGCACAGCCCTACTGACTTTACCTGCACAGGACTGCAGAACCAGATTCCCAGCTCCATTTCCAGGTACGGTCACCCTTTTTACATGCACCATCCTTACCCTTGGGCTCGGCTACCCAAAGCATCACCCAAACCAGGTCTGCTTGATCCTAAAGCACTCACATCCAAAAACGCTACTAAGAACACGAAATAGAATTTATGGCATGACAGACTTCTCTCGTTAGGGGGAGAAATCCTCTTGGCCAGTAATCTTACTAATTGACTGCTAAAGCTTTTTTAATATCCTTTAGTCTTTAGCACATTGATTACTGCAAATAAAGGGTATGACGAGGAGGAGATGGGGATATGTTAACAGAGGTGGGTTAAGCAGCATCCCCAAGCATCTTCCCACACATCCCCATACCCAGACACACCACTTCTCTTGGAGTTTTAGCATCCTGCAAAGCACGGGGTTCCTTTCTAACACCCACCCAATTTCTTCTCATACCCCAAAAGTTCTCCAACATCTCATTACCAGCATTATACCTGGCACAATACACGTAGAGCACCTTTGTACAAAATCAGAAATACTCGCCTGTGTTTTCAGCAATTATTCCTAAACTACTGAAACGCAGTCTGTTCATCTCGTCTCCATCAATAAAACCTATTGACCAGTGTCAGGCACAAAAATCCTGCAAAAAGGTAAAGAGAAAGAAAAGAAATTGATAGCTGACTGCAGAGGAGACAGCTCAGTGCCTTAACAGGGCTGAGTACTGGGAAGAACTTTGGAACGTGAGACAAGGAAGACTCCGAGAAAGGTATCAAGAAATGGGAAACGAGCCAGAGCCAGCTAGAAACACACCCTGACAGTGCTGCTTGGGGCTGCCAGCTTGCTCACTATCAGCATTTCTCTGGTGGCATCCCCACACTCAGCCTAGGCCACCGCAGACTTAAACCCACAGAGGTGGTGTTTGAATCATGGAAACATTGAATTGTTCGAGTCGAAAGGAACCTTTGAATGCCCAACTCCCCTGCAATGCACAGGGACACCCACAGCTCCATCGGGTGCTCAGAGCCCATCCAGCCTGACCTTGGGTCTCTCCACCTCTCTGCACAACCTGTGCCAGTGGAAGAGTTAAAAACCAGCCACAAAAAATACACGTTCATTTTCTTTCTAACCAAAGAAGCATCTCGTGTTGCAATGTACACGGTCTGGAACAAAGCTGTTTGCCCTCGCATGGGATCCTTGAGCTCCAAAGGAAAGCAGCTCCATGCAAAGCAGTGCTCAGTTTGAGGGCTGAGATTTCAAGAAGCCAGCGTTCTATTCAAGCGTCCTGAGCCCATTATCTACCAGAATATCATGCATCAGCCCCACGTGCCAAGCAGCTCCTAATGAATGAGGCTCGTCAGGCGATGTAGTAAATGTGAGTAAGGTTGCAAAGTGCAGGGGTTTAAGTCACAGCTCCTCCACAGCAGGCAATGAACTCATGCAAGGAGCTGGGAGGCAGGAGAATTTAGAAAGTCGGGCTGCAGTTAAACCCTGACGTATGATTCATTGTCAGTCTTTAAGAGAATGCCTGCAATTAAGCCGTGTTAATGATTAAAGCAGACTAAAAAAGCACACAGCTCCATTATTTTGGATGTTATTCCCAGGCTGTGAGGCAATCACCTTGCTTATCAATGCTGGAAAGTGAGTGGTTTGCTCCAGTACTATTCCCTTTGAAGACAAGCGCTTTACCTGAGTTAGGAGACAAACAGAGAAGCAAAGACACGCACAAATAAAGCGTGCATGGCACAGCAGCAACCCCCAAAGCCAAAAGCGTCACGTGTGACTCTATCAGGGCTCATTTGGTCTGCAGTTTGCACAGACATGCAAACACATACAGAAGATGAGGGGAAACACTGCATAGTGGGTTTGTTCTCAGCCTGTGGGGTGAAAGGCTCCTTCTGGTGGAGCTCTGCTGCTCCATGAGTGCATCCAGCAAGCTCCTGCCGTCCTGGAAGACACCAGGACCATTGTAAATGCCTTACAATATGGTGGCTTTTTTAACTCACGGAGCGCTATTATCTGTCCTCAAAAGGAGATGCTATATATATGAGAAAGAAGGACTTTGAACGCACAGTTTGGAAACACACAGATCAATCAAACAGGCTCTTGTTTACCTGCTGGGGGGCATTTCCCCTTTTAAGGAGGCACAGCACTCATCTGGTGCTGCAGCACCGCAGCTCAGCCTTCCATAGGCATAACCAGTCTCCGCCAGGCACACAGCACCATGCACTCACTACAAAAAACATTCCAACCCAGAATGAGAGCAATCCCACTGCAAACCCTTTTCATTACAGGGTTGTCAAAGGTCCCCGCAGATCAGGCTGCCCAGGGCCCCATCCAGCCTGGCCTTGAGCACCTCCAGGGATGGGGCACCCACAGCTCTGGGCAGCAGTGCCAGCTCCTCACTGCCCTCTGAGTGAAGAATCCATAGGGACATGAAATATCTCAGGACTCAGAGTTGGAAGGACAACAGCTTCTATGCCACCAGCACGTAAAAGCTACGTAGTTATCTCATAAAACCTAACTTCACCAGTAAAACGCCATAAAACAGGTGGCACTGCCTGATGGATTTTGTGTTAACTTCATATTGACAGGTCTGAGCCCAGGAGTGCTATTTACGAAGAGTTTAAAATAAAACAACACATACCACAGAAGATCCTTTCATTGCTCAAACAGTGCCGAGCCACCCAAGCACTCAGAAAGGTGGGGAAGCAGAGAGAAAACATCCCAAAAATCTTCAAACTGCAGCTAGAGAATAACAATATCCTGGAGGATTTAATAATTTCCACTGAACTCAAGCGAACAGAAAGATTAACTTGAATTTCCACTGAATTACAACCAAAAGCTTTCCTTTGGTTCAGGATGGAAATATTTCCCCTCCTACTTTCTCGGCTTGCTTCAGATACAGCTCCAAATGGAGACGAGGCACAAAGGTGCCAAAACTTGAGCACGGATTGACTGACTGCATCATCTCCCCTTTGCATTTGGCCCTTGCTGGGGCCAATCCCTCCCTCGTGCTGCTGGACTTGTGGGCCGGATCACAACCCACTCCATCAGCAAGCAGCTGCTGGGTAAGACCTGCATTCTTCAACATTTCAAAGCTTCTGTGGGTATAAGAAATTTGGAGATAGGCCGTCAAGCTGGTCACATGCAGCCTTATAAAAACAAGCCTGCGCTATGCTGTTTTTGTCAGTTTTCCCTTTTCCAAGTCCAAGAACAGCCTCGGCTTCTTCAAAGCCTTTTGCAGCACCTCCACTTTAACTCACTCATTAGCCTTAAGTGCAGCCATTTGCTAATTTCGAAATGCAGTTGTTCATAAATCAAAGTTCAAAAGGTGCTTAAAAACAATTCAGTCACTGCAGCTGATGACCGTTGATCTTTTCAGCCCTGGAAATACCCTCCTAATGGCAGCATCATCCTAGGCACCTTACCAAGTGCTCCCTGGTTTGGAGCAGTGTGCTTGGGCTTTATCAGAGGCAAGGACAGGTGGCCAAGTGTCAGTGAGAGCACTGATGAGAGCGCTGTGACCAACCACACGGTTGCTGGGCATCCACAACATCCTGCATGAGAACTCAGAAGGGACCCAAAGAGGGACTGTCTCAGCCAGATTGATAGGAAAGGGCATTTCCAACGTCCAGCTGAAAGGAATCCATGGTCAAACAAGTGCCTCCCACCCACGTGATGCCTGATTGTGGCACCTTCCCAAAGAGCTCCTGAGCCCCACCTGGGTCTAACACTGTAATCTATCCACACGGTTCTTATACAAAAGCTCTGCTATACAGAAGCTTTGTCTGCATGTGGTTATCTGTCATAAAATGATGACCAAGAAGATTTCCTCTTAAAGTTCTGCTATTTTAGCATAGCAAAACAGGAAGTTTTCACTTAAAAACCTCAAGTAAAGAAAGATACGGTTCACACACACACCCCAAACACCTCCTCCCATGTACCTTCCATCAAATAAAACCAATAGTGCGGCCAGCAGGACGACAGAAGTCATCGTACCCTTGTAGATGGCACTGATAAGGCCACGCACTGAGCACCACATTCAGTTTTGGGCTGCTCACTGCACAACGGACATCACTCCTTCTGTCTCTATTCACAGAATACAAAGAGAAAATAAACAAACCAACTGGTTTCACAGTCGTATAACCCACCAGCATCAGTAAATGCGTGGAACAGCCCTCTGCCACCACCATGATCAATTCTTTGGCCCATGTTCAAGTCCACCAGCGTAAGAACACTGAGGAGGGATGGGGGTGGCCATTGCTTAAGAAAAATATGACAACGGTTAGGAACGGGAGAACGCTCTGCAAAGTTTAAGACTGTTTCCTCCCTGCCTTCAAGTAATTGCAGAGATGCTAACAACTGCTACGCCGTAAATACATGATGTAATGAACTGAGAAAGCAGGTTGAAAGTAAAAGCATTTAGAAGTGTTCGGATTTTTTTTTTTTTAATGTTTGTGGGTTGTTGGTTTGTTTGGGGTTTTTTGTTTTTTGTTGTGTTTTTTTTTGGTTGTTTTGTTTTGTTTCAGGGCGGAGGTTGGAGTTGGTTAAAATAAACTGCTTACTGGCAGCTCTCAGCATTTGCTAATTACATCTTATCAGTCATCTTCTTTCCCTCTACAGGCAGCCAATGCCATCCCCAAGCCCAAAGGAAGAGGCAGGCAGGTCCCGGTGTTTATCTCCATAGGGAGGCACCAAGGCTGTCCAAAAACAGGACAGTTAAAACCAGCTAAAAGTCCATATTTACAAGTCCAGATGAGTCAAACGCAGAGAAAAAACACCGCATGCTCTCTAGTGTTTGATCAACATTTGTTGATTTATTTAAAAAGTTGGGTAGAGTATGAGTAATTAATAGACTG